>NC_139449.1:5451282-5948782 GCF_963924565.1 Ascidiella aspersa
GGGTCGGGCAGACTTGCAAAGGAGAGAGAGGAGCTGATTTTGGTTATGGGAGAGTGGGCCAGGGCTATACATGCATTTTCGCCATCTCTTAATTTGACAAAGGACGCGATTACGCGATTTGGGGATTTTGCTACATGAATGCAATACAGTGGGGGTAGCTTGGCTAAGCGATTGATTGGTTCTAAAAAATATTCCACCGTGGTGGAGCAACTTACCTTATTCAAATAGAATACTTTAAAATCGCGCGGCTAAGGCTTTATGCGAAGGCCAACTTTCAAAAACGCCAGTTTACTCAATATACGATTGTATGACTTCACCACCTATATAAGGGTGTCGCCAGAGAGGCGCTGGTAAGTATTCACCATGCTATGTGGTCACGTGGTACTTCGCGTTGTTCGAAATTTCTTGTCGCGCCCCGTTCGTTTCAACCGCGACATTTTTAACAAAAAATTAACGCTCAAAAAGCCAACTCAACATTGATCCCAATGCATATCGCGCGCTGTGCCACTTCAAAGGGCGGCCTACACGCAAGAGAGAAGCGCCCTACGGTAAGTTGGAGGAAGCGTCACCTGCGAAAGCCACGGGGGTCGGGCAGACTTGCAAAGGAGAGAGAGGAGCTGATTTTGGTTATGGGAGAGTGGGCCAGGGCTATACATGCATTTTCGCCATCTCTTAATTTGACAAAGGACGCGATTACGCGATTTGGGGATTTTGCTACATGAATGCAATACAGTGGGGGTAGCTTGGCTAAGCGATTGATTGGTTCTAAAAAATATTCCACCGTGGTGGAGCAACTTACCTTATTCAAATAGAATACTTTAAAATCGCGCGGCTAAGGCTTTATGCGAAGGCCAACTTTCAAAAACGCCAGTTTACTCAATATACGATTGTATGACTTCACCACCTATATAAGGGTGTCGCCAGAGAGGCGCTGGTAAGTATTCACCATGCTATGTGGTCACGTGGTACTTCGCGTTGTTCGAAATTTCTTGTCGCGCCCCGTTCGTTTCAACCGCGACATTTTTAACAAAAAATTAACGCTCAAAAAGCCAACTCAACATTGATCCCAATGCATATCGCGCGCTGTGCCACTTCAAAGGGCGGCCTACACGCAAGAGAGAAGCGCCCTACGGTAAGTTGGAGGAAGCGTCACCTGCGAAAGCCACGGGGGTCGGGCAGACTTGCAAAGGAGAGAGAGGAGCTGATTTTGGTTATGGGAGAGTGGGCCAGGGCTATACATGCATTTTCGCCATCTCTTAATTTGACAAAGGACGCGATTACGCGATTTGGGGATTTTGCTACATGAATGCAATACAGTGGGGGTAGCTTGGCTAAGCGATTGATTGGTTCTAAAAAATATTCCACCGTGGTGGAGCAACTTACCTTATTCAAATAGAATACTTTAAAATCGCGCGGCTAAGGCTTTATGCGAAGGCCAACTTTCAAAAACGCCAGTTTACTCAATATACGATTGTATGACTTCACCACCTATATAAGGGTGTCGCCAGAGAGGCGCTGGTAAGTATTCACCATGCTATGTGGTCACGTGGTACTTCGCGTTGTTCGAAATTTCTTGTCGCGCCCCGTTCGTTTCAACCGCGACATTTTTAACAAAAAATTAACGCTCAAAAAGCCAACTCAACATTGATCCCAATGCATATCGCGCGCTGTGCCACTTCAAAGGGCGGCCTACACGCAAGAGAGAAGCGCCCTACGGTAAGTTGGAGGAAGCGTCACCTGCGAAAGCCACGGGGGTCGGGCAGACTTGCAAAGGAGAGAGAGGAGCTGATTTTGGTTATGGGAGAGTGGGCCAGGGCTATACATGCATTTTCGCCATCTCTTAATTTGACAAAGGACGCGATTACGCGATTTGGGGATTTTGCTACATGAATGCAATACAGTGGGGGTAGCTTGGCTAAGCGATTGATTGGTTCTAAAAAATATTCCACCGTGGTGGAGCAACTTACCTTATTCAAATAGAATACTTTAAAATCGCGCGGCTAAGGCTTTATGCGAAGGCCAACTTTCAAAAACGCCAGTTTACTCAATATACGATTGTATGACTTCACCACCTATATAAGGGTGTCGCCAGAGAGGCGCTGGTAAGTATTCACCATGCTATGTGGTCACGTGGTACTTCGCGTTGTTCGAAATTTCTTGTCGCGCCCCGTTCGTTTCAACCGCGACATTTTTAACAAAAAATTAACGCTCAAAAAGCCAACTCAACATTGATCCCAATGCATATCGCGCGCTGTGCCACTTCAAAGGGCGGCCTACACGCAAGAGAGAAGCGCCCTACGGTAAGTTGGAGGAAGCGTCACCTGCGAAAGCCACGGGGGTCGGGCAGACTTGCAAAGGAGAGAGAGGAGCTGATTTTGGTTATGGGAGAGTGGGCCAGGGCTATACATGCATTTTCGCCATCTCTTAATTTGACAAAGGACGCGATTACGCGATTTGGGGATTTTGCTACATGAATGCAATACAGTGGGGGTAGCTTGGCTAAGCGATTGATTGGTTCTAAAAAATATTCCACCGTGGTGGAGCAACTTACCTTATTCAAATAGAATACTTTAAAATCGCGCGGCTAAGGCTTTATGCGAAGGCCAACTTTCAAAAACGCCAGTTTACTCAATATACGATTGTATGACTTCACCACCTATATAAGGGTGTCGCCAGAGAGGCGCTGGTAAGTATTCACCATGCTATGTGGTCACGTGGTACTTCGCGTTGTTCGAAATTTCTTGTCGCGCCCCGTTCGTTTCAACCGCGACATTTTTAACAAAAAATTAACGCTCAAAAAGCCAACTCAACATTGATCCCAATGCATATCGCGCGCTGTGCCACTTCAAAGGGCGGCCTACACGCAAGAGAGAAGCGCCCTACGGTAAGTTGGAGGAAGCGTCACCTGCGAAAGCCACGGGGGTCGGGCAGACTTGCAAAGGAGAGAGAGGAGCTGATTTTGGTTATGGGAGAGTGGGCCAGGGCTATACATGCATTTTCGCCATCTCTTAATTTGACAAAGGACGCGATTACGCGATTTGGGGATTTTGCTACATGAATGCAATACAGTGGGGGTAGCTTGGCTAAGCGATTGATTGGTTCTAAAAAATATTCCACCGTGGTGGAGCAACTTACCTTATTCAAATAGAATACTTTAAAATCGCGCGGCTAAGGCTTTATGCGAAGGCCAACTTTCAAAAACGCCAGTTTACTCAATATACGATTGTATGACTTCACCACCTATATAAGGGTGTCGCCAGAGAGGCGCTGGTAAGTATTCACCATGCTATGTGGTCACGTGGTACTTCGCGTTGTTCGAAATTTCTTGTCGCGCCCCGTTCGTTTCAACCGCGACATTTTTAACAAAAAATTAACGCTCAAAAAGCCAACTCAACATTGATCCCAATGCATATCGCGCGCTGTGCCACTTCAAAGGGCGGCCTACACGCAAGAGAGAAGCGCCCTACGGTAAGTTGGAGGAAGCGTCACCTGCGAAAGCCACGGGGGTCGGGCAGACTTGCAAAGGAGAGAGAGGAGCTGATTTTGGTTATGGGAGAGTGGGCCAGGGCTATACATGCATTTTCGCCATCTCTTAATTTGACAAAGGACGCGATTACGCGATTTGGGGATTTTGCTACATGAATGCAATACAGTGGGGGTAGCTTGGCTAAGCGATTGATTGGTTCTAAAAAATATTCCACCGTGGTGGAGCAACTTACCTTATTCAAATAGAATACTTTAAAATCGCGCGGCTAAGGCTTTATGCGAAGGCCAACTTTCAAAAACGCCAGTTTACTCAATATACGATTGTATGACTTCACCACCTATATAAGGGTGTCGCCAGAGAGGCGCTGGTAAGTATTCACCATGCTATGTGGTCACGTGGTACTTCGCGTTGTTCGAAATTTCTTGTCGCGCCCCGTTCGTTTCAACCGCGACATTTTTAACAAAAAATTAACGCTCAAAAAGCCAACTCAACATTGATCCCAATGCATATCGCGCGCTGTGCCACTTCAAAGGGCGGCCTACACGCAAGAGAGAAGCGCCCTACGGTAAGTTGGAGGAAGCGTCACCTGCGAAAGCCACGGGGGTCGGGCAGACTTGCAAAGGAGAGAGAGGAGCTGATTTTGGTTATGGGAGAGTGGGCCAGGGCTATACATGCATTTTCGCCATCTCTTAATTTGACAAAGGACGCGATTACGCGATTTGGGGATTTTGCTACATGAATGCAATACAGTGGGGGTAGCTTGGCTAAGCGATTGATTGGTTCTAAAAAATATTCCACCGTGGTGGAGCAACTTACCTTATTCAAATAGAATACTTTAAAATCGCGCGGCTAAGGCTTTATGCGAAGGCCAACTTTCAAAAACGCCAGTTTACTCAATATACGATTGTATGACTTCACCACCTATATAAGGGTGTCGCCAGAGAGGCGCTGGTAAGTATTCACCATGCTATGTGGTCACGTGGTACTTCGCGTTGTTCGAAATTTCTTGTCGCGCCCCGTTCGTTTCAACCGCGACATTTTTAACAAAAAATTAACGCTCAAAAAGCCAACTCAACATTGATCCCAATGCATATCGCGCGCTGTGCCACTTCAAAGGGCGGCCTACACGCAAGAGAGAAGCGCCCTACGGTAAGTTGGAGGAAGCGTCACCTGCGAAAGCCACGGGGGTCGGGCAGACTTGCAAAGGAGAGAGAGGAGCTGATTTTGGTTATGGGAGAGTGGGCCAGGGCTATACATGCATTTTCGCCATCTCTTAATTTGACAAAGGACGCGATTACGCGATTTGGGGATTTTGCTACATGAATGCAATACAGTGGGGGTAGCTTGGCTAAGCGATTGATTGGTTCTAAAAAATATTCCACCGTGGTGGAGCAACTTACCTTATTCAAATAGAATACTTTAAAATCGCGCGGCTAAGGCTTTATGCGAAGGCCAACTTTCAAAAACGCCAGTTTACTCAATATACGATTGTATGACTTCACCACCTATATAAGGGTGTCGCCAGAGAGGCGCTGGTAAGTATTCACCATGCTATGTGGTCACGTGGTACTTCGCGTTGTTCGAAATTTCTTGTCGCGCCCCGTTCGTTTCAACCGCGACATTTTTAACAAAAAATTAACGCTCAAAAAGCCAACTCAACATTGATCCCAATGCATATCGCGCGCTGTGCCACTTCAAAGGGCGGCCTACACGCAAGAGAGAAGCGCCCTACGGTAAGTTGGAGGAAGCGTCACCTGCGAAAGCCACGGGGGTCGGGCAGACTTGCAAAGGAGAGAGAGGAGCTGATTTTGGTTATGGGAGAGTGGGCCAGGGCTATACATGCATTTTCGCCATCTCTTAATTTGACAAAGGACGCGATTACGCGATTTGGGGATTTTGCTACATGAATGCAATACAGTGGGGGTAGCTTGGCTAAGCGATTGATTGGTTCTAAAAAATATTCCACCGTGGTGGAGCAACTTACCTTATTCAAATAGAATACTTTTAAAATCGCGCGGCTAAGGCTTTATGCGAAGGCCAACTTTCAAAAACGCCAGTTTACTCAATATACGATTGTATGACTTCACCACCTATATAAGGGTGTCGCCAGAGAGGCGCTGGTAAGTATTCACCATGCTATGTGGTCACGTGGTACTTCGCGTTGTTCGAAATTTCTTGTCGCGCCCCGTTCGTTTCAACCGCGACATTTTTAACAAAAAATTAACGCTCAAAAAGCCAACTCAACATTGATCCCAATGCATATCGCGCGCTGTGCCACTTCAAAGGGCGGCCTACACGCAAGAGAGAAGCGCCCTACGGTAAGTTGGAGGAAGCGTCACCTGCGAAAGCCACGGGGGTCGGGCAGACTTGCAAAGGAGAGAGAGGAGCTGATTTTGGTTATGGGAGAGTGGGCCAGGGCTATACATGCATTTTCGCCATCTCTTAATTTGACAAAGGACGCGATTACGCGATTTGGGGATTTTGCTACATGAATGCAATACAGTGGGGGTAGCTTGGCTAAGCGATTGATTGGTTCTAAAAAATATTCCACCGTGGTGGAGCAACTTACCTTATTCAAATAGAATACTTTAAAATCGCGCGGCTAAGGCTTTATGCGAAGGCCAACTTTCAAAAACGCCAGTTTACTCAATATACGATTGTATGACTTCACCACCTATATAAGGGTGTCGCCAGAGAGGCGCTGGTAAGTATTCACCATGCTATGTGGTCACGTGGTACTTCGCGTTGTTCGAAATTTCTTGTCGCGCCCCGTTCGTTTCAACCGCGACATTTTTAACAAAAAATTAACGCTCAAAAAGCCAACTCAACATTGATCCCAATGCATATCGCGCGCTGTGCCACTTCAAAGGGCGGCCTACACGCAAGAGAGAAGCGCCCTACGGTAAGTTGGAGGAAGCGTCACCTGCGAAAGCCACGGGGGTCGGGCAGACTTGCAAAGGAGAGAGAGGAGCTGATTTTGGTTATGGGAGAGTGGGCCAGGGCTATACATGCATTTTCGCCATCTCTTAATTTGACAAAGGACGCGATTACGCGATTTGGGGATTTTGCTATATGAATGCAATACAGTGGGGGTAGCTTGGCTAAGCGATTGATTGGTTCTAAAAAATATTCCACCGTGGTGGAGCAACTTACCTTATTCAAATAGAATACTTTAAAATCGCGCGGCTAAGGCTTTATGCGAAGGCCAACTTTCAAAAACGCCAGTTTACTCAATATACGATTGTATGACTTCACCACCTATATAAGGGTGTCGCCAGAGAGGCGCTGGTAAGTATTCACCATGCTATGTGGTCACGTGGTACTTCGCGTTGTTCGAAATTTCTTGTCGCGCCCCGTTCGTTTCAACCGCGACATTTTTAACAAAAAATTAACGCTCAAAAAGCCAACTCAACATTGATCCCAATGCATATCGCGCGCTGTGCCACTTCAAAGGGCGGCCTACACGCAAGAGAGAAGCGCCCTACGGTAAGTTGGAGGAAGCGTCACCTGCGAAAGCCACGGGGGTCGGGCAGACTTGCAAAGGAGAGAGAGGAGCTGATTTTGGTTATGGGAGAGTGGGCCAGGGCTATACATGCATTTTCGCCATCTCTTAATTTGACAAAGGACGCGATTACGCGATTTGGGGATTTTGCTACATGAATGCAATACAGTGGGGGTAGCTTGGCTAAGCGATTGATTGGTTCTAAAAAATATTCCACCGTGGTGGAGCAACTACCTTATTCAAATAGAATACTTTAAAATCGCGCGGCTAAGGCTTTATGCGAAGGCCAACTTTCAAAACGCCAGTTTACTCAATATACGATTGTATGACTTCACCACCTATATAAGGGTGTCGCCAGAGAGGCGCTGGTAAGTATTCACCATGCTATGTGGTCACGTGGTACTTCGCGTTGTTCGAAATTTCTTGTCGCGCCCCGTTCGTTTCAACCGCGACATTTTTAACAAAAAATTAACGCTCAAAAAGCCAACTCAACATTGATCCCAATGCATATCGCGCGCTGTGCCACTTCAAAGGGGCGGCCTACACGCAAGAGAGAAGCGCCCTACGGTAAGTTGGAGGAAGCGTCACCTGCGAAAGCCACGGGGGTCGGGCAGACTTGCAAAGGAGAGAGAGGAGCTGATTTTGGTTATGGGAGAGTGGGCCAGGGCTATACATGCATTTTCGCCATCTCTTAATTTGACAAAGGACGCGATTACGCGATTTGGGGATTTTGCTACATGAATGCAATACAGTGGGGGTAGCTTGGCTAAGCGATTGATTGGTTCTAAAAAATATTCCACCGTGGTGGAGCAACTTACCTTATTCAAATAGAATACTTTAAAATCGCGCGGCTAAGGCTTTATGCGAAGGCCAACTTTCAAAAACGCCAGTTTACTCAATATACGATTGTATGACTTCACCACCTATATAAGGGTGTCGCCAGAGAGGCGCTGGTAAGTATTCACCATGCTATGTGGTCACGTGGTACTTCGCGTTGTTCGAAATTTCTTGTCGCGCCCCGTTCGTTTCAACCGCGACATTTTTAACAAAAAATTAACGCTCAAAAAGCCAACTCAACATTGATCCCAATGCATATCGCGCGCTGTGCCACTTCAAAGGGCGGCCTACACGCAAGAGAGAAGCGCCCTACGGTAAGTTGGAGGAAGCGTCACCTGCGAAAGCCACGGGGGTCGGGCAGACTTGCAAAGGAGAGAGAGGAGCTGATTTTGGTTATGGGAGAGTGGGCCAGGGCTATACATGCATTTTCGCCATCTCTTAATTTGACAAAGGACGCGATTACGCGATTTGGGGATTTTGCTACATGAATGCAATACAGTGGGGGTAGCTTGGCTAAGCGATTGATTGGTTCTAAAAAATATTCCACCGTGGTGGAGCAACTTACCTTATTCAAATAGAATACTTTAAAATCGCGCGGCTAAGGCTTTATGCGAAGGCCAACTTTCAAAAACGCCAGTTTACTCAATATACGATTGTATGACTTTCACCACCTATATAAGGGTGTCGCCAGAGAGGCGCTGGTAAGTATTCACCATGCTATGTGGTCACGTGGTACTTCGCGTTGTTCGAAATTTCTTGTCGCGCCCCGTTCGTTTCAACCGCGACATTTTTAACAAAAAATTAACGCTCAAAAAGCCAACTCAACATTGATCCCAATGCATATCGCGCGCTGTGCCACTTCAAAGGGCGGCCTACACGCAAGAGAGAAGCGCCCTACGGTAAGTTGGAGGAAGCGTCACCTGCGAAAGCCACGGGGGTCGGGCAGACTTGCAAAGGAGAGAGAGGAGCTGATTTTGGTTATGGGAGAGTGGGCCAGGGCTATACATGCATTTTCGCCATCTCTTAATTTGACAAAGGACGCGATTACGCGATTTGGGGATTTTGCTACATGAATGCAATACAGTGGGGGTAGCTTGGCTAAGCGATTGATTGGTTCTAAAAAATATTCCACCGTGGTGGAGCAACTTACCTTATTCAAATAGAATACTTTAAAATCGCGCGGCTAAGGCTTTATGCGAAGGCCAACTTTCAAAAACGCCAGTTTACTCAATATACGATTGTATGACTTCACCACCTATATAAGGGTGTCGCCAGAGAGGCGCTGGTAAGTATTCACCATGCTATGTGGTCACGTGGTACTTCGCGTTGTTCGAAATTTCTTGTCGCGCCCCGTTCGTTTCAACCGCGACATTTTTAACAAAAAATTAACGCTCAAAAAGCCAACTCAACATTGATCCCAATGCATATCGCGCGCTGTGCCACTTCAAAGGGCGGCCTACACGCAAGAGAGAAGCGCCCTACGGTAAGTTGGAGGAAGCGTCACCTGCGAAAGCCACGGGGGTCGGGCAGACTTGCAAAGGAGAGAGAGGAGCTGATTTTGGTTATGGGAGAGTGGGCCAGGGCTATACATGCATTTTCGCCATCTCTTAATTTGACAAAGGACGCGATTACGCGATTTGGGGATTTTGCTACATGAATGCAATACAGTGGGGGTAGCTTGGCTAAGCGATTGATTGGTTCTAAAAAATATTCCACCGTGGTGGAGCAACTTACCTTATTCAAATAGAATACTTTAAAATCGCGCGGCTAAGGCTTTATGCGAAGGCCAACTTTCAAAAACGCCAGTTTACTCAATATACGATTGTATGACTTCACCACCTATATAAGGGTGTCGCCAGAGAGGCGCTGGTAAGTATTCACCATGCTATGTGGTCACGTGGTACTTCGCGTTGTTCGAAATTTCTTGTCGCGCCCCGTTCGTTTCAACCGCGACATTTTTAACAAAAAATTAACGCTCAAAAAGCCAACTCAACATTGATCCCAATGCATATCGCGCGCTGTGCCACTTCAAAGGGCGGCCTACACGCAAGAGAGAAGCGCCCTACGGTAAGTTGGAGGAAGCGTCACCTGCGAAAGCCACGGGGGTCGGGCAGACTTGCAAAGGAGAGAGAGGAGCTGATTTTGGTTATGGGAGAGTGGGCCAGGGCTATACATGCATTTTCGCCATCTCTTAATTTGACAAAGGACGCGATTACGCGATTTGGGGATTTTGCTACATGAATGCAATACAGTGGGGGTAGCTTGGCTAAGCGATTGATTGGTTCTAAAAAATATTCCACCGTGGTGGAGCAACTTACCTTATTCAAATAGAATACTTTAAAATCGCGCGGCTAAGGCTTTATGCGAAGGCCAACTTTCAAAAACGCCAGTTTACTCAATATACGATTGTATGACTTCACCACCTATATAAGGGTGTCGCCAGAGAGGCGCTGGTAAGTATTCACCATGCTATGTGGTCACGTGGTACTTCGCGTTGTTCGAAATTTCTTGTCGCGCCCCGTTCGTTTCAACCGCGACATTTTTAACAAAAAATTAACGCTCAAAAAGCCAACTCAACATTGATCCCAATGCATATCGCGCGCTGTGCCACTTCAAAGGGCGGCCTACACGCAAGAGAGAAGCGCCCTACGGTAAGTTGGAGGAAGCGTCACCTGCGAAAGCCACGGGGGTCGGGCAGACTTGCAAAGGAGAGAGAGGAGCTGATTTTGGTTATGGGAGAGTGGGCCAGGGCTATACATGCATTTTCGCCATCTCTTAATTTGACAAAGGACGCGATTACGCGATTTGGGGATTTTGCTACATGAATGCAATACAGTGGGGGTAGCTTGGCTAAGCGATTGATTGGTTCTAAAAAATATTCCACCGTGGTGGAGCAACTTACCTTATTCAAATAGAATACTTTAAAATCGCGCGGCTAAGGCTTTATGCGAAGGCCAACTTTCAAAAACGCCAGTTTACTCAATATACGATTGTATGATTTCACCACCTATATAAGGGTGTCGCCAGAGAGGCGCTGGTAAGTATTCACCATGCTATGTGGTCACGTGGTACTTCGCGTTGTTCGAAATTTCTTGTCGCGCCCCGTTCGTTTCAACCGCGACATTTTTAACAAAAAATTAACGCTCAAAAAGCCAACTCAACATTGATCCCAATGCATATCGCGCGCTGTGCCACTTCAAAGGGCGGCCTACACGCAAGAGAGAAGCGCCCTACGGTAAGTTGGAGGAAGCGTCACCTGCGAAAGCCACGGGGGTCGGGCAGACTTGCAAAGGAGAGAGAGGAGCTGATTTTGG
Organism: Ascidiella aspersa; assembly: GCF_963924565.1. NCBI lineage: Eukaryota > Metazoa > Chordata > Ascidiacea > Phlebobranchia > Ascidiidae > Ascidiella > Ascidiella aspersa. The sequence goes on from NC_139449.1 coordinate 5,462,423, forward strand.
TTATGGGAGAGTGGGCCAGGGCTATACATGCATTTTCGCCATCTCTTAATTTGACAAAGGACGCGATTACGCGATTTGGGGATTTTGCTACATGAATGCAATACAGTGGGGGTAGCTTGGCTAAGCGATTGATTGGTTCTAAAAAATATTCCACCGTGGTGGAGCAACTTACCTTATTCAAATAGAATACTTTAAAATCGCGCGGCTAAGGCTTTATGCGAAGGCCAACTTTCAAAAACGCCAGTTTACTCAATATACGATTGTATGACTTCACCACCTATATAAGGGTGTCGCCAGAGAGGCGCTGGTAAGTATTCACCATGCTATGTGGTCACGTGGTACTTCGCGTTGTTCGAAATTTCTTGTCGCGCCCCGTTCGTTTCAACCGCGACATTTTTAACAAAAAATTAACGCTCAAAAAGCCAACTCAACATTGATCCCAATGCATATCGCGCGCTGTGCCACTTCAAAGGGCGGCCTACACGCAAGAGAGAAGCGCCCTACGGTAAGTTGGAGGAAGCGTCACCTGCGAAAGCCACGGGGGTCGGGCAGACTTGCAAAGGAGAGAGAGGAGCTGATTTTGGTTATGGGAGAGTGGGCCAGGGCTATACATGCATTTTCGCCATCTCTTAATTTGACAAAGGACGCGATTACGCGATTTGGGGATTTTGCTACATGAATGCAATACAGTGGGGGTAGCTTGGCTAAGCGATTGATTGGTTCTAAAAAATATTCCACCGTGGTGGAGCAACTTACCTTATTCAAATAGAATACTTTAAAATCGCGCGGCTAAGGCTTTATGCGAAGGCCAACTTTCAAAAACGCCAGTTTACTCAATATACGATTGTATGACTTCACCACCTATATAAGGGTGTCGCCAGAGAGGCGCTGGTAAGTATTCACCATGCTATGTGGTCACGTGGTACTTCGCGTTGTTCGAAATTTCTTGTCGCGCCCCGTTCGTTTCAACCGCGACATTTTTAACAAAAAATTAACGCTCAAAAAGCCAACTCAACATTGATCCCAATGCATATCGCGCGCTGTGCCACTTCAAAGGGCGGCCTACACGCAAGAGAGAAGCGCCCTACGGTAAGTTGGAGGAAGCGTCACCTGCGAAAGCCACGGGGGTCGGGCAGACTTGCAAAGGAGAGAGAGGAGCTGATTTTGGTTATGGGAGAGTGGGCCAGGGCTATACATGCATTTTCGCCATCTCTTAATTTGACAAAGGACGCGATTACGCGATTTGGGGATTTTGCTACATGAATGCAATACAGTGGGGGTAGCTTGGCTAAGCGATTGATTGGTTCTAAAAAATATTCCACCGTGGTGGAGCAACTTACCTTATTCAAATAGAATACTTTAAAATCGCGCGGCTAAGGCTTTATGCGAAGGCCAACTTTCAAAAACGCCAGTTTACTCAATATACGATTGTATGACTTCACCACCTATATAAGGGTGTCGCCAGAGAGGCGCTGGTAAGTATTCACCATGCTATGTGGTCACGTGGTACTTCGCGTTGTTCGAAATTTCTTGTCGCGCCCCGTTCGTTTCAACCGCGACATTTTTAACAAAAAATTAACGCTCAAAAAGCCAACTCAACATTGATCCCAATGCATATCGCGCGCTGTGCCACTTCAAAGGGCGGCCTACACGCAAGAGAGAAGCGCCCTACGGTAAGTTGGAGGAAGCGTCACCTGCGAAAGCCACGGGGGTCGGGCAGACTTGCAAAGGAGAGAGAGGAGCTGATTTTGGTTATGGGAGAGTGGGCCAGGGCTATACATGCATTTTCGCCATCTCTTAATTTGACAAAGGACGCGATTACGCGATTTGGGGATTTTGCTACATGAATGCAATACAGTGGGGGTAGCTTGGCTAAGCGATTGATTGGTTCTAAAAAATATTCCACCGTGGTGGAGCAACTTACCTTATTCAAATAGAATACTTTAAAATCGCGCGGCTAAGGCTTTATGCGAAGGCCAACTTTCAAAAACGCCAGTTTACTCAATATACGATTGTATGACTTCACCACCTATATAAGGGTGTCGCCAGAGAGGCGCTGGTAAGTATTCACCATGCTATGTGGTCACGTGGTACTTCGCGTTGTTCGAAATTTCTTGTCGCGCCCCGTTCGTTTCAACCGCGACATTTTTAACAAAAAATTAACGCTCAAAAAGCCAACTCAACATTGATCCCAATGCATATCGCGCGCTGTGCCACTTCAAAGGGCGGCCTACACGCAAGAGAGAAGCGCCCTACGGTAAGTTGGAGGAAGCGTCACCTGCGAAAGCCACGGGGGTCGGGCAGACTTGCAAAGGAGAGAGAGGAGCTGATTTTGGTTATGGGAGAGTGGGCCAGGGCTATACATGCATTTTCGCCATCTCTTAATTTGACAAAGGACGCGATTACGCGATTTGGGGATTTTGCTACATGAATGCAATACAGTGGGGGTAGCTTGGCTAAGCGATTGATTGGTTCTAAAAAATATTCCACCGTGGTGGAGCAACTTACCTTATTCAAATAGAATACTTTAAAATCGCGCGGCTAAGGCTTTATGCGAAGGCCAACTTTCAAAAACGCCAGTTTACTCAATATACGATTGTATGACTTCACCACCTATATAAGGGTGTCGCCAGAGAGGCGCTGGTAAGTATTCACCATGCTATGTGGTCACGTGGTACTTCGCGTTGTTCGAAATTTCTTGTCGCGCCCCGTTCGTTTCAACCGCGACATTTTTAACAAAAAATTAACGCTCAAAAAGCCAACTCAACATTGATCCCAATGCATATCGCGCGCTGTGCCACTTCAAAGGGCGGCCTACACGCAAGAGAGAAGCGCCCTACGGTAAGTTGGAGGAAGCGTCACCTGCGAAAGCCACGGGGGTCGGGCAGACTTGCAAAGGAGAGAGAGGAGCTGATTTTGGTTATGGGAGAGTGGGCCAGGGCTATACATGCATTTTCGCCATCTCTTAATTTGACAAAGGACGCGATTACGCGATTTGGGGATTTTGCTACATGAATGCAATACAGTGGGGGTAGCTTGGCTAAGCGATTGATTGGTTCTAAAAATATTCCACCCGTGGTGGAGCAACTTACCTTATTCAAATAGAATACTTTAAAATCGCGCGGCTAAGGCTTTATGCGAAGGCCAACTTTCAAAAACGCCAGTTTACTCAATATACGATTGTATGACTTCACCACCTATATAAGGGTGTCGCCAGAGAGGCGCTGGTAAGTATTCACCATGCTATGTGGTCACGTGGTACTTCGCGTTGTTCGAAATTTCTTGTCGCGCCCCGTTCGTTTCAACCGCGACATTTTTAACAAAAAATTAACGCTCAAAAAGCCAACTCAACATTGATCCCAATGCATATCGCGCGCTGTGCCACTTCAAAGGGCGGCCTACACGCAAGAGAGAAGCGCCCTACGGTAAGTTGGAGGAAGCGTCACCTGCGAAAGCCACGGGGGTCGGGCAGACTTGCAAAGGAGAGAGAGGAGCTGATTTTGGTTATGGGAGAGTGGGCCAGGGCTATACATGCATTTTCGCCATCTCTTAATTTGACAAAGGACGCGATTACGCGATTTGGGGATTTTGCTACATGAATGCAATACAGTGGGGGTAGCTTGGCTAAGCGATTGATTGGTTCTAAAAAATATTCCACCGTGGTGGAGCAACTTACCTTATTCAAATAGAATACTTTAAAATCGCGCGGCTAAGGCTTTATGCGAAGGCCAACTTTCAAAAACGCCAGTTTACTCAATATACGATTGTATGACTTCACCACCTATATAAGGGTGTCGCCAGAGAGGCGCTGGTAAGTATTCACCATGCTATGTGGTCACGTGGTACTTCGCGTTGTTCGAAATTTCTTGTCGCGCCCCGTTCGTTTCAACCGCGACATTTTTAACAAAAAATTAACGCTCAAAAAGCCAACTCAACATTGATCCCAATGCATATCGCGCGCTGTGCCACTTCAAAGGGCGGCCTACACGCAAGAGAGAAGCGCCCTACGGTAAGTTGGAGGAAGCGTCACCTGCGAAAGCCACGGGGGTCGGGCAGACTTGCAAAGGAGAGAGAGGAGCTGATTTTGGTTATGGGAGAGTGGGCCAGGGCTATACATGCATTTTCGCCATCTCTTAATTTGACAAAGGACGCGATTACGCGATTTGGGGATTTTGCTACATGAATGCAATACAGTGGGGGTAGCTTGGCTAAGCGATTGATTGGTTCTAAAAAATATTCCACCGTGGTGGAGCAACTTACCTTATTCAAATAGAATACTTTAAAATCGCGCGGCTAAGTACGGTTTACCACTTAAACAAACCCTGGTTGCCATCGAGACGATCAATGTTGATATTCATTGTTACATAGTAGTCTGGAAGTCTTAAATCAAGCTGTATTTAATATTATTATTATTATTATTTTTATTGTGATTTAAAATATTTCAAAATTAATTCATATGTAACTATTGCAATTTTTTTGTGTAACTAGTATCCTAAAATATTTTCTTAACAATTTTACAGTTGCGTTGCATGTTGTTTTAAAAAGAGGAAATAGAATTGTCAGGTTTAATTGTAATTCAGAATAGCTTAATGTCCTCACAATTTCCAAGACTTCAAGAGGACATTTAAGGAAAATTGTAAAACTATATATGTATTTTTTTTTTTATTTTTTACCAAACTTTGCCACTATAATGTACAATTAGGAGCAACCCGTTCTTGGGAAAAACGAATAAATTATATCGGTTTGAATTACCCGATATAAACCTGCAAAATTGGATTCGAATCTAAAGATCCGATATTCTAATTATTTGGGCTTGTGGAGAAATATTCACGTTTCCATGAACATGTTAATAAAACCTATCGCATATCGAACGAAAGCACAGCGACAAGTTCTAATTACGTCTCACGACGGGGGCTTTTCGCTATATTTGCGCGCGCCGTTTCTTTTCCATACAGAAACTGCGAGCGTTTTTTTGCTTAACGCTTTACGAGAAAAACGATCGTATAAGTAAATGCTAAAAGTAGCCAATTTAAAAAAAGTTTTACCTAAATCAAAAAGTGTCTGAAAATACAATTAAACACGCAACTGATTTTATTTTACAACTTAACGTTTTTTCAAGTAGTAAAATAGCCCTTAATGCACAATTGTAATGTGATATTATAATCAAAAACGAGATATAACTGCTACCTTTAAATGGACGCATATTATGCCGTTTTTAAGACAGACCAAGACGAAATTATTCACAATCGAATTGAATTATTGAAAGAAAAATATTTACATTTACGCCATGGGTGGGTGCTCTGAAAGGTTGCTGCAGAGGTTGTATGTTATGCAGGCCTAGTTAACGTATTTAAGCTATAGGTTGTCACTAAAAAGGGCAACGTTATGCATTGTACATTTAACGAAGAATATTTCATATCTACGTTTTATAATGCAGTTTAGAAATGATGGTACGTGTATCTGTTGAGCTGTACTATAGTTATTAATTCAACAATAAACTTATTTTCACTATATATCAAAAATAATTATTCTTCAAACATTCCCAAAATTAAGTTAATTTATAAGGCCTATTAAGGAATTACATTTACCTGTAAAGGTCGTTTTCCCAAGGGTTCCTTTGTTTAGCTTCTTTAATCCTCCCGAGTAATAAGTTGGTGCATATAGACATTTTTCTTGTTGCAGATGTGCAGTATATAATAGCTTTAAGCCTAACGTAGATTAAACTTAAAATAGATTTGGCAAACATCATAAATGTTAAAAGTAACTGCCTGCTGCTATTCTTTTCATACTGTAATACACGTTTCTCTGTTAAGCGACAAATAATCTAAACTCTTGTGTATGGCACTGCGCCAAGTTTCTAAGTAGGTCACGCGACGCGCGCTTTTTTCGCGCGCAGTGCACCGTTTCTATTGGCAACGGCACTGCGAAATCGCCCAGACCTCTGTAACCTCTGTAACCTCTGTAACCTCTGTAACCTCTGTTTATGTTAATAACTAAACCAACCAAAGCTTTTGCCTTACGACTGAGTATTTTACTTGCTTTTTTAATACACTGTATAATTACCAGTCGATTTTCGTACTTTAAGAGCCGAAAGTCATATTCGCACTATTTTTTAACAAACCTAACTTCTAGGCCTTAAAACTACAACATTTTTTTTAATTATTCTTGTAACGCACGAAGGCATAAAAGGAGACTATTCATATACTCGGGAGATAATTTAACGACAAATTATGCAAAAAAATACTTATTTTACTTATTTTTTAGAAGATAAATTAGAAGATAAGGAAAAGTAGTGGTCGGCAAACGGTGGGCCACAGAGCCATTTTTAGTGGCCCATGTAATATTTCACTTTTTCTACACGCTGTGTGAACTCAGACTCCCTGGAATCGGCAATTTCTACTAAAATATATCTAGTTAAGGTAATTGTAATTTTTCATTTACCATTGCAAATATGGCTATTATAACATGAGTAGCGTTTCACGTAATATATGCATTTTTGCGTTTAGTGCGAACTTTTAACGTGATTGCTAGATGATATAGTATTAATCTTTCATGCATTAAGTATACGTTTTAGTCTAAGGTAAACGTTTTGCTAATTAATTAAAACCAAATATACGCAATTGGTTTTTGCGTTTCGCACGATAAACTTGGTCTAGTTGCATAAGAACAATACGTTCCTTAAATTACTTGAACTATGACGTTACTTGTGACGTCAAATGTAAGAATTTTTATATACCTTTGTCAGTGTTACTTAAATTTAGCCCAAACGCGATCTTCTATGATTTCTTGCGTCGTGCGACTCAAAACTTTACAGTCAATTTTCTGGTTAAATTATACTATAAATGCTGTTATTTCGAGAAGAAATATTCAAATTATTTTACGGCCTATGTGCCACGTATTCTTTTAATTGAAGATTTGCAACTTAAACCAAATACCCTGGAGCCGCCCCTGTTTTACCTTCCAATAGCTCTGAAAAGAATAATTTAGACCGCGACAAAAAAGTTTGCCGACCACTGCTTTAGAGCCTTCGGTGCATTTATTCACTAAACAATCTGTTATTTGATGTGGGTATTTCTAAATGTGTCTATTGTCTCTTAATTAAGGTACATTTGTAGATGTGGTGGCAGGGCAGTGTGATGTTTTGTGAGCGGTTAAAAGTTGACCAACATTTTGTGCAAGCTTATTTTTAGTGACAAATGACAAGTAGCAAGTATAGAGCGTTTTTGCAATAGACTTTCATATCATACTATACCATTACCTAACGGACAAAACGGACAAAATAAAGCTTTTTGCGTTACATGCCATTTGTAAGTTGTTTTCCGACAGCCGCCAAATATCCTAAAACTATCTTTGATGTGTGTCGATTTATTCTATGGCGTCACGTATCTATACTTAAGCTGTACAAACGAAATTAAATTTATTTATTATAACGCATGTTGGGCATGCATTAAAACTTGTGTAATCATTTATTTATTTCTTATGGAAGTATTTTTTTTCTATGTTGCGGACAATGGAGGTAAATTAGTCAATAATAGTCTTGAAAGTGCTACTATAAATAAACGAGGGGAAGGTTAATAATACGTTGACGAAAACCTATTGCTGAGAGTTCGATGGTAGGCTATATATAACGCCTTCAGGCTGACAATATTGTCCCACAACGCCAACATTCCAGAAAGTCATACAAAAAATTATATTTCGTTAAAATATATACTTACCTCGTGCCCAATTTGTAAAAGAGATGGCAGGTCGTAGGTTGCCCACCACTGAAGTAAAACGATTATCTATAATTTATTTTTATTTTTTCAGCAACCTGGGTAGGTGGCGGTTACATCAATGGAACGGCCGAGTACGTTTATACCCAAGGGTTTGGGCTTCTGTGGACCCAAGCCCCTTTCGGTTATGACTCTTTTTTGCTAAAAAGATGAGAGAACAGGTATGAACAATATAAAACAAAAGTATAACCATTGTTGGGCTAACTGCGGGGGTAAAACACGGAATCAAGAATGTCTACCAGACTATGACAGTGAGTTCAAAACGCCGTGTGGTGGCTTATGGATGAATTTTCTCACATTATATTTTACTGTATGAGATAAAATATTACAAAAGTCATTAGTGAGTTCATAAATTAAATTCCAATTTTTGTTATTTTGGTGCATAACTCAATTAAATTTTCTTTTTTATGAAAATCCTCTACTGACCCTATAAAGTACGATTTTGCGTTGCTTGCAAGGCTGCCACTCACACGTCGGTCGAAATAAAGTAAAAAATAGAAATACCCTGCCTTTCAGTGTTGGTAAATGTCAACCGGTTTGGTTCACCTCAACTAAAGTTACCATTGCTTCTTCGCAAAGCGAACTGAATCGGTCTATTTGCGGACAGTTGATCTTACACTAAACTAAACTAGCAGCGTTGCTGCTTCGTAAAAAATGTATAAAATTCGAGACTAATCAGAACGTAAACTCGATTTATTTTTAAACCTACTTGACCATGCTCGACCCATTCCAACTAAAACTCGGAAAAAACATGGGCGGATTCTTGAGTCTTCCCGTCTTAGTTGGAGATGTTTTTTATGGGGCGGAAATCATGGTCGCCGTAGGTCTACATAACTTTTTTCAGAATTTTGTATATTTCATGTTTAATTATAGTTAGTGTTTGACATTTTAAATACTCAGCTGCAGCTGAAGATAAAACCATTCGAGGAAGAATAATAATACGTAAATACGTTTTGAGCAGCCTGCAGGCAGCACTTCAACGCTGATAAGCCGGCTTCGCGAAGTTGTGGCGATCATCGTGGCAGTTTGCATCGCGGTCCTCTACACTCTCGTGGGGTGGGCGGAATGTACTCGGTGTCCTACACCGACGTTGTTCAGCTGACTTGCGTCCTGTCTGGTCTTGTAAGCTTGTTTCCTATAGCTTTGTTTTTTATCCTCCGTGAAAACACCTGAAAATGTTGCTTACAGTAACCTGTGTTTGTTAACCAATTAAATGGTAAAAAAACAGGCAGTAATAAATTTCCTTTTTTATTTTGGCGTACTTTCTAAATCTATGGTTTCAACTAATTCTTATTCGCTGTTAGCTCAGTTAATGAATAAGAAAATTTGCTTTTTTGAGCGCAGCGTTTTTAAAGGCAACTTTTACGCACTGTATAGTTACAGTGGTGGTAAACTAGCATTTCGTTTGTTGTGAACTGCAACGAGCCGAATCTTGGGCAAAAAATATGTATAAATAAAATCTAAAAAAATATATATATTTTGTTTTCACGTTGTTTTTACCGCCCGATTACTTTCGTGTGCGGCTGCGGCTGGTGCTTTTATTTGCGACGTTCCATCAAACTTGTAGGAGCCGTGCCGTTGCAGCGTCAACAAGTGAGATTACTATACGACGTTAACAGTTAACAGACAAGGCACAGAGCCTTGAACTGCATCATTGATATGTAAAACGTGAATACTAAATAAGGAGTAAACAACATTTTGTTATATATAGTGGATCGCACGAGAAACACAAAACGTTGCGTCGGACCGGTCAAAAAGAGCAGGGGTCGGCAACCTTTATTGCAATGCGGACCGGTTTAAAACTAAAAATTTTTATCGCGGACCGACCGGCCTTAAAAAACAACAAATATTCAGTAAAGGAAATTTCTTACAACTTTTTTCAATGCGAACTTTAAGAGTGTTTTGCTCAAAGAGCTATTCCCATCTGGGAATTTAACCAAGCCCGCGTCCCATTTCAATAAAACTTTTAAACCTTCAACGTTTTTTCTTAAATTACACTTGTATACAGTGGTAGGATTCAAATTTTGTCAGCCGGTTCTATCAGAAAAGTCATATTTTTCAGCTGGTATTGTTATCAAAAGTCATATTATTCTGGACTCCCCTGGCTTAAACAAGCTGTTTGGTAAGCCAGCGTATGGCTATATATCGGTTATTCTTAAGCCACGAGAGATTGTGGAAATTCTAGTAATTAAAGAACGCTTTGTTTGTATAAGCAATATAGGCACGCAACAGGCAAGACTTGAAAACACACTATTATCCCTAAAATAACAGCTAATATTATCTTAGGCCATAAACCGTGTATATTTAGGGTGATTGTAGGTTTCAAATTTATAAATTTGTAAAAAGTAAGCCGCAAATTTGTTTTCATTTATTTGTTTAGTGCACCGCAGCCTAAAAAAGTTTGAGAACCACGGCTGCATAGGAATAGTATGACAAACGGCGTCTAAATAATAAACGATACACTTCTTAAACACCTCGTTAACAAAACTTGATTATTAAGATTTTGGTTATTTATTACACTTTTTCTTGTTTATTTACTGAATGACATTTCAAGCCTTCAATATCCTTTGATCGTGTGTCGCTATCGTGAATTTTGAACTTGTTTATTCACAGCAAGCAAGTGACTGGACTAATTGTTGCGGAGCACTGATATACGACAATGAAAAAAATACCTTTTTAGAAAAACACTTTTGCGTAAGTCGTATAATGTAAAAGAATTCACGTTGCAAAAAGTTGTTCCGCCATAACAGATTAACGAACAACGAGATGACTTATTTTTTGTTTTACATAAACTTGTTTTTTACATAAACTTGTTTTTCCCTATTTTGTTTCACATAAACTTGTTTTGGTGTTCAGATTGCACACCATCAAAGCTTTGGTCTTAAATATTTTATTTATATCCCCATATGCAACTAAACTCCGTAGCTATAGCATTTACAAAACTAATTAATCCATGAACCCATGTTATCCTTTTAACGTGTTGTTCATATTTACGCAGTCTTAGGTAAGCCAATATTAATTGAATTAAATCAACAATATTTAAATAGACATTTTGCGTATGGGCGTATTCGTGATAAGTTAGAGAATTATGACAGATACCTTTAAAATCTACCGTAGCAATTATAATAATGGTTCACAAATTGATGAAATGTGAGATTTATATGTCGAATTGGCAAACACTACAGTAACACAGTTTTAATGGGTTATAGTATAGTTGGTTATAGTGTTGTTACATTTAAAAAATAAGTAATACGCATCAAAGCTTGTTAAAAAAATACATTCTGGGAATTTCCAAACTTAAGTAGATTTCGTACGAGAAATAGTTTGTCAAACGTCTAGAGGCATAAAACAAAATTAAAATAACCACAAACCAATTAGTAAGAATAACAGAGATGTCTATACTTTTAAGTAGCATAGCTCGAAATGCATTCTGAAAACTTAAGCTGAGTGCACTTTAAAATTGAAGTATGCCTTTACATTTTCGAACTCGTCTCAAAGCCATAATTCTCTGCTCCTTCTTCCTCTTTTTTAGGAAATTGATCATTCTCTACATTCTCTATTGAGCGTCCTCCATAAGCCAGGTTGCATTTAAAGAAGTCGAATCTATCCGACAGGTATCCCCTGGCAAATAGGCACTTAGCGAAGTAGGACACCACGAGTATGGTCAGGAGCGAGATTATCATTGAGAAGGTCTTATGAGGGAAGTTGGCGGTGGTGTCAGTGTTACCTGGATACGGGATAAAGGGCTTGAGTCCGATGAAGGGCTCGCCTCCGCCGATCCGCAAGATGAGCCCCAAAACGAATCCAGTCGACGATCCGTAAGTGTTCGGATCAAAGTAGAAGACACAAAGCAACTGAAAAATTGCGTTAGAATTATTGCTGTGGACATCTTCGTCATATAAAAAAATAATACACAATTCTTTAAAACAAAAATCTGGGTAAAATCCTGAAGTTCGTTTTTTTGTTGCCTTCTTGCACATTTATTTACAATTGGAATTCATTTTATTTCGAGAGATGTCAAAACGAAATGTCTATAACTTCCAATATCACGCAGATTAATATATAGTTACAAAAATGCGCTGTTTAAATCAACTATACATATAAACATATGCGTCTTCCAGTTAAACCAACCAACCAACCAACCAACCTGGGGAAAGAGCAGAACAAAAACAAGATCCGTGCAAAGGTAGAATAGAGCGTAGACCGACTGGACGACTATGGCAAGTACGCAGACCAAAGCGGCAACCACCAAGACCGAAACACGCATTACCCACATAAGCTCTCTCTCTGATGCCTAAAAATAGTTAAGAATCCAAAAATCTATTTATTCTGCAAATATATTAATCCATAGTGGTGATGGTGATTTAGTGGTGATGGTGATGAGTAAGTTATTAACAAAAGCACGCTAAATACCAACCCTTAATATTCAAATTTAAAATGATTTCAAACATGGAAATCTAACGTAAACCAAAGCATTCGTAATATTATTCGAAAACCCTGTCTGATTTTTTAGGTCGTTTCAAGTTTTTTGTTTATTGCTATTTAACAAGTGAATTATTTCTTCTGTATCACAAGGGGTTTGGTTAGAATGACCAGGCCGTTTTACGAATTCCCGTGACTACCATTCATTCAAATTAAGTTGAGGGTCATAGTTTTAAGTTATATTTTAAGTGATACGGCATTATGACGATTTAGTTTGCCATGACACCCGGAAAACTTAGTGTGTTCAATTGATAATTCTCACCCTTGGTCTAAAAACTTTTTTGTAAACGTTCCAAGTGAACAAACTGGAATTGGAAAGCAGCACAGAATCGGCTGATGACATCACTGCAGCGGAAATAGCGCCGAGGCCGATGAAAGAAACAGCCGGGGGACAAAGATGCTGGAGAACAATCGGAAGAATGAGCGCCGCTTGGTTGTTTTCAGCTGGAGAAAGACCGCTCGGGTGGTATGACGTGGCAGTCCAATCTGTCAATCAAACAGAGCTTAAACGGTACTCGAAAAATCGATTTACATAAACGCAACAGAGAATTGTGGCTTTGAGACGATGAAAAAGCACACATCAATTTTAAAGTGTACTCAGCCTAGGATTTCTGATTTTAATTATTAGCTAGGCATAACAACTAACGCCTATAAGAGACCTGGGCAAAACACGGCCCATGGACCGTAACCAGCCCGCTAAGCAATTTAACCCCAACCACGGTTCATTTTTCTTAAACATGTTTGGTTGTAACATATACATACAGACTAAAATGGAAATTGTTTTCGTTTTTCGTAAGTTCTACGCTTTCGTCTTTTTGACGTCTTTACAATCAAAAGTCACCCTCTGCACTGTGACACTCTGTCAAACGAAAGTTTGTCGATCTTAGCCTTATATTTTAATCATAATAACATATTACGTGTAACCTATAGTGACGTATTTAGGCTGGACAGTTTGACTGACGTTTAAGATTCTGTGGCTCTCTTACTTGTTGATGCTGCAACGGCTCCAACGAGAAGGGACGGCACGGAACAAAGTAAAGCACCTGCCGCAGCTCCAAACGAGAGCAGTTGGGCAGTGTTGGCACTGTTTGCGGAAAGCACGCGTTGGAAGTATGCCTGCCAAGGGATGCCGCCGATTACCTAAATATATATTAGCACGAGGAGTTTAACATCGTTGAAGTTAATTCACCTTATTCTGTCGGGTTGCGGAAGGAGTAAAACCAATTTAAAGAAATTTTCGTACATAGGGAGGAACAGATCCAGCGTTTTTGTTTGGGTTGGCCGTGAAAAAAAATGTTTTAGATATGACGTCACAAGTTACGTCTGTGGACATAAGGAAAAATGAAAATGTTACACGGCGACTTTAGTTTGTAACGATTAATATGGGAAAAACCTAGTATAAACTTAAGAAAATAAAACGTGAAACTTGTTTGCATTTAGGGATTAAAGCCAGCAAAAACCTCTGAATCATATGTCATTCCTCACTTAGTTGGTATGAGTTTGGTGTTGCAAAAAATGTTTTCGTCTTATGTGTCATTATGTCATTATATAAAGCAATGCAATACATAACCTATCAACAGTTAACCAGACAAGCTCGAACCAGTTGAAAAACCGAGTCTATCCAGTTTCCTGCGAGGTTGCTGTCCCATGATCCAAGCCAACTGCTGTTGCCGTAAGCTGTTTCAGTAATGCTTGACACAGCTTTATTGCTAAACGCGAACGGCAGGGCAATTACCTAAATATAAAATATTTCTGGGTTTAAAGCTCGTTTCTAAAATAAAATATATAAATGTTTTATGAAATAGTATGCGATAATTGGATTTGACCGACTTCTATAAAATAAAGAATTAAACAAGAAGAAAGTTATTTTCACTGCGCAACAGTAAACGCATTAAGGCCAATGCATGCGAAATGTAAATATTTTTATATTAGTTTATTGGCAAATAATATAGTTTGGGTACATAACCTCGACAAGCGAAGTTAACTTGGATAACTGTGCGTACACTAAAGATTGTTTAAACAAAAAAATCAAATTTTATTTATATAAAAAGGGCTTTTCATTGAATTCGAAACAAAGAATTTTTTTGTTTTTCCGGTCATGGGTGGGTGCAGGGATAAGACCATGGCCCCACCCAAACAGTATTTTTTGCCAACCCTTGCTATGCAAATGTAAAAACAAATGCGTTTCCCCCCAACTTCTATCTACTTTTACTTTTACTGCGTTTTGTCTGTTTTAAGAAAATTCTATTCAGCCCAAAGACGCCGCTATAATTTTTTTGTTAAATTAACTATTTTGACGGGTGTTTTTAAGAATAATTGTTTTTTGACGTCACGGCGTTATGTAACTTTGTGACGTCATTCCTAAAAGTTCAACCTCTATGAAAATCCTTACCGCCTCTGCCTTCAATAGCATCAATTCAATATGTAATAACGCGAATACGTGCAAGTCTATAATGTATAGAGATATTTGCGAAATGTGTTTAATGGTACGTTTAAGTAAACCGCTAGCGAAAAGCGTTTAATGCTAACAGCGCCTTATTTCAATGGGGTACAATCAAATTAGTTGGTACTTTAATACCCCTGCAATTAAGTCATTACCCTAGATTGCTAGTTGAGCATTTGCCCAAAGCATTTAGTTACACTTCCGGTTTTGTTCCAAAAAAAGCACTAAATTTGTTACACAGCTATAGTTATCTTTATCAGCGTTTCTTATAATTTTCTGACTAATGAAATGAATATTGAAAATATATTATACTCACTAAATTGCGTGTACCAACATATGAACGTACGGTTTCGGAATTAAGCTTTGCAAACATCGCCCTAAAAGAATCCGTTCAAGCGTTAGGCCTATTTTTCGACTTGACAGTTGTGTAACTATTATGTTTCTTGCATTAATTTATCATGGACGCTTTCAACATATTTTTTTATTAAAAAGGACTGTATTGAAGGTTACTGCTTTATAGACTGTGTTGCCCAGGCTGCACGCAAATCCAAAGCCATATTGAGTCAAACGCCAGATTACATTTAGGCAAGATACGCTTAATTTTAGTCTACTAAACAATAAACGCAAAAACTGGCAAAATATAAAAAAAAAAATCACAACCAAAATTTATTTTATCTTTGATACAATAAGAAATGCAACAGTGGAGTAAAAACTTGACAGTCTTGGCGCAATTGTTATTTATTCAATGTCGATTGCTAGGCATTTAGTAAAACTCCGTGATCTACTGTCGTCGATCTTTTTATTGTGTTTATTTTGAGGCGGGGTACAATAGAGGGAGCATTCCGGTTGCGAACCCTCTAATGACAAAAGTGCATTATATTACTGTGCACAGCTGGCTGAATTTGTAGTGTGGCGCATTTGCTAAAGTATGTCGAAATAGGATAACACAAGATACCAAACATAGTTTATTAGCCATACGTTTAAGCAAGTTTGTTCTGGGTGTACTCAACAAGACAGCGGTTATGGGCAACAAGCTTACCAGACCAAGCAACAGGCAAATCAGCTGAACAACGTCGGTGTAGGCCACTGAGTACATTCCGCCGACGAAAGTGTAGAGAACAGCGATACAAACTGACACGATAATCGCCACGTCTTCGCGAAGGCCCGCTATCACTGTTAAGGTCCCGCCTGTACACATAAATTCAAATGTTTTTGCCTAAAATAACCCAAAGAATATCCTATTGGGCAGGGACAACCAGCAGGCATATACCTAGAGCCACATTTAAAAGCGGGTTAACCACGAATAGCAACCCTTAAACATTAAAAAGCAATAAATATCACCTTGTATCTTCCTTGATTATACAAATTTGCTGTTAGATTTATTTTAAATGTTGCACAATTGTAATATTGCGTGGTCTACATTTAGCAAACATTTTATCAGACTGCTAAACTCCTCCAAAAAATGTCATCACGCTGTCGAATGTTTTAAAAACTGCTGACGTGATTCTACAAGAGAGAATAGGAGCTGAGCAGGGATGGATCCCGTTTTAATCTAATTTGAGAGGAAATAGTAAAAAACTTGAAAAAGGGAAAAAAATGCGATTGGTTGTAAACCTAATACGAAAAATCGTTTTGTTTTTCTTTGTTTAAATTTGTCTCACCTCTCATTTATTTTCATTTTTCTTGACTTTTTCACTTATCAGCACTAACTATTGTACGCATTTTTTGATTATTAACCAAAGGGGGTTATTTTTTTCGCATTTCCGAAATTTGCCAAATAATGAGTTTAGTGTTGGTGTTTGGGAGAAAATATCAATAATTAATTGCCGTAACACCTAGACCTGTTACAACTGTCACTATTTTCCACTTAAGTGAGTCGTGTAATTTACAACTGCTGAAAAATGTTTGGAAATCTATTTCGACCGAACTTTAAAAAAAACTTTATTGTGCTTTATCAATTTACAAACCTAAGGCGACCATGATTGCCGCGCCGTAAAACAATTCTCCAAGTAAGGCGGGCAGACACAAGAATCCGCCCATCCTCTTTCCGAGTTTAAGTTGAAACGGATCCAGCATGGTCAAGTAGTTCTAAAAAAATGGGAAGGATTAAACTTAGGAGAAAAAATAGTTAAAAAAAATGCGACAAAAGAAGGCGCGAAATAAGTGACTTTGAGGTCGTTTTAAGCTGCTCTGCTCTTTCGTGTGCGTGACAACCGTTCAAGCGGGCGAAAGATCGGCTGAAATGTTTCGAAACCCGTGAAGCGTTGCAAGGTGAAAGCTGCTGCTGACGTGCTAGAAAATAATATAGTGCCACATACTTGAACTTTTAGTGTCACATTCTTGAGCTTGTTTTAATAAACATTGTTGAGTCGACAAAATTCAGAAACCGATCTTAAAATGAAAAGCTATAACAACATCCAATATTTATATTTAGATGAATTTTAAATGTCGAGTTTTAAACACGCTTAACTTGGGGTGCATTACTGACAATCGCTAAACACGCACTTAACATAGCCTATATCTTTGTCTGTCTAGATAAAATCCATGATATGTCTTAACAAGTGTCCATCGTAAATCGTTTTTAAAAGTTCTGAGCCAGGTTATCCACATTGTTAGTTAATGTTTCTCTTTATTCGTAAGACATTAATAAAAAACGATTAAAGGGAAGATAACTAAACCCACTTGTGTAGCATAAATAGGCCTACGTCTTTCCGGTTTAGTATTAATCGTTTTACTTTACGATTTTACGCTGTGGAAAAACGCTGGCAACGTAATTATTTTTCCTAGGCTATTATTTAACAATACCTGTTCTCTCATCTTTTTGGCGAAAAAGAGTCCACCAAACAAAGGTGCCAATGAATAACAGAAAGGGGCTAGGGTCCACAGAAGCCCAAAACCCGGGGTGTAGATATACTCGGCAGTTCCGTTGATATAGCCGCCCCCTACCCAGGTTGCTGAAATAAAAGATTGCGAAGACGTGAGTTACTCTTAAAATAAGCAAACAGTCTGCTTGTGTGAAATTTGAATGATCATTGGAGAGGCTGAATATTCTAATTCTATAGCAGAGATTCTCAACCTGGGATCCGCGAAGCCGGTTTTATAGGGACCACGAAGGAAACGCTGAGCTATATGCTTTTAATTGATGCTAAAATGAAAACGAAACCCGCTCCTATTTTAACGCATATGTACCAATATATACGAGTAACAAAGAGATAGCTGAAATAGATCTTCCCCACAATTATAAGCTCAGAAGCAAGTGCAGGAGATAATAAAGAAATGACTCACGACTGACCAAAGCTGCATAAAACCGAGAAAATGTCGCCCGCAGCGCAACAATTTAACATTGGGTTATTGGTGTTTGAAAAGCTGTGACGACACGCAATACAACATTCACTTTGCAAGAACATTATAGATTTACGCAAAAAAAGTCTCAGTCCCCCTGCGCTAGCTTGTTGTCATATAATATATCAGTATAAAAAATAAGTTTAAATCTGAAATTTAAATAAGGCCGCTGTACTTTCGTAGATATGTGTTATGTGTATTCTTATTATCTTATTAGAAATATACCACATGCAATGGTATTTACAGAGACTTTTTGGTAAAAAAATATTAACAAAACAGGACCAAAAAAAGTATAAAGGAAATTATTTTTTTTGGCGGTTTTATTATGAAAGTTGGTAAGACACACATAGTTTGTGTTAGGGGTGGCATATAGTGCCATAACCCCTGTGCACTATTTAGATATTTATTAATTATACACATTTTTCTTCCTAAACATAGACTGACTAAATCGGTCGTAAAAAGTAAAAAATAAAGTTAAAGCTCGCGAATCGCAAAATCAAAAGCCATTTATTCAGTTCTTTAACTATATGTGTAGTTTTGTTTAGAGCAGAGGACAGCTTAAAAGCAGAATAAACGCCAAACGTAACATGGAACCAAAAAATTCACATTCAAAAGTTAAATATTGCAGAGCTCACGCCCCTGGATGAGAACCACAGATCTGAAACGTTGTCAGGGTCTGTCACGCGAACTTTTTAAAGGTTGAGAACCACTATTCAATGATATTTAGCAGAAGTTACCTGTCATACTAAAGATTCCCACAAAAAGTCCAATGTCTCTGCTTGCCACCAAAAACGAGTTAATCGTCTTCCCAGCGCCTTCACTTCGCTTGTACCATGTCGCCCAAACGCCAACAGCCAAAATAAGCAGGTAGAAAATGCAAATGGACACAAGCCCAGGGATGTTTATTGTCATGGCAGGATATTTTGGTACTTCTGTAAAATATTATATTTTGGTACTTCTGTAAAACATTATAAGTCCCCGGCAATGCATTAAAATAATTTTGCGGAACATTATACCAACAGACCGGCATTACACAAAAAAAGATCGGAATTGACCGGCATTACATGGAACAATAGTCAGAATAACATATTTGTTGCGGGAAACCTGACGATCTCTTGCTGAATAAAAACACTAGTTTAGACAAACGCACATTTATGGTTGTGGGTAAAAAATAAACAGTTGTTCATAAACTTTTTTTCTTGCGACGCCCTTTTAAAAGTTTATTGAGTGTATTGATTGCGACGCACCGAGTTAAAAAAAATAAATATTTGCAAAAAAATTAACTGCTTATCAAAAAACAAAAAAGCACGAAATTCCGACAATATTTTAGGCGTGAAGTCTTGTATTACACAGGAGTGTGATGTGCAGGTTGTTTAACTTTCAATCAAAATGCACTGGATTTAATCACGAGTTGCAATTATGTAATAGTTCTTATTGACCCTGTTGTCACTGACTTAAATACCTCGTTGCCAATAACATACTAGGCCCATAGAGTTCTCCCGAATTTTCTTTGCTTTTATTTAGTTTAAATTGTCAAAACGTTTAATTTTAAAGAAAGGGTGACGCTTTAAAGCAGTGGTTCTCAACCTGTTGCACGCGTAGCACTAGTGGTACGCGAAGTCATTTTGGGTGGTACGCTGTACGCAGTATGTTTTTAAGTAACATTTTTTTTATTGTAAACTATACCTTCATCGTAATGATTGTATAGTTAAATTTTTTATGTTTCTTTAACGATAGGAACTATTATCTTTCCGGAACATCTATGCATATTTCTTTTATGACATCGTAGCAAAACAACAAAGAATCACAAAACTTGACTACCAGTATCTTGCAAGTTAAAAAAGAGAAACTTTTTTGAGGTGGGCCGCATTTGCATCGAAATTTCCGAGCTAACTAATTAGCTAATCCACCCCTGTTATAATCCTATATACATTTTGAGTAAAGTTGAGTTTTTCGGCATTTTGTTGGTACGCAACAAGATCATAAAAGCTCGAGGTGGTACGCAGTGAAAAAAAGGTTGAGAACCACTGCTTTAAATACATCAAAGACACTCTCGCATTAATAGTCTTCTATTTTTACAGAAATTGCACTTAGTAGAATTATGATTCGTACAACATGCATTAGTATATGCATATCGATTTTTGGCTGCATAAATTTAATTAATATCTTACTGATGTGTTGTAGCCCCCTCAACAGACTATTCTTCGTAACCTGGCGGGGCAAAAAATCTGGAATTGTTAAATCATATAATCAATTGACACCAGTTTGTAATATTGCGTTCAAATGCATACGTTATTTGGTCGTTAGGGCATTATAATATCTGGAAGTATCTTATAACTGCAGTTAAGGTTTTATGCGGAATTATTGTCAACGCAATTAAAACATTTTAACACAGCACAACGAGACGTCGCAACACACAGTTTGAGAACCTATGATACAGTGTATTTAAATTATTATTTTTTTCTGGTAATCAACAACGTTGTATTCACAAATATTTACTGTTGCAAAAAATACAATATTAGCAACCTTTAATTTTGTACCAAAAGGCTATTACTGAACACAATCAAACATTTGTTTTTAACTAAATCAATCATGTCACTGACTTGAAACCGCGTCTTCGCACTTAGGAGAAGCAAATCTACACCAAGGAGAAGCAAGTGCATTTAACTAAAGGAAAAAGTTTCTTGTCGTTTTGCTTGCATGCTTTTGTTTTGCACAGTTGACTGCAAGCGCACAAACGGTGGGCTGAGACAAAAGCCTACAGTTATCGCAAAATATAGTATTTCTAATACCTATGGGCATTGATTAATTATCATGTAGCGTACAATTCATCTGGACTCGGATTAAATGACATAAAGTTTAAGTTACGAGACTCAACTGAAGCCTTTTGCTAGGTTTGGGACTACACACTGACAAATAATATAAAGGTTTTACGTATATATAGGCTACTTTTAAACATAAACATAATGTGGTAGGCCTTGAGTCATTATGCCTACAGATGCTTACCGCTAAGGGCAAACAACCTATTAAAACATTTTTCTGGCATTAAATGTCTGCTATTATGTTAACGCATTTAACTGCAACTTTATAGGGCCATGGTAAGCAATGGCGAATTAATCATCGAGTTTACATTTTTGGCATGATAATTTTAACGGAATTTGAGGTCATAAAATAAGTAAACCTAGATTGAACTTGTTCGCACATATAGGCCTAACTAAAGTTGACTCTTATCGAGAAATGTTCGTATATTTCGTTTTATTACTCGTTTTTAACGTTTGATGAGGAGACCACACAGCCATGGCAATATGGCATCTCCAAAAAATATTATTCGCCTTTTTCAACCTAAAATGATTCCATCTTTGCGCGAGTCTCATTCGACTTTGGAGCAAGATTTACCTCGTTTTTATGGAATATTAAAAATGCATTATTAAAGCGCGTAACTGTAACGCTATGGTTATTGTTTAGCACACCTGACCGAAAATGATAGTTTATCAGTTTAAACGGGACCGCTTTTTGCGCAATCAATTTCGACGTATAGTTTTGTAACAATATATTTTAGTGTTGTTGCACCACGCTGACCATTAAAATTTGTTTGCTCAAATCGTTATTTTACACCATGGTCGATTTTTTAAACGGGGTTGTTTTGCTTTCAAACTTTTATTTAACCAAATAAACGTATATGTTCCGCGCGAACGCGTTGTGCCCTCTCCGTGGGTGTTTTAGGCCAAATTTTAGTTGCATATTAAGCATAACTTCTATTAAGACCAAGTAGTTATTTGGGGATACTTGTTTCATGACGTCACGTTATAATTCACCTAAATTTTCATAGCCCACTTCTAGCAACAAAAAATTACGTCCGCCCATGTTTTCTAAAAATAGTTACATCAAGATTATAATATTTTGATTGTATGTGTATATTTAAACGACGAGAATCTACCATGCCTTGAGTACAAAGAGTAGACCTAACTGTAACTGTATCATATTCAACAAAGTAAATAATCCATATTCCGAAAATAACAAGCATTTCTAAAAAGAAACTCTTTCGGAACACGTAGGCTGTAGGCTGCAATGTACATATAATGACTGGAAATATAACTTTATAGAACGTTGCCTCTTTCGCAAAGTTAATGTCCTGTTTGACGCATTTTGCAAAGCTCATTCTTTTTGTTTCATTTGTTAGTAATATGGCTGGGATTTAAAATTCCAGTCATATTTTTTAAATACGAGGCGAAAATAATTATCCATGCATGACGACCCAGAACTATTTAGGCCAATCATGTGAAGTCTAAACGACCATTCAAAAGAAGCGTGACGTCACAAGCTTTATAATTTGTTGGCGGGATTTTAAAACCATTATTTGCGAGAAAAGCTCAAAAAGCGTTGCTGTTTGTTGTGGTTGCACTTGACCGATTTTTTTCTATATTTTTTAGATATTATTTGGAAGCTGTATTTTAAGGTGATTATAAAAAGCGGTATGTTTTTAATGTGTTTTGCAGTATTCTCCACGTTATTTAGACTCAGACTTGAATGGAATACAGGTTATGCAGCAACAACAGGTTGGCATTTTTTTAAAAGTTTGACTGGAATTTACTAATAAAGTGACTGTTTATATGACGAGATTTTCAGCTATGGTTGTCATTCCATTTGTTGTATCCTTATATTGCTTTCTTGTTTGTTTCGAAGTGCACTGTTAGATTAAGGTCACTTAGCGAAAATGTTTTGCAAATCCAGTATATGCGACTCAGTTTTGATGATGTTATAAAATGCAAAAAATTTTAGATGGCCCATTTAAAGTTAAAGGCTGTTTACCTGTTAAATGAAGCTTTTTAAATCAGTCTATAACCACTAATTGGTGTATGCCTTGACTATAAGCCGAGGCTAATATCAAAAATAGAAATTTTTAATTTTTTGCGTGAAATGTTTAAGCAGCTTAAACCTTCACAGATGTAATCAATTTACTTCTTTCAAAAACCTATAAGCACTGCTAATAAGTTTTCACATAAAATCTGTGACTGAAGTTTGCAAAGAAACGCAAATTTTATGGCAGTTAAAACTGAAGGTAAGGCTGTGCTGGGCATTTATTTGCGCTCTTCGGTGTGGTCGAACTGCACTTACATTTGACAAAATTGCCATAAAATTCTTCCAACCATGAAAAATTGGTTAAATTCACACAATTTTAGTAGCTCGTCGCAAATTTTAGTAATATTGTACGTAAGCGATTTTTTTGAAAATGTTTTTTCAATTACCATTTATTTTGTTACTGCTTGGTTCATTTCAATTGCACCCACTTTTATTGTAATAATAAATAGAATCTGTATTTGCAACTATAGGTTATGTAGCCTATAGTTTTCCAGGTAGTGTATTTTATGAATCATTGAGTGATAGAAAATGCCTGTTTATGGAAAAGTCATTGTTATTCGGCGAAATGGATCGGATGGATCACAGTTTCCACTCACAAGTGAAACTTGCTTATTTGGGCGGTATGTCGTTCTTTTTATGCTTCATTATCTACTATACAAATCATGTAATGTCCTTGTCAAAATATGTTTAAATGTGCTGAAATTTTATTTGAATGTTGACATTGGTAATATATTTCGTTTTTATGTTACTCTCTTTGCCTTAACATTAAAACTTAGTTAAACACATTTTACAGATAACAAGTATTTATATTTATTGTTTTTTTTGTCTTAAATAAAAATATATTCGATGATTTGAGGGTAAACGTATTTTTGTGTTTGTACGCGATGCAAAGCTATTTAACTCTAATTTTCAGTTAAAAAGCAAATGCTTTGTAGACTGGTTGAACATGTTCGCCACAAATTTAATTAGTGTGGCCCTTTGTGCTTAACTATTAAGTGATGTATGTGTATGTAATTTTGTCTTATACAAACTATCATACTTTCCATTAATTTTCTTACTGAAGATAGTTAAGTCAAACCCTAACTTTAGGATGTCCTTTAGATTTATATATATATATATATATATATATATATACATACATAGGCGCAGAATGTGGGTGTGCAGAGCGTTTTTAGATGCCTTGGATATTTGGCAGGCCGTCAAAACGCCCTGAAATTTGACAAAGTTACATGCGCATTAATCTGTAAATTTCAATTCTGAAAAACTATTATAAAGATGCGCTGTCTCATTAGTACAGTTCACTACAATAATGTGCGAAACTAATATCCGTTCGCACCTGCAGATATATTAACCAACGTGCTAAACTCACAAAATACGGCCCGCCGATGTAAATTATTATCAGTCTTTTGTAGCCATTTTTTACGTAAATTTAAAATTTTATACGCCGTATAGCATACCATTTCGTGTGAAGTAACAATTCATTAATTTTAAAACACGCTATAGGGCCACTTAATACGATAAGAAAACGGTAATCCTAAGCGAGAAATTAAAACAACTTTGTTGTTCTGTACTAGCGCAACGATGAGGCCTATGTAATAAAAATTTGCCATTAACTTTAACAAAACTCTGGATATGCTGCAAAAAAATGTTGCATTCGCTTTGCTCGCCACGTATCCAGATAGGATATATATATATATACAAATAAATATATGTTTATTATTGTTTTGTTTCTTTAGTGGGATGGATTGTGATGTGCGAGTCCAGCTTGCCCAGGTTTCAGCTCAGCATTGCAAAGCTGTGATAGACGAAAATGGAAACTTTGTTGTGACTAACCTCAGCAAGGTAGAACAATATTTCGAAGAAATTGTTTTCACGGTCATGTATCTTTTAACTGTGTTAATGTTACATCGATTTAAAACATGTATAACAGCAGTAAACTTAAATTTGTTTAATTATAAGATCTTTTATGTTTTAACAAGACATGTTTAAATATGACCAACTTCGTGAATGTGTTTTTGTACCACTGTGGTTGCATACCTTAGGTAGTGCGAAACCACTGATATAGCCAATGTTATCAGGTTGAACCACATTGCATGCTTGATTGGAATTGCCTTACATGGTTAAAAATTATATCAACTAAATAAAAAAACCTTTCCAAAGCCACTTGTTAGATTAATATAGGAATGTCATAATCATTAGTCGTACAACTTTAGCAGGGCAGGATTATAGTATATTCATGTATTTTTATGGCTCTTCAGTTAAAATTTGTTGTTGTGTTTAACTGTATTGGCTGTGGTACTTACTGTTTCATTTTTAGACCAATACTACTTCAGTCAATGGAAAAGTGCTGGATGAGGAAACAGTCATCAAGCACAAAGATGTTTTAACAATTGTAGACAGAGCATTTAGGTGAGTAAATTATTCTAATTTGAAGTAATGTGTGAACATGGGCATATGAAACACATAAAAATGTGATACACTACTTTTTTTAAAGTTAAGCATACAATAATTGTTTGATTTGGTTCTGTGTTGTTGCCTTTGCCTTGATTTGTGTTTGCATTGTAGATTGTACTGGACTTATGTTTTATTCCACCAGATACTTTCGTCTTCCTTAAATATTGTTCATGCACATTCAAAAAATGCTTTAAAATATTATATATTTTACACAAGTTTCCCTCACCTGCCAGGATTTTAATTGTATCTCAATTGTTTTATTAGATTTGAATATCCTGATCAAGTTGAGAAGGACATGGAGCCCAAGAATCAAGCTGTGGCAGATTTAAAACGTAAAAGTCCTTTAGGTTTGTTAGTTTATGGTGGTAGCCATGCACCAAAAAACCTCTAATATTTACGATGTGCATAGGCGCCCAGATTTATGCTCATGAGTCTAGCTTGACGTCGGCAGACTTAAAGAAAGTGACAAAAATGCCCCAATTTTTTTTTACTTTCTTTGAGTCTGCTGATGTCAAGCTAGGTCATACCTTTTTTAATAGTCATTTCTTGACATGAGAATTATCCGAATACACTGTTAAAAATTTGTCAGACGCAAAACAAAAATAAATGAAAACACAATTAAACATTTAAGAAGTACAATGGGGAAATCAGTTAAACAAGCTTTAATGTGCGCCACTGTAAGTGTAAGGGTCATCCTCAATACTTAAAAAATTTCACTTAGCAGGTACATTGAGGGGCGGTGGTGACCAACATGTTAAGTCTGTTATTAAGTTGAAAATTTATATGTCTACCTTATTCCCAATTACTTTAGCCATGATTTTTCAAAAATCAATACTTTATTAAGAGTATTGTGCCAGGAAATCACACATCGTGAAAATACAAGATTTTTCTTGTGTGGATGGCTAATTAATAAAAAGTATGTTTTAATGTTAAGCTGTGCAACAACCCCCTGTGGATTCCCCATTTTCAATGTTGGTCAAGGATATGAAGGCAAGCATGAAAAGAGACAAACCAAAAGTAAGTTAATGTCTAGCATTTGCAATAGGTAGCCAAGAGACAGAACCCACGTTAAGTTTATGAAGTAATGTTTGTGTAAGAATAATTGTAAAATATTCTATTGTTCATTTCACTGAAGTTTTAAAAATGCGTGCCCGGCAATTTAGAATAATCAAATTCTAACTAACATAAATTGTCAAACATTTGATTTCTGATTTTAAAATAAGCCTTTTTCGCCAACTCTTAAAATAGGGATTTTCAATAATATCTGAAAATCATTTGCGAATTGTTTGCGTTCATACATCATTTATACTATGATGGTACCACTGTTGTACTGACGACAAAAGTGATATGCCTATTTCAGCAAAAAAATGAGGTGCCAGTAATAATAAGAATGAACGCCAAAAACTCTTCAAGAATTAACTTATCACATCTCCGTTTAAAATTTGCTGTAGCTTGGTATAAAACCATATTAATGACCTCATTTAAAATAAAATTAAATGGTCAGACATTTTCCTTTAATTTTGTTAATCAATAAAAATAAAGTATTGGACACCCCTATTTCCTATACTATTGAGCATTGATATTAGCACAAATGATCGAATGGGTGAATTTAAGGTTTCAAAATTTATTTCAAACTATATCTAAATTTATATAATGTTTTGTAGGATTTGGTGCAGCTGGAATCCAGTTTAAACAAACTTTCTGCAATTCAGTCTCAAAGGTAACTTAATTCCGCATTGTATTGTTGAAATTTGGGGTATACAAGATTGCCAGCATCTGTGGTTACTTTATAATTTGGTTTAGATTTGTTAAAACTATTGTTGATTTTTATGTGATTATTGTTATATCATGGTTACTGTTATGTGATTATCATGAAACACAATGTAAAACCTTAATGGTTGGATAAAAGAAAAGCTTTATCATTACTTAATAAAACAATGCTCAGCTGAGCAATAAGTAATGATATAGCACAATGGTCGGCAAACTGTGGGCCGCAGAGCTATTTTTAGTGGGTGGCGAGGTATTTTTGAATAGATTAGTGTTAGTGTAGTTGTGGGCCGCGTGTTAGCCGTACATTCATTGCACTTTCTTTTTAAAGCTTGTGTGGCTGAGAATTTTTTATTGTCTCAGCGTGCATGGTTTAGGCCGACGTGCCAAATATGGTCCTACTCCTGAGAGCCTGTTAAACTATATTATTTCGGCAACTTTAACTATGTAACTGCAAAATTTCCCGCGCTTTGCGCGTATATTCTTTGTTTCATAGAATGTTTCACATTATGGCATGGCGGCAGTGTTTTGAGCATCAAGGCGCTGTGTAATATTACACCTTAACAACGAGTATCCAAAATTTGCCCCCGGTTTCGTAGTGGTTTTACGTAGTGGGCCTTCAATAGCTCTGAAAAGATTACTTTGGGCCGCGATAAAAAAGTTTGCCGGCCACTGATATAGCATCTTGTTTATTGCGGGCCTGTGTTTGGAAAACCCTAATTCAACTAATGGGTATCATAGTGAACAACAATTACAAATGCTTTATTGTTTTATAATGTATATTCACACTTTAACTTCAATAATGAAAATAAATTTTGACAGAAGTACTCCAAAATCATCAAAACGAAGATCTGTTAGTGCTAGTGCCAAAAAGAGCAAAAGGGAAAGCTTAGCATTACTGGAATCACAAAAGAAAGATGAGGAAGACAACATGTCAGCGCATTTATCTAAACCACAAGGTAGTAGCATTATTGAAACCCCACCCACCAATAAAACACACAATAATGTTGAAATACTTGTGCAAGAAACACCAAAGAAAAAAGACAACTGTTCATCTACAATTCCCCCAAATTTGGTTGACACACCAACTTCAAACAAGGTTGTAAACATCGATGGAACACCTGGAAAAGAATGTTTAAGCTCAAAGAAATCACCACAGAAGATTGGCGACAGTGAGAGTTCTGTTTGTAAGGAAGCTGATGAAAATTGCCCAGTCCAATATATAAAATCCAGCAGCAGTGTTAATTCACTAGCTGCTACCCCAACGTCAAATAGAGTTGTTCAAATTGAGGAATCGCCAGAAAAAGATGTTCAAAATGTTTCCATCATCTCTACAAAATTTAGAAGAAGTAGTAGTGGTATTCAGTTCCCCATCGATGCCTCAACACCAAATAAAGTTAACGACCCTATAAATGTAACACCTGGCAAAGAAGACGTTCACAACAGTTCCATCATGTCTAGGAAGTCCAGAAGAGGTAGCTTAAATAAATCTGCCGTTTTAACTGCAAATAAGATTGGTGACGTTGAGAGTACTGAATGTATAGAAGACGACCATAATGTGTCTGTCGCATCTACAAAATCCTCCAGAAGAAGCAGTGCTGTCAAATCCCCTGCCATTGCCTCGACCCCCAAAAGAATTGATGAAATTTTCATTGGAACACCAGGAAAAGAAGGCGATCACAATATTTCTGTCAGTTCAAGAAAATCCAGAAGAAGCAGCGTCAATAAATCCGCTGCCATCTTTTCAACACCTAATATGCTTGATGAGAATGATGATCAAAACATTTCTGTCACCTCTACAAAATCCCGAAGAAGTAGTCATATTATGACCCCTATTATTCAGCAAGAGACACCAGTTAAAGAAGTCTTGAATGTGTCTAAATCAAGAAGAAGCAGCGTGCTTAAAACACCAGACACTGCACAAATTGGAAATAAGACCAACAAGAGTTTGTTAGGGGAATCAGCTGCTGAAGATGATATATTGGATACATCAGCATCTGTGGAAGAAGGAGACAAAGCTATGGATAAGGACACCAGCAGTTCTCTATTGTCTCCTCTTGCCACTCCTGCAGAAGAGGTCCCCAGCATTTCACTTGTAGGTCCCTCAACACCGCAAACTACTGAGGATGACCCGTACAATTTTCCAGGATCAGAGAGTGAGCAAAAGAAGACCAGGCGGAGGTCATCTGGATCAGTAGGATACAGCCGCAAAAAGAGCCTACTTCTTTTCGGCAGCCCACGCACCCCTGTTGTCACACCTCTTCGTCGCAGTTTGAACAAGCTTAAACGCAGCTCTGTTACCTTGGTAGAGGATGCAGATGAGCATGAGTCTCCTGTGCTCTCCAATAAAAAAGTCTGGGATCCACTGCCCGAGGTTGAGGAAGTTGAGAATAATTCGTCTCCAGTCAAACAGCGCAAGTTCAAAAAACGAGAATCCTTTGAGTCATCGCCGCTACTTTTCAGCGAGCCGAGAAAACCAAAGCGTAGGTCTTGCCGTGTTTCTTTCGGCCCCCAGCTTAGCCCCGAGCAGTTTTTCAAGCATCTACCTCCAAACACTCCTGTAAAGAAAGGAGCTGTTGCTTCCAACCCTGATTTGGTTGAACCAAATGTACCGGCAAGTTTAAGGAGAAAGTCAATGCGACGTAGTTGCTTGGCAACTGTAGAGGAATCAATCTTGGAAAGCCCAAAAACTCCAAAATCAAACGTCAATGTAACCACCAGGACACCAACTCCTTTCAAGGCAGCTGCGAAAAAAGGACACAATCTTCTACACAACGTGCTCAATGCCACTGTTGATCAAAAACTAGTGTAAGTAACAGCTTGGTATTTATTCCTGTACATGAATGTATAATTGTGTATACATGATTTAAACAAATAATATTTTTCAATAGATCTCAGCAAAGTTCCAAATCTCCTGTTGCTCAGATTAAGAAGCCTGCTACGCCTAAAAAGTAAATACTTAGTACATGCATACATGCAACAAATCATTTAAAACATACTAAGTAGTTTCATTATTATATCTTTCAAATAAATACTTGAAACAAAAAAAAATTTTGTTTTATTTCAGGCCTGAAAGTGAAGACAACAAGCCGGTAAGTGTTCAAATTAGAGATCGACTGATATTAATTTTTTGGACCGATGCCGGATTTTTTATAATTTTTCAACCGATACCCGATACCCATTTTTTTATATACCTAGGACATGTTTGAAACTTGAATTAACTGAAAATAAAATCCTAATAATGTTTTGGTTTATGTACCTTTATTAATTATTAAACTATTATTTGCATATTAACTTGCGTGATGATAAACCAAATTTTTTAAATAAAAAGTTGTTTGTTGTACAGGAAAAAAATATATTTTTATATCATATTTTTGTGCTAAAATATTGGCAAAAGTATCGGCCTACATTTACCGATACCTATATATCGGTAGAAGCCAAATATTATTATCGGTAAACCGATATATCGGTCTATCTCTAGTTGAAATGTTTACATACTGATGATAATCTCAAGTTTGTAGCTGACATACTGTCAAATGTGCCATGAAAAAAAAATGGTAGGCCAACAAATCCATAATCTTATTAAATAGAAATGTTAAATTTTTCAGATGATAAAAAGGAGAAGAAAGTCTAGTGATAACACACCGATTCCAACTACTCACCGTACTGCTACAAGCTTGTATGTTTGAATATGTTTTTTACTGACTATGTCATGAAGAATGATTTTGTAGAGCGATTTTTTATTTGGCACGGTGCTTTTATCATCACCAGTTTGTAGTCAGTTTACAAATTATGATACCAACGAAACTTTGTTTATTATAAAACATATGCAATATTCTTCATTTTATAAGTTTAAGTTTGTTCTTTGTTAAGTTTCCTATATTTAAATAAAAAAATTAAATAAATAAAAACAAGTTTTGCTGTTGGTTATAGACTGCTACAAACATTCATTAGGTTTATGATATTATCTGGTGATTGTGTAAGTAGATAAACACTATTAAATATGTTTATAAATATATATATTTTTACCTAAATTCATTTTTTTATGTTCTAAAAGGCACCGCCGTCGAAGCAGTGGAAGGGTTAAGAATGCAAAACCTCTCTGGTCAGAGATTGTAAAGAGAGGAGCTGCAGTAAAGCAAACTACAAATATGGCCAAGAAAAACAATGTATGTCAGCGACAATGATTTTTTTACAAATATTATTATTGATATAATAATATATAATATACTGTAGATTAATGTTCATTATAATTCATATAAATGTTGTATCAGTACATTTTTCGCACCTTTCATGCTGTCTGCTTTGGCACACATTTATGTAATTTTTATTTTAGGGCTTTTGTTTTGCATAAGTTTTGCTATATTTATCAGACGAAAAAATAGATACAATTAAATTATTGATAAAATAGTCTGTATGAAATTTATGTAGCCTTAATGAAAATCCCTAAAAACAGTTCAAGAAGCCCTGTGTCAAACTCCTATTTTTAATTAAATATATATATTATATTATATTACAACACTTACAGTACACATTCTTTATCCAGGCCTGGTATCAAGTAATACATTTTTTTTATCTCTGTTAGGAAACCAAAAGCAAGAAAAGGAGCACTAGAGAAGAGATGTTGAGTGCACTGAACAACACCCATCATGTAGATTCACCCGCCACCATGTACATCGGAAGATCCCGCAAGTTCTTCCAGTCAACTAAAACTCCTAAGAACATTAAGTTGGCTGCATCTCAGGTGTGTACAACAAAGATTGAATCTTGAAATGATTTGCTGGTTTGTGCATTGTAAAGTTTTTAAAAAACCCAGTGTTTTTCTAAAAGTCTTTCAATAATTTTATGTACAGCTTAACAATGTGTTTCAAAAGTGCTGTGCTTAAACATTCTTTTTAACTCTTTGTTATACAATGACATTTATACCACTTTGTTTTATATTATGTTCAAAACACGTCCTGGTATAAAGTATTTAAAAGCCCATAAATTGTTTTTAAACAGTTTTGAAATGTATTTCAATTTTTTTATAAATATGTATGGCACCCAGCCTTGGCTTACTGTTTATGTTGAATTTTCAGAAAAACATTCCAATGGATGAGAGCTTTACCGGGATGCCGGAAATGTTCGATACACCAGATGTAAACTCCAGCATCGATTTGCAGACTCCAGAAACAGTTGGAGAGATGTACGTTTCACCTGGCAGTCTGTCAAGTCAGCGAAGCCGGTCATCCAGTCGTCGAAGCGTAGACCTGGGAGCATCTCCACAGTTCGGCAACAAGATGCAGCAAAAGATTACATCAATCACTACAGACAATCTCGACACTGAGGACATCGAGCCTCAAGTAGTAGAAACCACTCAAGAAGTTCAGCGTAACACTAGAAGAGCAAAGAATACCCCTGTGAAGGAGCACTTTGGAACCAAGCGTCTATTCCAATCCGCCAAACTGACAAAGAACACAGAAGTTTCTGAAAAACTCGGCACCAAACGACTCCTGAAGACCCCTAAGCTAAAAAAGAAAGAAGAGCCAGTCCAATCTCATTTTGGAACCAAGCGCCTCTTAAAAACGCCTAAAGTGAAGCAAACTGTCAAGCCTGTAGAAAAGAATTTTGGTACCAAACGCCTACTGACAACACCCAAACCCAAAGTAGGACCACAGCAGCCAGTCAACGCTCATTTTGGCACCAAGAGGCTGCTTACAACTCCGAAAGAAAACAAGCCTGAAGAACCAGTTAAAGAGCATTTTGGCACCAAAAGATTGCTTACAACTCCGAAAGAAAAGAAGCCTGAAGAACCAGTTGAAGAGCATTTTGGCACAAAGAGGCTGTTCCAAAATCCACGAGCTGCTAAGTCCAAAGCCCTCAAACAAAATTTCAACTTGAACAGACTTTATTACCAAAAAGAGGACGGACAGAAAAGAGCAAAGTTAGATCAACCAGTCATGGATGATTTCTGCTTGAATGAGCTGTTTGGGGAGAAGACTGTTGGAAGTCCAGCAAAGGAGAAATCACCTGAAAAGAAAGATTCACCTGTGAAATCTATTAAGGCCAACAGAAAGCAGACAACAAATAAAGTTACAGAAGAAACTTCTGAAGTAGTGGCGAGTATTGAAGTTGCGCAACAAAGTGCTGACGTTAAATCCGATGCAATACAAAGTCTTGCAGAAAATAGGGCAACAACCCGCAGGGCAAAAATGACCAAGAAAACCAATAAGGTAGAACCAGCTGTGAGAAAGTCCAGGAGAAATGGAGTGACACCAACTGCTGAGGTCCCTTCAGTGGAAGCCCCAGTCGTCGAAACCCAGCCTGAGAAAGAAGTTCATCAAGAGAAGGTTGAGGAGTTGGTGACCAGCGCTAACAAAAGGAAAGTCACCTTTCATCCAACTGTTGTTGGAGGATTAACACCAGCTCCAGTACGGGGAAAAAGAAAGAGAGGAAAAAGTGCCATTGTGGTTCAATCAGAACGTAAGTAATTCCTTATTTATATTATAACAAGTAAACCTTTTTTTTAATGCTAAATTATTTTTTTCTAAATCGTTTATTGTGTGCAGTATTATTATTTTTTATCTAATTCGATATATTTATTAATCTAAAGTACATAAACCTGACTACCTAAGCTTGTGCTTTTTAATTTTTAAATAATTATATTAAACGGCTGTATTTTTTAGCTTCTACTCAAAACGAACCGGTTGCTGTAGAGGCAGAGACAGAGGCTCCGACCTTAAAGAAACCAGCTTCCAAAGGAAAATCTCGCTCAACCCGTTCATCAAAAGCATCTAGCAAATCTGAACAGGGTAAAAAAAACACCTTTTTGATATGTTTTATATGTAATTTAATTGTTGGATCCAAAATGTAGAAAAATTGCTTGGTTAAAAAACATTGTAGTTTTAATATTTAGGTAGCCTATTCTTTGAACATATTCTTTATTCAAAATGGTACAACTTTTACATTGTGGTAACAAAGGGCTCTTACTACCATAGTTAATTTTCTTTGAATTTTTTAAAACATATGTTCTTTTAGCTGAGACCAAGAGTGAAATTTCTGCTAAGAAGATTAAGCTTGATGAAGTCAAAGAAACAGTTTGTAAGTTTTTAGTGTTTGTTTCAAAAAGTTGTAGGTTAAGGATGATTAAAAGAGAGTATTTTTTTCTAAGACTGTAATATCGCTCTTTTATTTGGTGATGAACCATTGTTTTTGAATATGCTTTTATATTTTAGCTGAAGGCAAAAGAACCAGGAGTAGAAGGATTATTAAACAAGGTAAAATAAATGTTAGGAATTATTTAATTTAAACAACAAATTTGTTTTGGTATAATTAACATAATTGTGTTTCATTTACAGATGTTGAAGTACAGTTACCAAAAACTGCAATCGCCGAGAAGGTTATGCCAGGTAGACTGATAAGTTGTTTATAAATCATTTCTAGAAAAATATGTACATTTAATGTTGTTAAAAAAATCTACTTAAACAACAAAAATTGATTAGGTTAATATTTTTTACACAACACAGAAGTTGAAGCTAAGGCAACTATTGAAACTGAGAAAGTCAAATCACGGAGTCCTGTCAAAAGTAACAACAGGATAACTTCAACTAGGTCAACAAGAAGAACCAGAAAGACATCCCCAGAAAAAGGTAAGATATATGACTAGCCACAAAGTACATCTCTTCTCTTTAAAGGTATAGGTGATTTTGATTGTACTTTGTTCAGTTGTTGCATACTTACAAATATTCCAACCACCTGACATTGTTCACTACTTTTGTTTTTTTACCTAGAAGTCGCCATTGAGGAAAAGCCACAGGAGACCGGATCGTCCGTTTTAGAAAAGATCGAGGTGGCTGAGGTGAAAGACGTAACAGTAGAACCAAAAGCAAAAGCCAAAGGGACAGCAAGCAAAACAAAAACGGTGAAGACCAGAACCAACAGCACTCGTAGCACAAGAACTACAGTTGGTAGGTTAAATAAAGCACTGGGCTGCTGTTCGGCAGCAGCGATTTGTTCTCATGTAAGGCTTTTTTAAAATTGCTTTAAATATCTTGCAGGTAAAGTTGAAGAGGAGATTAAAGAAATTGCACCTGTCGTGCAGGCTGAACGGGAGTCTCCGAGGGAAGGTAATTGTAATAAATAGCTCCCCTTTTTAAACGGATAAGTGTCTAGTATTTCTCAGCTGACTATAATTATACCACATAATAAAAACAAAATTTTTCTAACAAAAAAAAGCCTGGCTAGTTGACCTACATGTCAAACTACATGATTTTAAATTCTAGGTAAGCAGTCATGAGTTTGATTAATTTTTATTTTAACCGCTGTTTTTTTAATCTCTATGAAGTTTGATAAAAAAACGAGGAAAAATACAAAGAACTTAGTTAATTAATTTCAAGGCTTAGTAGAGTATACCAACAGTTAATTTTTTTTTTAATTGTAGTAGATTTGCATTCCTGGCCGAGATGGCTTATTTTTAATTTTATGTTAGGTAAATGTAATCCCAGTGAATTTTTGCTTTAAAGCCTATTTGTTTTTAGTATCCGAGGTTTCAAACGAGGTTGTTCCAGCAGAATCGGAAACTAAACCGGTCGTCAGTGGCAGAAGAACTCGCAAAACGAAAGCATCCACTGGTGAGTTGTATGTGCGGTGCTTAGTTTGCATAATTGTATTCTTCTTCTATACCAGGCTTTGTTGTGCTTGTAAAAAAAACATTTAAAAGGTCCATATAAATAAGTATTTATAGAGCGTTAATTGTCAGTTACGAATTCACAGAACCTTTTAAAATTGAATGGTATAACTTAATAATTATGTTTAGTCATTAACACTTGTGAATCGTCGCTGGCAGGCGGCATTCCACGTTGTGTTGTCCGAAGCCGGTGGTCTTTTACGTCTGCTTATTTCTATGGAAAATGTTGCGTAGTTCAAGCCAGAAAAACGTTTCGCCATTGGATAGCACCGAGAAGGGTCCCACAGGATCGAAATAGTAACTCCTGATTTAAGGGGACAAACCACTTTGCACTTTCGTTTGATTTTGTTTTATATTTAAACTTTTTTTTATCTCCAGATGAATTAAATGAAACTTCAGCGAAAAAGATCAAGCTTGACAAGGAAGTGAAGCCAGGTAATTATATTTGCGATTTTGCTTTTACTACACCGTGTATAATGCTAAAAAAAAATTTTTTCTTGTATTTTTTTGTAACTATATAACAAAATTTCGTAAATTTCTAAAATGTATTCCATTCCTGTTTTTTCACAAAAAAACTTGTTTCCCGCCTGGACGTCACTACACCTTTCTTCCAATAGTTGTATATTTTATGTTTTCAGTTGTCACGAAAGAAAGTGCCAGAAACAAGACAACTAGAAAAGGTGTGTAATGTTGATCAAATTTAAATACATTTTCCACATGCAAGGTTTTTGTTAAAGGGATTTTTGCGATGTTTATAATACATTTTTTGTCAACTTTCGGCAACATTTCTAAACTAAAGATCAGAAATATATTTCCAAGCTGATAGTAGTTTTGTTGGATTCACCTTTTTAATGCAGTAACCTAAAAAAACTTCTGGCCAATTTAACTATTTGTTAAATTGAACCTATGTTTCGACTGGTGCTAAATGTACGAAATATATTTTTTGTTTACAGAAAAACTTGCAGAAGACAAAGCAAAAGTTGTTCCAGTTGTGAAGTCTCGAGCAACAGGTAAATCAACCATTTTTAGAAATATTATTGAAAAATTATAAGAATGCTTTTCTAAAACATACTATTTATATATAGCTTTAAATAAAGCTAATTTGTAACTTTGGTATTACTTTTTCTTGGGGGAAAACTACACTGTTTTCTTAGATTTGTTTATCAAACTAACAAACACCCGAATTTAATGTTAATAAATATTTGTTTCTTATTTGCAGAAAAAATTGCAGAAGAAAAAGCGAAAGCTGTTTCAGTTAAGGAGTCCACTGCAAGGGGTAAATCAACACTTATATAAACAGAATTGAAGTGCATAACATTTTAATCTGAAACCGATTATATTTAGAAAGCTATAGTTTTAATGAAATATAAATCGTATAAAAACAAAATTGTATGTTTATTTGTACCCGTTCTTTGTTTTTAGATAACGAGATTCCAGCTTTAAGAAGGAGTTCAAGACGTCGTAAGTGAAAGATATAG
Source organism: Ascidiella aspersa (assembly GCF_963924565.1). Lineage (NCBI taxonomy): Eukaryota > Metazoa > Chordata > Ascidiacea > Phlebobranchia > Ascidiidae > Ascidiella > Ascidiella aspersa. The sequence goes on from NC_139449.1 coordinate 5,499,686, forward strand.
GCGACCCAACTCGGTTTTCAAAATCCTCACATTTTGTAAATAAATCTTCTTACTTCTTCACTATGTTACTTTGTTTATTTTCCTCGCCAGTCATTTAACTCAATTTGCTTAGACTTAATGACGACATCGTGTCGTTACATTTACGAACTAAAATTTTTTGCGAAAAACGGGAATAGTACTTTTTTACTAAAGTTGATGATTAGTCAATTATATTTGTAATTTAAATGTTGACTAAACAAATATAACGGGCATTAGGTTGCGGTGTTCGACAGATAAAAATTCCTTTGCGCATGGTCGTTTGTAAATAGCTCACTTGCTAGTACTCCCAAATGATCGTTGCTCCTGCATTTTGATCCTTTCATTTTGATATTTTCTATGTAGTAACTATGTATTTTGTCGTAATGTTGGATTTTAACTGTATCTCGATTGTTTAATTTTCGATTTTACTGCCCTGTACCTGTAATCTTGTTCAAATGTAAACGGAAAGTTCGCTTTTATTCGACAACTGCTTAAATGTAGCGAGATTTTAGTAAAGTAGATTTGATTTGACGTTTTTATGGAAGGTGTGACTTGTTTTATAGCTGCCACTCTTGTAAATAAACTTGTAAAGTCCAATGTGGAGTTCTCAATTGTAGGAAATATCGCTGACTTTTGTGTGAAATGTAGTCAAGTGGTTATGTGTGACAAAACTCGGAATGTTATGTTTGCCATAGGTATTTAATTAAAGAGGCTGCTAGATCTTGATTATAGCAATTGGTTAATTTGCAACACAAATTTAGGTATCGTTTGTTTTCCATTCACAAACTATACTGTTCAATATTTTTGTCGAAATACTCTGTGACAAGAAGAAAATAAATAAATAACAAAAATGCTTGACCATTTCACCTTTATCGCGACTGGGTAATTCACGCAGTCGGTTTAAATTCGACACTGCTAAGGCCGCAATGTAAATGAAAAATCGCATATAGAATATTGGTGAGATATATGATCCCTCTATAAATGGTTTGCAGTTTATCCACTTTATTTTAGTTAGGTAGAAAGTGGAATATCGTTGGAAGAGACGGGGCCGTACTAGGGACCCGACAGAACGGCAAATTGGCTAAAGTCTAGCTCTTAACGCGGCAAGTTTTATTTCTTTGCAATTTAAAAAAAAAATGTTTTCGGTTTAGTCTAAATAATAAGTGTTTTAATTAACTTATCAATATTTATATGCCATTATGCGTTTACGTTATGTGCATACACGTTACAAAAGTAAGGTTTTTTATGTTGTTCTCAAAATAGGTGTTTTTCAGTATAATTGCCTCTAACGCAAACACCCAAGTTGCAAATGATGTTGTTTTCTTTTTTACATCAATAACATTTACAAACTATTGTGTTAGTGTTTAGGAAAAATAACAATTTTATGCACTTACAGAATTTGATAGTTATAACTTATAAGGTTCCTAGAGGCCTGTAGCACAAAAGCAATATTATACTCTTAATCAGCGGTGGGCAACCTACGGCCCGGCCCGCCAACGTAAATCATGCTATCCGTATATCGCAGCCTCTTTTTTAAACTAGCTATAGTCCAGTCTTGGAAAGTATGGCAGATCTCGACAAAATCGCAGTTCAGACTTTTTATGGGTTCCCGTTTAAAAGGTTTTGAAAAAAACTCGCGGGTGCACTTGCCATACTTTCCACAGTGCGGAATTTAAAGAATCCAATATTTCCAATATATTACCTTGAGCATCCCAAGTGTTTAGGTTTATATAATTGGAACAGATAGATCTTAAAATCAGAAATTGATACAGTAATATCTTATTTCTTATAAATTTATTCATGTTTGACAGTTTTGCACAAAATAGTGCTATATTCAGTACAAGATGTGTATGGAAAAAATACATGATTATATTTATAATATTATATGGTGTTTACTACTGAAATAAATATTAAACAATACATTTGATTAATATGATTGTTTATAATTTGTTGGTCTCGAAACAATCTTGAAGTAAAATGAAAAGGTCTATTTCAAATTATTTTGATTCCAAGGCGAAACCTTTGAAAACTCAAAGATCACAAGCTACAAGCCAAAAAGCACAAGTAGTAAAAGATAATTTAAAAGCAAAAAAGTCCAAGTTAGAAATAATAGAAATATCCTCTGATGAAGAAGACTATTTTCAAACACCTTTTGTTAAAAAGACGGTTAAAAGTAAAAATAAGTCCAACAGCAAAAAGGCTGATGCTCATGAAAACAATTTAGCTGGTAAAGATTTGAAACCAAACCTTAATGAAGTGTTGGGAAGACTAGGCAAACCTAAACCTAGTGCAGCGATTTCATCCGACAGTAATCACAATGAAACTTCTGTTGACAATGAACAAGTTACTCCATATTATTTAAATGACTTTCTGCTTATTTTGGACACAATCTTGAATAATTCGGATGATATTAAGCTATTTGAAGGCGAAGATGAATCATGGATGCTAAAATTTAAAAGTCTATCTACGGCAGCTCAAAAACTTTATGTAAGATTGTACCAAAGAAAAAATGCCTGGTTGCCTGCTGGAAAGGTAATTTGGACGTAAAATACCAAATAGTTAACTAAAATTCATTTTTCATTACAAAGTAAACTTTTTGTTTCATAATTTTCAGACTATGCTATGGAATGTATTCAACCGACTTGGTTTAGTCAGAGTGAACATTCTTATTGGTATTTTTAGAGTCATTATTCATACCTACAAACTAACCAAATTATTTTTTTAGCTTTAGAGTGCACTCTAAAATATTACTTTCAGAATATACATTTACTTGTTTATTTATTAAAATAGTGTCACTTTTTGCTAAACAATACCAGTCGTATGATTTTTTATCTTATTTGGCCATTAAATTGCGCATTTTGTTTAATGTGCTGCTGGATTCCAGAAAGACAAATGCACCACCTTTTCTATATGTGTTGAACTCTGGCTATAATTGTATTAAATATATGTTATGTATATTTAAAAGTTTATTTGGATTATGATTGTTGATGTAGATTTCATATCCCAAAATAGCAAGCAACCTGGCACCTGTCTTAAGCGAACTCTCATCTAAGAAGTTCCTAATGACAAGCCAGCATGACGGTCATTTTTCACTTCCTGAGGCTCTAGCATTATTACCAGCACCCCAAGTGAAGGACATCGCCAAATCCCACCACATTAAGGTTTACCATTATTTGTATTGAATACAATATAAATCACGCAACACTCTGTGTTTGTTGCATGCCTAGACCTTAGTTGTGATTTGTTGTTTTGTTTTTCATGGCTAACTGAATGTTCTAATTAGGCAGGTAATAAAGAAAATATAGTTTCGTCAATTTTGATAATGTGCAAGAAGCAAAGATGCGTTTTGGGCTCTACAACCAATTTGGAAACCTTATTTTTGACAAAAACTGTTCGTAAGCTTGGAGACTGCTTTAAAGTTGCCCCACAACCTAAAAAAGTTTTTAACAGGTCAGGTTTTATACTTAAATCAGTTGCCAAATTTTAAATTTTCAAGTTCAAAAATTATGTTACATGCTGAGCTATTTACAGATAAATTAACAAAAGTATACAACTTAAAAGTATAATAAATAAACATGTAGTAACCTTTACATACAATTATGCATTATTTGTTGGTAGATGAAAAGTTTTTGAAATCCTTACCCTTTAACATAAAATGCCCATAATATAATGCCTATACAAAATCTCTTTGAAATGTATCCCAAGAATTGAATTAATCACATGTTTTAGAAGTACTCAACATCTTAAATAATAAATTAAGAAATATATTTAAGGTTAAAGTTCATGATTGCTAAAAAAAATATTTTAGGGCCTTGTTGGTATTTGATGTTACAAAAGGAACATCTGATGATTCAGAATTTACAATCGCGGGACAAAGCCAAGCTGCACACTATGGAAGACAACAACAACTTTCCTCCATATTACTAGCTGGTAGGATACACTGTTCCAGTTAATATTTAATAAGAAATATTTGCATATCGGTATAAATAACATGAATGTATAGTTTAATGAATGTAGGTTTACACATTTCTGCCAAATTTAACAGTCTTTAACCTAAATCTTTGAATATTGCAATGAGGAGGTCATTTTTTATAATCGACAACACACCTCATCATTTACTTATGTCAACGGTTGATAGTCAATTTATAAACTTTTTTTACTGAGTGTTGTCAGACAAAAACATACTTTAAAAGAATTATTGAAATAAATAATCACAGTTTGAGGTAATAAGTTTGTTGGTATTATGAATTGTGTCAATTGTTATTATTGTGCATCATACAGGTATGGGAAGAGTGAAATATGCAGAATATACTGTTGATTATCACAAGCCTATATTTAAGTCCAGATCCTCTTTACTTGAATATGAAATTGCCTACCAATTCAAGTTGGAAGTTATGGCTGCTTCTGAGGCATCACAATGGATGGTATATCTTCAACAAACTTATCCTATCTTAATCTAATAATAAACAACTTCTTATTTCAGTGATTCTCAAGCTAATGTGCCTCGAGAGTCTTCAATTTCTAAATTCTAATTTCTTGCAAAATGACCTATTTCTATTACAAATTGATATGCAGCCAAGCATACCTGACTTGGATGTACACTTGTGATGAGATAACTACGATTATAGTATTTACTTAACTGTATTGCAGTAGGGGTTAGGGTAATTTGATAGGGTTCTTGTTATTTCATAATGGTACGGTTTTGTTAAAAATATAGCACCATTTTTTTTTTACTGTTTTGGTGTGCTTGCCTTGCTGAAATATATGAGCAACACTACCTTCGGCTTTAAAAGTTAAAAACATATATTTTAATAACAATTTTAAAAATTTACATATTTAAAACAACTAACTATCATTAAACGAATAAAAAAAGGTTGACTTGTAACTTTAAATAAAAGTAGCACTTTTTTGACACTTAATTTTGTTTTAATGTGGAGTATCTATAGAGTTTTTACTTCCATTTTAGACAGCCTTGGAGTTGTGTGAAAGGGCATCAGATGGAAGCAAATCCTTATTACAAAACTCAAGGGATTATGCTTTACAACTTCCCACATACCTGAGGTTATTCACTGCCTCAGCAGTTTACATTCAAATTTTGTCTTTGAAGGTAATTTTTTTTTAACTTTGGTAGTTTTTTTGTATATCGATTTACTTTTAAACATTTTTAAGTCTGTCTGTTAAAGTTGAAAAATAAATACAATCATGGAGTAACACCTTAACAATTAATTATAAGAAATAATACATTTTAGGTTGAAATCTTGCAAAGACTGAAAAGATACAAAGAGGCGGTTGACATTTTGAATCTGTTATTGGACCAAAAGGATTTCTGTGTTTCTCGGAGGTATAAATATATATTTTTTAACTAAAACTTTGTAATTTTGTAAGCTAAATACAATCAAATTTAAATACAACTTCTACATTGAAATGTAATTTGGAGTAGCATGTAAATATTTTTCGTTATTTTTGTTAATTAATTGTTGTGTAAAACATTTTTGGATGCAAGTTGTAAATAGTAATTTGAATTACTTAATAAGTTCTGCTGCTGTGGCACTCACAGGGGCTATTGGAAAGAAAGACTTGCCTTAAATCTTGACCAGCATCTGCACGATATAACAACAGCTTGGCAACTGCTGCAACATTTAACTAATGACCCCTACGTCAGAGTGGGGCATAAAGTTGCTTTGCACGAGAGAGGTCTTAAACTACAACAAAAGGATGCAGTTAAAGCTCTTGGGTGCAATAATCTATTTCAACTTAATGAGTTCAAAGTGGCAGAGGAGGTAGTTTGAATTTCCTTTTGTGTAGATCGTGGTTAACCAATGCGATATAAATTTGGATAGATTGATTATTATATGTATTGATTGCGGTTAACTAAATTACATTCCACAACTTTTTAACATATAACGGGACAACGGCTACAACATGAACTTGTGACCGACTAATATGTTTTGCTTTACCAGGTAACGATAGTGGGTCGCCTGCTGCCGAAACGCATGCAAACGGGAAAGGCCAGGTTCATGTGGCAGAACTCCGATGACGCGGATGACGTCATTCTTTGTTCGGTGGAGGAATACGCGCTGCGCCATTACGAGTTAGTATTTTTCGACGTTTGGCGCCGCGTTCGCAGTAGTGGAGCTGTACCACCACCTATAGGTTAAGTTTGCATTCCGTACACTTTAAAATCACAATTAAAAATATGACAACTTTGACAACTCGCCCGTTATCTTGGTATGACTAATTCTTTGTATTTACCTTCGATTCAGTACCAAATGACGCCATAACTAATGATGATAATTATTATCAACAATGTTAACATTTCAATGTGCAAAGACGTTATTGACCATGTTATGTAGCTTTAATTTGCTTTACCGTTAAGATGAATAGTTACATTTCAGTCTGTAGTGCTCCATTTTCTCACAAATATGCTTTCTTATCGAGGAAACGCTGGTTTAGGGAAATTTGTCAGAATTACCTGTAAAACTGAGTGGCACCGATGACATGTTATTGGTGACTCCACCCTGATTCCGCGTATCCGCCCCTATATGATAGTAGCTTGTTTGTTGCAGGAGCTTGGGATACGACAAAGGTATTCACCGAGAAGGTGGAACTTTCGCCTGCTTCTTTTGCTTGTTGATGTGGGACATTATTTTCATGGATGGTATTCCAGAAGTCTTTCGGACTAAATACCAGGTGAAGTTGAGGCAATTTGCTGCATTTTTTACTCAAGGTCAAGAAACTACCGCTTTAGAACTTAAAAAATGATGCTATTTTAGTGAAGGGATTTTTAAGACGCTAAAATTACTGATTTTGGTTTTCGTGTGATTCACCAAAAAACGAACGTGTTAAATGTGTGCTTTGTTTGTTACTCTACAACAAAAGTTTAATTCAAATTAATGAAGTCTGAAAAAAAATTATTAGAGGAGGGTTAGTACAATAAAGTTTGTTGAATCATATGAATAGCCTGTTTTTTTATATATTTTAATTTAAAAAGTCAGTTTTGATTGGTGTTGTGTACGGCAACGAATAGCTATGTTTAAATGTAGTACATTTGTAGCAAAACCGTGTTAAACAACTGTGATTTGCCAAGGTTTTTAAATACAGTTTTATATAATTGAAGACCAAAACAGTTTATTTAATTTGTATGTAAAACTAACAAAAAGGTGAATTAGCTCAAGGGCCTAAATTTACAATTTGTGATTTTTAACTTTCCCCTCGAATTTATTAATTCAAGTAATGTAACGTCTGTAAACAAACATACCTTGTGTCACTATGGCCTGATTGTTTTGTTCTCGGTTTCTCTATCGCTTGCCAGGCGCACCCTCTCGACTTATACAGCGACGAGTTTTACACAAATCGCAAGTCGGCCATCGACCGGCGCTTGGGCGACATCGCGCGGTGGAAGGGCGACGACTTTAGCGTTCCCGACAAGATAGAAGAAACCTGGCGAACTCAGGAGAACGTAACTTGCACCGGAATGAACTGGGATATATTTCCATCGATCAAGCAAGCCGTTGTGAGTATCTTGCTTTCGGAGTTTACACTACGAAGCTACACTGTTAGCAAAATTGGGTATTCAATACCCAAAATCATTGGGTACTTTTTTGTCAAACAGGGTACGCTCGTGGGGATTCCCAATAAATATTTTTGGGTAATTAATACCCAAAATACCTTGGGTACCACTGATATCTACCTAATCTAAATTATTGGGTATCACATTATTTTACCTAAATTACATGGGTAACATAAGCCTGTACCTAATTTAATTTCCTGGTTACGCTCGTGGGGATTCCCAATAAATATTTTTGGGTATCGCATTGTTCCACCCAAATGGTATTCTTAGGTAATATTGGGTTGTACCCACTTTACTTTTCTGGGTACGCTCGTGGGGATTCCCAATAAATATTTTTGGGTATCGCTTTGTTCCACCCAATTGCTATATTGGGTAATTTTAGTTCGTGCCATACATAATATTCAAGGTACATTTGTCGAGAAATTCAACATTGTTAGGTAGAAAAAGAATTCACCCAAATTATTTTGCGTTCACCACAATTTCTAAGAAGCAAATAAGAAAGTGTATTAGAAAGAACACTGTTGTAACAAATTGAACTTGACAAATAAAAATACAAAAGAAAAAACAACATAAGGAAAAATACTTTAAAATTACAATGAAAATAGCATTATTTTGCAAACAATAATTATAATCAACGTATCACTAACATTTAAGAACGTTTCACCAAAAAGACTATAAAAATGAAGGGCTAAACGTACATGTGGGGACATCACCCATATTAAACACACAATGGTATATACAGAAGTGGGGTTAGATTTTTACAACAGTAGTTTTTTTCTGCACTGACAAACACTGCTATAAATGGTTATTTGGGAGTCCTGGACAGCCCTCGTAACATGATATGTGGTTGCCTTTTTCTACAAAAACAAAATATGTCCTTCACTTAATGCAAACTAAGTTTTGTGATCCTTCTCAAAAGCCATTAGACAAATATATTCTACTAATCTAAACATATATGAATTATAAAATAAGTAATGTTAACAGTATCAACTTTAGGCAACATTAGTCTTTATTGTTTGGAGTTATTTTATTGTATATTATCACTTAACAGGAGCTATAAACGTATTTCTTACCAGGAGAATAGTTCTTTGTTTTTCAATGGCGTTTGGTTAATTTGCTTCACCTGACCAGATAAGGTCCGTTGTTAAGCATAGTGGACACTGCTGATAATAATCCTTGCTTGTCTGTAAAAAAACACATGAAGTTAAAAATAAATTATAGTGCCGTAGTCTGTATGTGCCTATACTTTAAAATAATATCACTTACCCAAAGTTCCCAAACCCAATTATGTGAACAGTCCTTACCCAACATTCTACCGATATTATTTGGGTACATGTTGACTATACCCAATTTATTTATTTTGGGTACAAATCTCGGCTCTGAATTTGGGTATAAAATCCTACTACCCAAAAATATATTTTTCTTTAATTGGGTAGCATGTTTTTTTACCCAAGAAAAAATCAAAATTATATTGAGTAATTCTACTTGGGTTGTTTTTTAGGGTACCCAAATTATTTTACCGTTTTTCGGCGTAAACTCATGCACTACCCAAACTGAATGAAGTAACCATTATTTTTTTCCTCGCCCTTTATGTATAGTATCCCCATTTGGTTCATTTGAGGAATTTGTTTGTCCAAAATTTAGGTTAGAATCCTTGAAACAGTCTGCTTGTGTGTATTTAATTTTTAGGAAGTTATAAGTACCCAATTTGTTAATTAGGTATTTGTTAACTTTACCCAATTCACCGATTTTTGTGTATTTAAGTTGACTTGATTTTGTAAATAAACCAAACTGTACGTTTTAAAATTTGCTTTGGAGTCTTGTTTTATGCTAAGCTGAAACCACTGTTTTTAGGAAGTTAAGAGTACCCAATTTGTTAATTAGGTATTTGTTAACCTTACCCAATTCACCGATTTTGGGTACATGCGTTTTGGGTATAAAAGCTCATACCTAATTCTTTTAGGGTGTTATGATTACCCAATTCGAGAAATTGGAATTGGGTACTTGTGATTAATACCCAATTTTCCTGTTTTGGGTAGAAACGTTCCATGAATAATTGGGTATGAAATCTTACTACCCAAAAAAACATTTTCTTCCAATTGGGTAGCATGTTTTTTTACCCAACAAAAAAGGGAAATTTCTTATGAAAAACACGCTACCCAATTCCACTTGGGTAGGTTTTAAGGGTACCCAAATATTTTGGCCCTGTTTCGGGGTAAACTGTTGCACTACCCAAAACTTTTTCAATGAAGTACCCAATATTTTTAACAGTGTAGTTTTCTGTTTTCTATTTTTAATTTATTTTTATTTCTTTCCGTTTTTAACTTTGATTAGCTATACTACTGTACGACAGGCCTACACAACTTTCTTGTTCTTTAAAAAAGGCGCGCGTTGTAATACCATTTTTCTTTTTTCTATTTTAAATGCGTGCGTCATTTTTTGGTTTGGGCAAAATGTTAATCCCGCAAAAAGCATTTCAAATTAGGTAGTTTATTAAACTCGCATCAAGTAAATTGGGTGATTTTTTCACGCCAGAGTTCACGGGTTAATCTGTTGTATTGGCTACATTACATTACAGGAACTTTTTGTTAAAACATTTTCATATACGGGGACGGCTCCAAGGGCAACCAGGCAATGTCCCTCGTGGGTCAAAAATCGTTTACAATAAACATCTTGATATTTCATTGATTGTTGTTTTAGTAAACCTACATTTAATACAATTGTTGGCCGCAGTTTGACCACCTCTAAAGTGGCACAAGAAATCTCCAACCACAGTTAACAAACTGCGTTCTTTCAGAACTTGGCGACGTGTCTCGGCGGTCCTCTTTTGAGTGGTATCGTCGGTATTTTATGTAAGGACTTCCGTCACACCAGAAGCGGTTTGCCCGATCTTGTTGTCTGGAGCTCTACCAGCCATAAATACAAGGTAACGACAGCGTAGCAAACAAGTCATTTCTAAAATAGCTTTTATTGAATGAATAACAAATCCAGCCATAATTAGATCAATTCCAAGTAAATTCCTTGTCAAACAAAATAAACGTTAAACGATTCAAACTGGTAAATTCGTCCCATGAGTGAATACTCAAGCAAAATAACACAAAACGCAACCTATAGCAAGCAAATAAAAGTTTTATGTGCAAACCACAAATAACCCAATTAAAAAAGCCTAATGAAAACACTTTATTTTAACCCGAGTCATTTGTTCAAAAGACTTAAGTCAAGTCAAGCAATTTGTCCAAAAGGCAAGTCAGGTCATTTGATAATAATGACTTAAGCGCAAGTCTAGTAATCGACTTAATCATTACAACACTGGGTAACGAGAAACAACCTTTATTGGTTCTTCAATCTACTATTATCTTCCGTTTAGACCTATTTTTGTAAATAGTGTAATAGGAACAAATCGTGTTTAAATTGCTAAAACCAACCTAATTAAATTCCTAAACAAATTGCTTTGAATTGCTGTTTGATGTTTTGTTTTATGTTTGGCCTTTTTGTTTATCAGCAAGCCTAACAATCATATTTTTTTCTACAACAGCGCCTTATATACAATCATGTTGATATTAACTGTTCATTTTTATGCTATGTTTTTCAGCATAATAAAATAATCACAATCAATGAATACATTTTGGCAAAATAGTTTCTAAGGGAATTTACTAGTTCTACTAAACGACACATATTAGTGTAAAAACGTTTTTTACCTTGTCTTTTATAGTTTGTTGAAGTGAAGGGCCCCAACGACCGGCTGCAGAACAACCAGAAAATGTGGATGCATGAGTTGGTGGGACTTGGTGCGAACGTCCAAGTATGTTACGTTTCGGCAGGCGCCAGTCGCAAGTTGCATTGAACAGCAAAATAAACCGGCTTTATATTTTGGCTCGTCCTGTTTTCCCTTTTCTGTTCGTATTGTTCAATGCCGTGCTTACCATTGAGACTATTGGCCCCGCGGTAAAAACAGAGCCTTAGACAACTTAGACGGGATATATATTATTTTGATAAGTTTTGGCGTGAACTTGACTTGTGAGTTTACTTTTATCACTTCCGACACAATGCTTTTTTACTAACAATAGCAATGAGAATCAATATTTTCTTGTTGGTAGATTTCGAATAACTTTTGTTAAACAACAGAAATTGTGACCGTGTTTTTGTTAATAGATTACGCACAACATTTATAATAATATTTAAGAGTTAATGAAAGACACACACACATGTGTTTAGTAACAACTGTGATCTAGCCCCTCGGAAGCTGCTTTATGACCAACGATTACGGCTTCCGTATCAATAGTACACCGAAAAGCCATCACAGACTCGCCGAATCTGTCGATCTATAATGCAAGCAGAGCAAGCCAGAAAAACAACTGGCCTGCAGTGAGGTTCGAACTACAGCTCATTTGGTAGAGCGACGTTCCCGGCTTGACCGGAGGTCGTGAGTTCGAACCTCACTGCATCGACAGATTCGGCGAGTCTGCGATGGTTTTTCGGTGTACTATTTAAGAGTTATTAATATATATAAGGATGTGTTAGCGCTTAGTACGGGTGAAATAGTTGTTGTGTGGCCATGTTAAGTCGTGGGGTTTAAGACCCAAATTTTTAAGTGCGTCCTGCATATGTTTTTCATAGCGCTACATGCTGCTTTATTGATAAACATGCTTGCCAAGTGTTTGTCTGAGTTCCTTTTTCTTCACAAATTATGCCTTGCGATTAGAAAAAATATATTTCAAAATATAGCCATCTTTTTCATGTGCCATGTGTTCTATTTTTGAGACTCATTTTTGTAAGGAATTTTGTTCTTTGTTTTATATTCATTATATTCATATTAATTTGTTTTTCGAGATAACAGTTTAAACATGTATGTTTTACCGTGAAAAACAGAAACCCATATTTTTTCCTGTGTATTTAACTTATGATGTTTATACTTGCAAGAAACATTTTTAAACACCATATCTGTATATATGGGTGAAACGTAATTTATCCAGTTGTTGTTTGGCAATTGCACTATACCGTCAGATAAATATGACGTTTGTGGCAGTTTTTATTCATCTCATTATTGCTGTAAAGTTTTAAACGTTTAAACCGTGCCATACATACCGTTTGCCTTTTACAGGTATTTATTTTCTGCGTAAAACTGGCTGTTAATAAAATTTCGCTTGACATTTTGTCTCTCATTTTAAAACTAATGAATCCCAAACCTGAAAAGTCAGTCGTCGGTTGAGCATAACATTTAACAACTAAGAATTTCTTCAATGCGATTAATCGTACTCTATGGAGGCGCAAGATATTCTACTGGAAAATGGTGGGAAGGCAAACGAGGCAGTTAATTGCTTACAGTAATTCTATGATTTAGTTATTTGTTAATGTAAAACTAACACAGACGTTGCGAATGTCTTAATTGGCTTTTCAAAAAATTGGGTTTAAAAACATAAATAAGGATTGAGAACGATAGATTTGAATTTGTATTTGTAATGCGTGCCGTACCTAAACAAAGCAGCCTTAAATAACGTCAATAATTAAGTTTCTGTCGCGATTAGGATACGAATAGTCCTTATACGAGCAATAACTGTATAATAGTTACATTTTGTGCGAAAATAATTTATTAGTTTCTAACTTTTGTTTTTTTTAGCGAAATTGTTAATTAAATGAAATAGTTTTCCATGGTTGATTTGTGTTGCTCATTCAAGCGATACCCTTGTGTTTTTATTTTTTGTCACGTGTGTGGAAAGAGCAAAACGTCTCATCTTCCATACATTTAAAGGCAAAAAATGACAAGTTTATGTGCAAAGACGCTGCTACGAACGACGAGGCTTACCCATGCGCCTTGTAAAGCATGTGTTTCTGCTGCCCCATCAATATCCCCTGTATTCATCCAAGTTCGATTCCGTAAGCCAAAAGGAATGCCGCGTGCGCCTTCGAAAGGTCCAGAGTATTTCGCGAAAACTTATCCCACTATGAAAGACATCAAAGCGACCACACCAATCTACGAAAGCTACAATACCGCAATCATGTCCATATCGTAAGATAATTTTTTCTGAAATAATATTTTAGCTGAATAATTTATTCCAATTTTGCCATGTTTGTATTGCCTATAGACTATATAGTGTTTTGTATTTGTTAAAGTAATCTACATTCTGTAACATGCACGATTTTTTCAAGTTTTTTGTTGACACTAGAATTAGTAAATCCAACATCTGAATTGCAAAACGGGTGAATTGCTAGTATTCCAAACCTTTAGTGTGCAAAAAATATGATTGCACATATGAAATTTTGACAGTGGCACTGAGTTCTTGACAGAAAGTGCCTTGAAATGCAGACTTGGTGCCATATATAAATCAAAAACAGCTCTACTGGTAATTTTGATTCTTTACCAACGTTTCGGCAACCTATGCAAGCCGCCTTCGTCAGAGTGAATGACACTGACGCTCGTACAATTCACCCTGACGAAAGGCGGCTTGCATAGGTTGCCGAAACGTTGGTAAAGAACTAAAATTACCAGAGGAGTATTATTACTATGCGTAGTAGCAACAGTTTTATATATTGGTGTCATAGATCTTGTTGAGATTTGCCATACTTTCCAGACTGGTACATATTGAATCATATGGACAGCTATGGATTAAAACGGGGGCTAATGGGACTGCATTCCTAGGCCCCAGATTGGAAACTTTGAATATTGCGCGGGGGAGATGTTTTGCAGCTGAAAAAATGCGCGGCTGAAAATAAAATTTCGACTTGAACTTGCGCGGCTGAAAATAAACCACCAGGCTACCCAAAGTTGTAAGTTGTGGCATTATAATAAACTTACAGGTTTACAGCTTTCATAGAACACTTAAAGCACTGAGCAATTTTTGGTTGGTGTGCGGGCTCAGCTAAATATGTTACAAAGTTTGATAGTTTAGCATTTAATATGCAATATTACTCGATATTGCCTATTTTGACGTCACTATACACATCCACTGATGCGTGACAAAAATGCCGCGTTTTTAGCGTTTCGCAGGGGATTCTATATGATGCATTACATTACATACATCTTATAAACTAGCGTTAAAAAATGTTATGCAACTTCAGTATGCGGCCCGCCAATTTTTTTTGTGCTTGTTGTGGCCCTTGTACCATTTTAGTCGTGCAGGCCTGATTTACGGTGACACATTTTCGGTCATACACGAGTGATGAGTGAATAAATGTGACATCAGTTTTACATGAGCCATACTAACGTTTCTATTATGTTAATATACTTCTCGTAAATAGTAAAGTTTGTTAAAGCCCTTATTTATAGTTTAGCAGTATTATTTAGTTTTAGGTAATTTAGTTTTATACAGAAGTTTGTGCGGCTGAAGTTTTGCGCGTTTGCTCGAGTCAGATTTGCGCGGCTGAACACATTTTCTATAAAATGTGCGGCTGTGACTGCGGCTGAAAGTGCTACTGCGCGGGGATTTATCGCCAAACTTTCCAACCTGGCCTAGGCCCACCCAAGAAATAAGATGTAGTAACTTATGGGAATAGCAACTTTACCCCCATGAAGTAAATTCCCCCATGAAGTAAATTTAAATGATGGCCATCACTGAATGCATTAACATTTTAAACCGAACATAAGTACTTTAACTTTACCCTTTTTTAATAGTAAAAATTCTGTGCCGTCCATGACTAACAACCGTTATAAACCCAACATTTGAACATAAAAATTGTCAAATACAGTTTATTAGCCTGTTGAAACCTTCCTTTGTTTTTTTTTTGCCTGCCACTATAAATCGGTTGCAGAGGCTGGACCCACAACCTAGTGCCTCCGGATTTATATTCTCTACAGAAATGCAAGTTCTGCCAAATTATCTGTTTACTGCTTTTTGCACAATTTTATAAGGTCTTTGCAATGTGGCCACTGCACTGTAAGTAACACCTATCCAACTTAGTTTATTATATTTAGATAAACACAAAAGAATATTTTTTTTTGATTTTGTGTGTTGGTTAAATGCAGCCATTTATCTGTGAAGTCAATATTGCTAATAGTTTTATTAGTTTATTTTTATAATTGTGCATGTGTCAGTTTATTCAACATGTACACTTGATATTATTTATGGCATGAATTAATTACAAATGCAACATCAAATCTAATATTTTTGATAGGATTTTTTTAGGAAATTAACAGGTCGATCAAGGCCTTAATTCGGCTCTGATTAGGGGTTAAACAATGTGCCACAAAATAATGGCTACAAATGTGGCTGAGAGTATTACTTTCCAGGGGAATATATCGGCTTTCAACCCAAGTGTTCACAAGTAAAGCTACATTATTTTATACAAGATGTTTTATTTGTAATTGTTATTCTTTATTTTAATATACCAATGGCTTGGCTATTGCAAAACAAAATCCTCAAAATAAATATCACTTAAACAAATTCGGTTGAACCAGATAAAAATAGTTTGAACGATTTTTGTTAAGAGTTTTAACCCAAAATGTCATGGATATTTTTTAGTAATGGATTGCACATTAGAATTATTAAAAAGCCCTGGTTTAGTCAAATGCTGATAACCATGCGTTTGCTATAATCTGATAGGTACTCTTTATAGGTTCTATATCATATTTAATTTCACCTTTTACACTAACATGTTATCAGGGATACAGAGTCAGGTAAATACAACCAGAATCTTATCAAAAAAAGTTACGTCGGACTACAGAGTCTGACCAACTTTGGTGATTCTGTCAAGTCCCGAGTCCAACTCTCAATTTAGAGCTTTTATTTACCGCATTTCGTAACTAAACATAGGTGGATATCAGAGTTGGATCAATTACATTGATTCAGTTCCATTACAATTACTTCCTTAAATGTTTCAATTACATTACAATTATATACATTAAAAACTGTAATTAATTACAGGCAATGAAACTTTAATTTTCTCAGTATCAATGTATTGAACCAAAATTTTAGCAAATTACAATTACAATTACAATAACAATTACAATTAGAATTACACAGAATGAAAATGCCTCAATTACATTAAAACCTGTGCTGTATTTAATTACATCAATTACAATTGATCCAACTCTGGTGGATATAGCGATCCACATATATATAATGTGCTTATCCCTCCTTACATTTTACAGTTTAGGGCAGCGGTTCTCAAAGTTTGTTTTATATATTCTTCCCTTACAAGCCCAAACACTGTCAGTTTCTCCCCAGCAAAAACCACAAAGTAACATTGTTTATTTATTACTTTGCTGTACCCTGCTGACAGAAAATCAAACCTACAGGAAAAGAGTCAACAAAATTAGAAACAGTATGTAAAATTACAATAGATACATTTGCACCAAAAGCCAAGACTTGTTACAAAATTTGGATGCGCTAATCAACCGAAAGTTGAGGTTGTTTAACATTTCATTTATAGCCATTAATTTTATACCTGTGTAAAAATGTCTGCATTGGTGTGTATTTTTTAAATGGCTGTAACTGTGAAGGAACAATACAGTAATATATGTAACTGTAAGTGTGAATAAACAATATAGACTTAAATTAAATGGACCTAAGGTGAACTTTTTATAATACCAATCAGTACAGTTAAATAATCTTTTTATTGCATATAACTGATTAAACTGGTTTTTAATCCATTTTTCCTCCTTGCACCTTCTTTTTGAGAACACTGATTTAGGGCCCTAGCGATTTCAAATTTGATACTGTGCATACACTCATCGGGGTCATAAGAATTCATATGAGTATGACTCAAGCTAAATAAACTGACTTTGTTGGCTTATATGTGATACAGTTTATTAAATTAATTTAAAAAATCAAATTTTACCCCATGAGTCAATATGACTATGTCAATTGGTCAGGGAATGTTGGAAAACAAAATAATTGATTATCAGAGGAAATCTTTTTTATCTTTTTGTTATGTTTTTCAGGGCAGCGTTGCAAGAGAAACGATTGCATAAACACCAGACAGTAAGCAACGAAACTGAAATTTACACAATTCCATGGGATGAGGAGGCTCATCATGCCAAATGTATGAAATACAATGAAATTGAAAACAAAAGACTGGAAGAAATAAAGTAAGTCAAATAATGTAAAACAATTATTACCCTGTTTTTACATAACAGGGGTCGACAACCTAGGCCTGTGGCTGTGAAATATCTCCAGTGTTTAAGTCATTTACTTGACTTAAGTCAATGTTTTTAAATTACTTGACTTAACTTAAGTATTTTGACTAAAATTACTTGAGTTGACTGAAGTCTTTCGGATAAATTACTTGACTTAGACTTAAGTCATTTTGTCAAATAACTTGGGATTAAATTAAGTGTTTTTCACTGAAATTTATCTCAAGTTTCGCACATTAAACACTTAAAGTGTTGTATATTGTGTTTGTGTTATTCTTTTAGTTAAATAATTGCTTGTAATCCACGAGTTTTCCAATTTTAATAGTTTAACAGTTTACTTTTATTTTAATGACATGACTTGAAATTGACTTTCCCTTTAATAATGACTTGACTTGGGCAACCGGTGACTTGGACTGGTTCTTGCTATTTTTGCAAAATACTAGACTTAGACTTTTATTTTTCAAATGACTTGACTTGGGACTTAAGTCATTTCAAAATGACTTCTTTACAACTCTGACTATCTCTTTTATGATATGGACAGTTATTCTAGTCTGATCATGTATTGTTATGCAATAATTACAAAAATACACCTTTGTACAGACAGTCATTACTGTTACACAAGGTAACTAGAAGTGTTTAAAACTTACTTTATTTTTGTAGATTTAAACAACTAGAGATCATAAAAGCAAGACAGCAGAAACGCAGTGAACAGCAAATACAACAAGTTATTGAACGTGATCTTCAGCGGGAAAAAGAAGAAGCAGAGTTACTCGAGGAAGTTGAACACGAATCTGCTAGTTGGGTGACACTAGAAAATTGTGAAGAAAAAGTCGCTGAAGCGCTTGACAATCCCATAAACGTTAACTTTGCAATCGATAAAAATGGAATGGTGATCAAAAGAACGGCTCAACGTCTTTGGGAAGAAGAGGAAGAACCAGAACCTGAACTTAGAAGAGAATTACAATAAAACTCATTAATACGTTGTCCAAAGAGTGCGTTTTTGATGACTTACTACTTTGTACAACATTATATACAACACGTATGCATTTGTGATTGTATCTTTTCCTAAACAACAAACTTTAAAAATAAGTGTTTTACAATTTTCTTGAAAACAAGTTGTTCATAAGGAGTTCTAACATTGTTTTGCTATCCAGTGGACTGAGTTTATGCTTAGTCTAACTACATTTGTCAGTTTTTAATAAATTATGACGAAAATCAATATAAAATGTAGATTTTAAAAATAACAAAAATGTCCTTACAGAATTTTTTGTTTTGTTGTATTTTGTTAGCCTTAAAAAAAGGAATGCCAAAAATTTTTTTAAAGAAAGTTGCCTAAAGATTGAAATGAATATCAAAACCTATTTATGCTGCTTTTAAAGTGAGTATATTAAAATGTTTGTCTTGTTTATCACAAAGGTGGGCCATTTTACCAGTACTGTTGTGGCAAATATGATTTATAATACAAGTTTATTCACATGTTTTTTGTGCTGCTATCAATAATGTCCACCTAAAACATTTGTTGTTATTTGACTTTATCCCGTATTTAATACATTTTGATTGGTTACCTCGTTACGGTTGAGCGAACTCTTCGCCAGTTGTTTGTGTTGGTTTCCTGATTGGCGATTAAACGTTAGATTGCTAAGGTTGTTTTCGCGAAATACTGTAAAACGATTAGTATCTTGTCGCCTATTCTTACTTTCAGTCTGGACTTTTTTTTAATATTTTGTCCCGAAATATTTGAGTTCATTGTTTGGCGATTTAAAGCGAACCTTAAAGCAAATGTATTAACAATGGTACATGATAAAATCAAAAAGCTCACCTTTTTGATTAAGTCAAAAGTCCACAAAATCTACATAAACAGGCCAGTTTTTAACTGCGCTAGTGCAAGTGAATATTGCTAAAATTTGAAAAACTTTATCCGCAATACAAAATTATGTCCATTAGGCGGAAACCGTTTCGTTAACTATCTTCAATGCCTGACGTAATGACAACCTAATATGTATTTATCCTAGATTATGACGTAGGCAAAAGAGAAGCGAATATCTGTTTTAGTGAACGAATGAATTATTATATTATGAATTAAGGAGAGGTCGTAACTATGTATAAGTATGAAATTTAATCTAAATGTTGCGTGTTGGATAACATCGTTATTGTATAAACAAACAGCATGAAAAAGCAGGTTTGCTCAACTATCTCCACTACTTGTAGTTGGATTGCCATAAGTGGCACAGAAAAGTTTCGCATATCTCGACAGAATCACGCAGCTGCACGATAAAATCGGGGGTGATCGGTTCACCGAAGGTTAAAAATGCATTGGGGTACATGTTTATTTTTTGTTTGTTGGTTTATGTGCTTTTTCTTGAAAAAATCTGCAGTCGAACTAAATCTTTCATAAGTTGGGCACGGACAACATCCTGTTTATTGTAACGCAACACTGTGATAATCATTTTATTCAAGTTGTCACTGCTTTGGTCAACATATAAAAACAGTTTTTGTTAAAGCAGATTTGTTTCTTTAAAACCAATGCCTAATATGTTCAAAGGATACCAGGTGCCCCAATTTCTCCAGTGTTAAAAATAGCATGTAATGTTTGATAAAAAGCTGCTTGCACAACAATGCGAAAGTTTTTGTATGATGGATAATAGCAACACAGCGCCAATGGTGTTAGCTCATTCAGATATCACCTCCGCAACCCAAAAGCCTCACTTATTAACAAATGGACACACAAAAAAGCGAGGCAGACCTCGCAAGCTTAAAAACGAAGCCTCAACTGAAGACGGGACGCCGCTTAAGCAATCTAAACTAACAGACACCTTAAAAAAGACAAAAAGAACTGTTGACAGGTTTGATGTTGAATCAATTCAAATATGAAAGTTTGTTTTTCTGTAAATTGTCTGCTGGATTTGAAAATCATGCCAGGATTTTGTTCTGACTTTTCCAGAATAAAACATTGAGAAATCAAAAATGATGTTTATAGCTATCTAAAAAAAAGGCGCTGGTCTAAAATCCTACCACAACGAAACATTATTTGGGTTAGGGTGCGGGTTAGCGTTTGGGTTAGGGTGGGTCAAGTATTATTATTAAATTAAGAATATAGTAATACTTGACCTACCCTCACTCAAACACTAACCGACACCCTAACTCAAATTTTGTGCGTTGATTTCGTAACTGTGGTAGGATTCTAGACCAGCGCCAAAAAAAACCTTATAGCTACTAATTTGAGTAGTTTTGGGTGATTAAGCACACCTATGTTATTTTTCAAGTCAGAAAGCTTATCAAAATAATTTTGGTTAGACAGGTGCTGGGTGACATTGTAAATACATTTTTGTCTTTCTGTCTTAAATAACTGTACAAGCAACTTGCCAGCTGTACTTTACATAACAGTATACCATCTAGTCATTTTTTCTCATATACTCATAAAATGGTTAATTTTTTTACAGATTTAAAGGTGTTACAAAAGAAGAACTAATGCAACGACTACTACCCGACCGAATTAAAGTTGGATTGGATATTTTAATTGTAAATACCAAAAATACAAACGTATATATATTTTTAATTCAGCCATATATTATATATTTTAGTAAATAAACATTTTTCCTACATTTTAAAATGATGTTCTGTTCCCAAAAAATCGTTCAATTTATCTTTTAATAGTCTTTGAGATTTGCTTGCGACTTAAAGGGCACCATCACCTTAGTTGTCTGTGAATTATTGTATTTTGAACTAATTCTAGTGATATGTTGTTTTAATTTTAGATTGGAATCAACCCTGGTTTGTTTGCTGCATATAAGGGACACCACTATGCTGGACCAGGAAATCATTTCTGTAAGAAACCCAGTGTTTTCAGCTTATATTTTACTTAAACCCAACGTTGCTTGATTTTTGGTGATTTTGCTGTCATGTAGTTAAAGAAATGCAGTCCGATGCTATGAATTTACAACGTATATATTTTTAACTTTCTTTAGCAAACAATAAAGTTGATTTAAAATAAAGAAATCTATTTTCATAATGATTCTGTTTCAAGCCATGTGTAATGCATTTAACAGGGAAGTGCCTTTACTTAGCTGGCCTTATTCCATTGCCATTAACTGGCATGCAAGACTACATGGCACTAGACTACCAAATAGGCTTCACTAATATTGTTGAAAGGACCACCCCGGGCAGCAAGGATTTGTCAAGGTATATTTTGATCATGATCAGCAAGCAGCACTTTTTTGGCATTGCTCTGTATGAGATAATAGGGTTCAGCATACTGTTCTTTTGGTATACTGTTTCAGTGTTTTTGAACTTCTCGGTTGCGATTCTTGATTAGTCATTATGCCTTTAGTTCTGATTTGGTCTTAAAAATTGTGAACCATATTATGAGAAACAGTGACCAGATTTATATTTTGGTATTTCTGTACAGAGCAATGCCTTGAATTTATGTTGCTTGCAGTGCCACAGTAGCCTGTCACACACAAATATTCCTTTGGTGTAATTCACATTGTTCGGTTTGCTGAATAATGTAACCTATCAGAATGTTTTCCTAATCGGGACAATAAATAAACAATACATCTTAAAACTCGTGCATCTAACCAAAAAACCCCACAGAACTGATAAAACTTTAAAGATTCCACATGATTTAAACCAGTGTATGGGATATTTTGTTTGTGTGTAACAGTGTCTACTGTGGTAAAACTGTGGCTTGTTTTTACTTGTTCATTGAGAGTTTTTTTCGATAGGGAAGTGCATAAACATGTCTGGCCTGGTAGACAGACACATGAACTCAGATAACGATCTGGATTTGTTGGAGTTTGGCATTGGCTTCTCCACTGTTGTACAGCGAACAACTCCATCCCAGAAAGACTTGTCGAGGTATTGTGATTGACATTAAAACAAATTATTCATAACTTAAAAAAAGCGTGAATTTAATTTTTTTGACCTGTTTACAATCACAATACCTAGACATGTGTAAAAACTTAACCCCTTGTATTTAAAATGTTGTATTTAGCTAGATAACGATAAACAGTAATGGCTGTTTTTGCAAATGCTAAACAATAAATTTACTTCCAAATAGCATTATTTTTATAAAAAATTATGAATTATATTAGTGAGTAGTGTTGCATGTGTTTTCTATGGAACTTTTTAAAAGCAATTGTAACTTTCAGCCAAGAAATTCGTGAAGGTGGGAAAGAGCTGATACAAAAAATTGCGCAATACAAGCCAAAAATTGCTGTGTTTAATGGAAAGGGTATCTACGAAATATTTAGCAAAACCATGTTCGGACAAAAGAAAAAAGACTTTGTATTCGGGACACAACCTAACCTCATTCCTGGCACAGATACGGTAAGCTTATTTTTTTTTATAAATGTGTGGGCATATAATATAGTTATATATTATAATGCCCTTAAAATCTTTTAAATTAGAATGACTGGCAAATTAAAATATTAAAATTAGTTCAACAACTTGCATATTTAGCCCAAATTAGCCTTCAGTTGAAGTGAAGGTTAGGCAGGCCTTTTGATTAAAAATAGTGTGAATTTTTTTATTTTGTTTTATGTTCATTCGAACTTATGTTTAAGTAGTGTTCTTTAAATTTCAGCACATATTTGTTATGCCATCTACAAGTGCCAGATGTGCCCAGTTCCCAAGAGCCCAGGACAAGGTCCACTTCTTCATACAGATGAAGCGACTCCGCGACAAGATTAACGGCAAACCTCAGTCCGACGATGTTCAAGAAACCAACTACAGCTTCAATTTAGCCCAGGCCACAGGTATACCAAAAATGTGTTGTTAACACTTTTTATTTCATCGACAACAGTGGTTCTCAAAGCACACTAAAAACATAAAAACAAATTGCGGCATATTTTTACCCAAATCGTTTAATTATAACTTCACCGACTAGTTAAAAATACCAGAATCGGATTAGTTATCTCTTGAATAGGGAAAATCTAAGTTCTGGTTTTTGTATTACAATAGGTTATTTTCCCAATTCACAAAGTTCCGCGGCAGAATTTTTTTTGTTAATTTGGCCTATAAAATAAGAGATGATTTTGGACCCCTTTCAAAACCTTCCTCACGGACCCCCAGGGGCTTGCAGCCCCAACTCATAAGTAAGATGTTCTTTGACTGGCGGGTAAAGACATTTCGTAAATTTTTAGTTTTGAAGATCAGTTTCACAAGAAAAACTTATCGTTGTTTACGCATATAGTCTAGTATATTTTTTTAAGCACAAATAGGAAGGAACACACATTGTCATTGGTGGGAATTGATTTTGTTCTGAAAAAAGTTGGTGAAGTGTGAAGCTCATTGTTTGGTGTGGAAAAAGGCAGTGCTATATATAAAGATTATTTATTATTTTAAAAAGCACTCAATTTCGATCATAAAGTTGTTGTGTGTTTGCAGTTTTTTCTTTGATTGGCAGTGTTTGTATATACTCCTATATTGACTTAAAATAGCAATCCTGCTAGTTGTAATTCCAGTTTAATAGACAAGTATAACATTCGCATTGGCGGATCCAGGGGGTACCAGGCCATACTTCTCTACCAAAGTAAATTATATTTAGTTTCTGTTTTAATTAAGTAAATGAAAAAAAAATTGTTTTTGCTTTGATATGTTTCTGTTGATGTGTTAGGCAAAACAGCATAAAAGCGCGATGCATACTACAGTGTGACTCAGAACCGTGGCAAACTGTTTCAAATAAATTGGACTATAAATGATGTTATTTAGAGCAATATGGCGATCTCTGTTATGCGTAACTAGTTCTGGCAGTTTAGCCATGAATAAATGCTTTTTTCATGCATCACGCATTTAAACTGGTTTCGAGCTACATGTTTGCACATGAGTTTGCTTAAAACAGCTTATTTATAAAACAGTGTTCAAGTAAAAAAACAGACATGTTGACAGTTTGTATTTTTGGTCCTCTGGTGCGACTCTTTGGTCACTATTTTCCTTGTTATTTGCCTTGTTTATCATTTAAACATGGCGCAGTTTAGACATTAGTTGAGCCAACACAGCATTTAATTTTTTAGACAAGCATAAAAAATCTGAAGATTTTTGGCAAAAATGTTTGTCACCAGAAGGCTGGCAACAATCTGCCTGCCTGAATACAACACACGAAACAACACAGGCCTAACAAATACCAAAATTTAGTTAATTTTGACTAAAATAGCCCATCAATCAGAAAATGTTTTAACATACCTAAAATACTTCTGAATTAGGTATTGGATAAGAAAGTTACCACTCTAGTTTTAGAGAGATTAATAATACACCTTGGTAGGTATTATCAGATTTGATTTAATATTTTTACTTTTTTTAGTTAAATATTACCACTACACTATATATAACCTACTTTGTGTACTATATATATTTAGAAATGGCAAAAATACAAAGAGTGAAAGAAGAGAAGCGGGATCTCTCGTACGATGCTAGCGAAATTCCTTTTCCGCAACCTGCAAATCACTATGGGACAGCACAGAGCAGCGAGCAGCCGGGTTGTAGTAAGCAGCTACCAATCAACCATGACAAACCTCACAAATGTAGGTTTACAGTACAATTACATAGACAATAAAAATACATGTAAAAAATTATGTTTTTCCAATATGTAAAGCCAACTGGGCCAACAATGTATCAAATTTTTTTCATGTGAAATTCGTTGAATTTTGTCACAAAATTTATCCAAATTTTTACCTTCAATGATGGTTACAGATGTAACGAAATGTATGGTTATATTTAAATAAATTAAACTTTTGTAATCTTTTCAACTTTTGTTCCTGTGGTCCAATGTACTTGGTATTTCTCATGTTATTGTTTCAACGCATTTTGTCTGTAAAAGACAATTGTTGCATACATAATACTGCGTTTCAGGCAAACCTATTAGCTTTTATTTACTGTACTACACATTTTTCAGCACCAAGAAAATCTGCTGTGGACAAAGGCAACAAATCAAAAGATATTTTAAAAGATTCCACTTCAGACCATCCTCACCTCATTCACTTCCTCTGTTCTAATGATGCTACGGAAAACGGTAACAAAGCATAAATTTTTTAATTATGTTTAGGCACTTTATAACCAACAATTGGAAAATGCTTTTTGTAATAAAATCCAAGAATGTTTAGGGTTGTTTAGGCTTTTTTACAAAAACTCACAATTGCTGTTTTTTATACGTGTGTATTTTTGAAAATTTTTTTTTTTAAAATAATGTTTTCATAGGAGTACTGACTTCTGCCCGAGAAGTCGATGTATGATCAACTTCTTTGTTTGTTGTAGTTTAGTAAGAATATGTTATTAAACATTGGTTAAGTGACATGAATAGTCAAAACGTCTGCACAAAGTCACTGACATATATTTTTCATGGCTTTTTAGTGGACTCAAGGTTAATCACACCCTTTAATGTTTTATGAGTGGATGGTGGACTGATGTGTTCTATAAAATTGATTTAGCTTTACCAGAAAACACTCATCAATCAATACAAGTCACCTTTTTCCTTTATAGGTAAAAAGCAACTGTTGTAAGCAGTAACCAGCTGTATAAACAGCTTTATAATTTAAATTAGAAAGGACAGCTAATATAGTGGTTAAAAATGATGATGTGTTTATACCAGATTGGTATTAACAAAGCTTAAAAATGTTTAAACGGTGCTGCCTAAACAAAACTAAAAAAACTTTAACGGTGCCATGTTAGCAATCAAGGCTAAATTTTTCCGTTAATGTGTATTAACCATGCCAGAAAAAAGCAATAGTCCCAAAATTACCAAGTGGCTACCTACTGTAAGCAACACCTTTAAATACATCTGTATAACGAAAAGAAGAGCTTTGGGGACAATTTCTTGACAATTTCTTACAAAATTCCTGGGAATGACATCAAAATAATTTTATGGAATTTTTTAGATAAAGTCAGATATAATTTTTATTGTTGCAGTCCACTCCAACCAAAACTAAAAAAATACTCTGTGACTTGTAAGCGAAGCTATCTTATTGTTCTTAGAAAATATAAAATATACTTTACACATCAAAGTAGAACAATGAATTTGTTGCAGTAGGGTGAAAAATTTCCAAATGGCAAACCTATTAAAAACATTGGTCAATATGCTAGAATAAATTACCTCACTATTCTACATGGAGATAGCATTCATTATAAACAAGAAGTAACTAAAATCAAAGCAAGTAACAAGATGTATTGTGTTTGCTTTGTTTACCAGTTGCAAGCACTTCAACGTCCCAGCTGCCTCCACCTCCTCAAAAGCCAGTCAGCAAGTCACTGCAAGTGATCCCCCAACTCCGCCAAATGGTTAGCGAGGACCAGAAAAACGAACGGGTCGGCCACTGGGTCAAGACACAGATACACCAGGAGTACGACAGCGAGCCTCCGATGGGGTGAGTGGCGCTAATTTCGTTGCATAGATCTGTTAGCAAGCTCTTCGCTTTTAATAAGGAAAAAAGTGGATTTTTTAAATGTTGGTACTTGAGTTAAAGCTGATGTGAAATTATTCAACCAGAATTTTAACAGATACTAAACACTTTTACACAAGACAGTACTTAATCTTGCCACATAGAGTGAAAATATTGCAACGGCTTTTCAATTTAATTTAAATTTTACTGTTTATTAGAGAAATACTACCTCTGATAACTGTCAAATATATATATATACAATTGGTACGGTTTAGTGCAAGATACTTGCTACTTAACATATAGTCCCGCATCAAAACATTTCCGTTTAAACCCCTTTCAAACGCTGACCAGCCCTTTCCCTACATTTTTAAACCAGCTTTGACAGCAACTTGCGCGCCGCTGAATCAGCAGCGACAGAACAGCCTGGATCTGACCACAGCAGCCAGCGCAGCATGGTGAGCGCCGTTATCAGTGGTTCAACGTCGACCGGCTCCACTTCAGGCTACGGCTCCAGCGACACCAACGCCAACATACAGCGCGATCGCGTAGAGCTCTGGGTGCGCGAACAGCAGTACGTTCGCCAGCAGGTCCCCGTCGCACAGCCTGAAAACCAGAACCGGCAGCTTCAGCAGCAGCAGAGGGGGAGCCCGGTCGACCTTCCGCCGCAATTCGCGCTCGAAAACGCCGCCAACCGCGGCACCGATTCGCCGATCCCCGGCTTCATGCAAAGCCTATTTCCCGGCGCATCCGAGTCGGCTGCTTCTGTGGAAGGCATGTTTCGGCCTCCGGTGCCGCTGTACAGCCACTGGGGCAGCGAGATGATCAGTCAGTCGACCGGCTTCAATCGTAACTGAACAGTCCGTAACCGCATCATCGCTTTCAACAGGAGCGAAAATGCGAAGATGGCTGTCTTCACTTTCCTTGACCTCGTTTGTATGAACCGGGTATGATTTTATGGATTCCAAGTATGTTTTAAACTTGGCACTTGTCGGACTTCTGTCGTTCTTTGCTATTCCTCGTTTTCATTCTTTCACGTTTCGCTTATTTTTTCAATGTAACAAAAATCTTGTTAACTTTCAGATACAAGGTCGTTTTATTGTAGCACACGTGTTTCTTTCTGCGTGCATACCAAATACCTAAATTTTAATTTTCAATTCATAATATCCAAAGTAACCACGTAAACAAATCGTTCATTACATTAAAAAATGTTTTTTTTTTAGATGTTCTTTTTTTCGCCAAGTTATGAAGCCTGTATAAAACGTGTAACACCATTAGCTGGTAACGTTTTGTTAATTATCACTGGTTTTAACTTTCTCCCAAATGACAAACACAGAACAAAAATTTAAATTTCCTTGTACGCTGGCTACTCGCGTTATACCTTTCCGCCACCCTGTTTGTAATCTTTAACAAGACTCGTACACTATTAATAACTTCCGCCCTTAAATAATGATTGAAGTGCCAAAACGTGTAAGCGTGATTTAACGTTGTTCAATGCAATGTGGTTTCTCCAACAGAGATT
The DNA here is from genome assembly GCF_963924565.1 of Ascidiella aspersa. NCBI lineage: Eukaryota > Metazoa > Chordata > Ascidiacea > Phlebobranchia > Ascidiidae > Ascidiella > Ascidiella aspersa. The sequence continues at coordinate 5,528,230 of NC_139449.1, forward strand.
TGATAGATTTAGCGGAAGGTGAAAAAATATACACCAAAAAGACAACAAGAAAACACTTACTGAAAGAAATATGTGGGGGGATTTTTACTGTGCGACTATTTAATATCAAGTGTTGTGTGATTGCCATATATTTAGCACATGATAATGCCACCTGTTCGTACTTATGTTTAACGCTTCCTGAATTTATCCCTGTTTTAATTCGTCGCATGACATTTAAAATATTAGCCCCCGGGTGCTAAAATGTGTCGTTGGAAAAATCGTGTCGACGTATGGCATTTTGAATCGCTTTACCTTCTGTGTTGTAATTTTGAAAATGAATCCGTGTATCGTAATTTTGCCTGAACTTTGGTTTAGTGTATTCGCCCTGTTGCCACTTATATGTCTTATCACCAAGTTACCATAATTTATTTTCGTCTTTCACCTAGCGTTTGTAAGCGTTGGATTTTGCAGCTACCAGCCTATATGTATAAAAAATATTAACAAGTTCCTGAAGAGAAATTATTTATTTAAATACATACGGTTATTGAATATTGTGATAAAGATTTAATGTCTCCCTACTTGTGGAAAGAATAATTTTGTTTCTCACTAATCAACTAATAAATGTAAAAAAAAAACACTTTTTTTTCACAACAATGAATCCCTGGTAATTATGTTGCTTTTACTCTGGTTTGGTAAACTATTTTTAACTGGCTTTCGTCGCATTGTGTCACATATTTTACTTGTTTTTACTTTGAATCTTAACTTTGTCGGGAGTCGAAACACTATTGCGTTATAATATATGTTGTTATTGTTGATGTGGTGCAGTCTAGCGCGAATAATCTTGGTTATGTTGTCGTTTTCGCTGCATTCGTTGCTTTCGGGTATGCCCATTTCAAGCTTGCGTTGTTTTCTTTGAAATTTTTGCCATCTCGGTTACCACAAATATACTTATCAGCTGCGATGTTTTTTTGTTCGGTTTCTAAATAATCGTCACACAAGGTCAATTTTTTCTTACTAAGTGACGGCGAGACCAATATGCAAAAAAAAAATGCCCTAAATCGCTGGCTGCATTGACGAGTAAATCGTTGGGTGGAATTATCATTCAGGTCGTTCAAAAAACTATAGGTTTCAAGTCGCTTGCTTTTAATTATGTCCCACGAATTAATTTTTGCTTCTAGTGAATCTGAAGTTCTTTAATTAGTACGATTTTTTTTTAACATAGTGGTGTAAATAACAACGACAGTTGAACCAGGGAAACTATATATGTACTCTTACAGTACAGTCAGAATAACTTTTTATCATGGAATTGTACTACTATGGCTTGTTTATTGTTGCAAAAAGTGCAATACACTATAATTTGTAAAGCTAGTGTTGTTTTGCTCATGAGCTACATACATGACAAACTTTTTGCAACAATGCTGTTACCTTTGGATTCAAGAACTTCAACTTTGTATTTCTACAACTACACTGATACAAAGTTTTAAAACTAAAATCTTACATTAATCTAGATCAGTAATTCTTCAATATAACACTTAATCGTTTTAATTAACGCGGAAATATATGCCAATACTTTTTTTTGTTTGGTAATGGCTAATAAAAAAAGTTAAGAAACTACTGATCTAGAAAAAATTTAATATAATAAATTAAAATACACAGTGGTTATACTTATCCGATACACGTTATAAACAACAAATACTGCACAAACAGGTTAGGGCGGTTGCCGATCAGACAACTTGCTTAAAAAAAGTAATACATTTTAAATGAAGTTTTTAAGAAAGCGTTACTAAAAATTAAAAGCCAAATTATAGACCGTGGACCGTGGGTCATTTCGTATTGCAGAGGAATTCATTATGTATTAAAGTCACAGTGGTCGGCTAGATTTGAATTTTGAAGTTAAACCATTATGCCACGTGTGTCATCGAATTGGGCCGAAAAACATTAAAAAAAACTAAAAAAATGATCTAAGCAGAGCTGAGCAGTTGCTCCATGGACTGTGGTAGCAGGACGACCATTTCACGGCAGATTTGCAGTTCCACCTTTACCACCTCTTCGGCGCCTTCGTTCCTGGTTACGTAACTCACTATGAACGAGTAGTTATCCAAACTATCCTTCAAAAAACGCACTTTGTCGCCGACGCTCGCCGCTGGCTTTTTGGAAAAAAATCTGAGAAAAAAGCGATTTCAGTTGCGGTTTGTAACCTTTTGCACATTTTTTTCAAAGTGGCCTGTGCTTTTGATGCGTATACATGTTTTTGAAACTAAAAACACTATTTGATCGCGTTATGCAAATTTTAATGTTACGTTAGTTGAACATAGCTCCGCTAATAGTGCTACCTTTTTCGGTTTCACACAACAAATTATTACATAAAGTTTCCACAGAAATAGACAAACTTTATCCAATAAAGGGAATATATATACACTATACAGTGCAACTATTAATTTCTACACGGTTTGTCCTTTTTAGGATTCAAGAAAATAAGGTTAAAAAGTCAGCATTGTTTTTGTAAGTTGCATATTCTCAAAGTTGTGCATTGAATTTACAAGCCATACCTGGCGAGATAAAAGTGCGCCAACAGTGCTGGCCGTTCGATGTCTGAGTCGAATTGCTCCGGGTACAGTCCATTTACTTTGCAGGTGTTAAGGAACATTTTAAAGTATGTGATTCTGCGATACAAAGATCATAAGACATTATTAAAAAGACAGGTAAATATCAATTCAAAGTATAACAAATAAAAAAATGTTCTGCAGAAAACTATAAACATTAGCCAGGTGTACGATGTATAAAGTAAAAATGACCTAACCACAGGCCAGGTGTTTAACAGACAATGTTCTTCGCCTGAAATTTATTTTCAGAAAAACATTTGATTTTCCCTGACTGGAAGCAGGGCTGCGGAGTTGAAGTCGGACTCGGGACTATTAGAGCAAGGCTACGTAAAACTACAGAGTACAATGTGCGCATGCCACATGTGCATTGCGAAATATTGAAACTGACACGACAGAAACCTGTAATTGTAAAAGTGTAATAGCAAATGGTGGAGTATTTTCCAAACATGTATTTTGAGTGGATAAATTATTATATGCCCCACCCCCCCCATGAATTGCTTAATATCAACGTTAATGTAGCTACGTAAATGTGTGATATGCTGGCTGCAGAGTCACTAATTTTATTGGCCGGAGTCATGACTCTGGTTATTTTAAACCGACTACGCAGCCCTGGTTGGAAGTGGAAATATCTTGATGTCATAGAATAAAAAACTCAAGAACAATAAAGTATCCAAGGTTTCCAACGTATCTATATGATTTAAACGAAATATCCGACATTTATGCTGCGCTTAAAGAGTTCAATAATTATCTACTTGGATCCAGCTATGTATGATACAAGTACAAAATAAACCAGAACACAGGCAAGCAGGAAAATAAACGAACGGTTAACTAGCGATATTTTCGCAAACAATAAAAATCGCATACCCCGACTCGCACAGACTGATAATTTTCTTTGTTGCGTGCAGAGTGTTTTCGCGGTCTCTAGATTGTTCCAGTTTCACTGACAACATTTCATTGTAAACTTCGCCGATTTCGAACTGAAGCTGCCTAGTGAAAACGGAAGGAATAACCAAATTGAAAAAAAATAAATAAATAAAAATAAAAATATTTTAAACCGATAACCCTATATCAACCCGACAACAATTCCGATTTGTTAAAAAAATAGTTAATCAATTCAAAAGACACTTTACTTTAAATTAGATTATGATCAGTGTTTTTTTTTAAGATGTTTTGTTCGGTCCCCCAAATTTCTCCAGCGGTTTCCCAAAAAATAATAAATAATTCGTTTAAGCAAATATGGCTATTTTTTGGTATTTAAATGAAACACTTGCGGTCTCTTAAAACTACTTAGCGGTCACCCAAACCAAACCTTTGAAAAAACCCTGATTATGATGATGCTTTCATTGTAGGGAAAAATAATTTCGCAATTCCAATGGGGAATTATAGTACTGTTAAAAATTTATCAAGATTTGTGCTACATGTTATTCAAGTCAATAAATAATCTTAATCCTTGCTTTTAATATTTGCACATCGGCAATTTTGTTGTTCCAAAATAATTTTGTCCGTGGCATTAAACCAGGGGTTCTCAACTTTTTTTCATCCCATGGAAATCTTAACCGCTATTCAAACTCAATTCCCCACAATAAAAACAGACTCAAGATAAAAGAAACATCTTAAGCTTTTCAGTCGCTATATTAGTAACAGACTTTGTTGAATGATATTTTGATGAAAACAATATACGCAGTCGTAGTAAACACAGAGAGCACACAGAGTGCATTGTGAGTGACGTATTAATAAGGAACTGTTTTTTTAAGTGTGCTCTGCTCATAACTTGCATGATATATGTCAACCCCAACTTAAACATGATTTCTTATTTAAATTCTAAATTTTACCTTAAGGGAGAATAGCACCCCGAAACTCTGTATTAAACCCATGTATTTTGCTTTGTCTTACCGACAAACTGCCAGATAGTACTGAGGATTGAGTTCCTTTAGCACGGGAATAAGCGTGTCGACTCTTCTTTTCTGCATACGGCAAACTATATCGCCGCTTGATTCAAAGAAGGCGAGGTGCTGGTATAGGTGGCTGATATCCTTAAAAGCAGAAAACAACATCCCTAAATACATCTATGTATGAAAGGACTTTTGAATTTGAAAACCACACCTGGAAAATACTTATATAGGTTTTCAATAACTTATACCTTAATAATATAGTGTTAAGGATATTTCGGATTAACTGTTTTTAAATTAGGATTTGCTTGATTAAGTTTATTTTTTTTTTGTTATATTTGTCAATCTGGGCACATTCACATTTAGCTAAAATTACATTTAATGAACATAACCAACATTTCAGCAACAACATTACGATTTGGTTAACTTTAAAAAATAATATTATCTATATTAAACCTGGTGCAATTCCACAAAGTCTGTAACAAAACCATCCAGGACAAAAAACTTCAATGCGTTTTCTGCATGTTTTTTCCCAACAAGGAACACTTTCTTCGCCTGTGGTACAACATAAATCAGTTTGGGGTATAAACAAAACTTATTAAGATAATACATTACTAATTAAGCACCTACACAAATTTGAATGATTTATTTAAGGCATGTTTAACCTGATCACTTGTACAGGTGTAGTCATGTGACACAGTTTCTTCAATAGAAGTGACTTCTAGTGAGAATCTCTCAAACGATTTATCATCATTCTGTGCGTCTTGACTTGCGATTTGTCTGACCCTTAGATTTTCATCTAGCTCACCTATAAAATCCAGTTTGCAAACAATAACAAAAAACATGTTTTCCAGGAATATCAGTAAAATTTAAAAGGTGAGGAAAAAATCTCTGCTTTACGATTGTACTGTTGTTCAATAAAGGATTCCAACACCCCTCCTCAAATTAATATACCAATGATAAATGTCTCTTAGTAACTCATTCTCTGGTGCATAAGTTCAAAACACTATTAACATTTGGAAATTTGAAAGGTATTTCTTATTTTTAGCATTGTCTTTCTATGATAAATTACTGTCCAAATATAAATTGTGTACATGGACTTGATAAATTAATGTGTTGCAGTTGGTAGCATTTTATTCAGCAGACAAACTACACATTACTGAAGCTGTACATTGTGAATTGACAATACAAGGATACATGTATAAAACCGCCCAATTTGACATTTTAATAGGTACCCTATACACGGATCAGTAATGTAGCTTGAAAATAAATGTCAAAGCCAAATAGGTCTAGTAAGTCAAAATCATCTTATAAAGACGTTTCGATACACACATATATCATCATTACTCATCAGTTAATTCGACTGAATTGGTATGCGTTTTCATAGGTCATTTTTTTGCCATGCACTCACCTATTTCATTTGACAACTGGCCTTTTGATTCCTCCAGCAAGCACACACAGTATTTGACCCAACACCGAGAGATATCAGCACGAGTTTCTTCAAGCCTGCTAAACCTTTCATCTGAAAACAGGGATTTTTTACAAAAAGTAACAGGGAAAGAGTGATGGAATATTTGATTAAAACAACCTTCAGGGTCATATTTCTCCTGTTGCTCAATAAAGTTTGCACAGGACAAGCAGTGCTTGGCTTCTTGAAACTTGTTTCTTGCAATGTAATACTGGGAAAGACAGGCACAGTTCAAAGCCCATTCCATTGGTTTGTAAACTTCCAAAATTAGCTGTCTGCGTAACGTTTTCATGCAGTACATAGCGGATTCTTCACTTTTCCCTGGAACATAATTTAAAAACATAAAAAAACAATGTATACCACAGTGAGTGCTCCAAATATATTCTGAATTAAAACTAATGTGATGTGACATTGATAATGTGTAAAATGATTTGAAATATGATCAGTTATTTATAACTTGAAATGAAAAATATATGGAAAAATTTTAAATACCCAATTCTCAACAAGATAAAAACATAACTGGTAATACGGTATCTAAAATACAAACAAAATATACTAAATAATTATTTTTACGTTTTTAACAAAAGAATTATTAAGCAACACTGAAGCAAATACCAGACAAACCTAAATTTTTGAAGACTTGTGCAAGGTAATACAGGGTATGTGTGTGAAGAATGTCAAATATTTTTCTTCTTTCAATATTTTCCGGTTTCTCCTCCAAAAAGTAATAATCAAGCGAAAAAGGAGACTCATCACATGACTTATTGTAAGCAAAATAAAGATCCTCAGCTTTCGTTAAGTGCTTATGAGCCCTGTTAAACAAAATCAGTTGAATATGCCAATTGAGATATATTAACAAGACTTTTACTTTTCTACTGTTCATTTTAAGTAAAGCTATTTTTATGGCAAAAAAACCTTATAGCTTGCATTTTAAGTTTTGTGTTACAAAAATTTGTGCACAGCATAAAAGGCAGATACTTCAAAATTTTACTAATTAATAAATAATCATAAGACAACAAAATGTTTCTAACAATGAGCAATGTAATAGACATCATGAAGTGATGGCTATTGGGTATGCAATACTCATTTTGAGGGAAAATCTGTCTGTTTAAAATAAAGTGTAATCATATGTTAAAATTATACTTCATTGTTAGGAATACTTTTTTTGTAATTTTATTAGTGCTTAAATCAAAGGAGGTTCAACACAACATTCAAACAATTTAAATCCATAAAAACTGTGTTTGAAATATAGACTTTTGTACAAAATTAAAAAATAACATATATATATCTACTATCTATGTATACTTTTCAGTTCCATCTTGACGACTTGACCACAAAACTCCAAGCTCATTGTGGGTGGCGATTAGAAGAGAAACAACATTCGGTGATACACTAAGCTCTTCACTGAAAAACTTCAATTAAAAAAAACATTAATAGATAAATGGTAATAAAAGATTAATTTACACAAACTGTAACAAAAAGAGTTATAGTGTTTGTCAAATGTAAATCAAAACCAAAATTTGATTAAATTTTAAACAAACCACAATATTTGCATCAAATATTTTTTTCAAATGGTTTATAGTTTACTTAGTTTAAAATCAAATATGAAAACCAAAATCAAATTAATTATGAATACAGTTATCTCTCTTTATAAAAAGCTTCTTCCAGAATTTACTCACATGCAAAATAGCCTGAAGTCTTTCCTCCCCAGCAGACACCTCCTCTGTGTAAACATAATTAACTCCAAGGTAGAATTCCAGTGTTCCTTCTATTGACCTGTTTTTTAAAAAAATTTTGGTTTAATTTATAGCACTGCTTACTTTTTGGTGACCCTTTATTTTGTCACTTTTTTGAGTCTTTAAACTAACCACCAGATTGGAAACTTTAGATTTTACTTGGGGGAGACGATTTTGCCATGAAATTGCGCGGCTGTAATAACAGTTCCACCCAAGTTTGTGCAGCTGTAATAATGTTATTTGTAAAATTTGTACAGCTGAAAATGTAGTACTTTACAGAAAACCGTAATCGCGTATGAGCGTTTTTGTCTTGGCCCATTTTATGTTGATTTTACATGAAATGTGCGGCTATGACTGCTATAATTAAACATATATTGGGGGTAAACCTGTCATTGAATGCGGACTGGCCTTCAGGTGTACAAAAATCTTTATTCTACATCTATATATTACCTTAAATTGGCCAATGCACACGCTAGATCTTGACAAAAAGTGCCAGGAAATACAGACTAGCCCGTAGCATCGTGCAAGCAAAAAAAACATTATAATTTAACTCTAAAATGATTTACTTTAAGGCGACATCTTCATTGTCCTCGCTTAATTTGTTAAAATGGTCTCTCATATCTTGAAGAATAGTCCGTGCCTCATATTTTGATTTGTAAGGATTGGTTTCAGGATCGTCTGTGTTTTCATTCAGTGCTTTTGCCTTTTTAAAATTTTCGTATTCCATTTCATTGATGTAAGACTCCATATTATGAAGCTTTTTCATAAACTTACTTAAAAATAACAGTAACAAACTTCTAAAAAGTCTTTAACAAAAATATGTCAAAGAAGGTAAAGGCTTCCATAGACAGAAAAACGAAGACAATGAATAGGTTTATCAGGGGAGTTGTAACTAAAATAGTATATATGTGTACCACTTTGCGTATTCATTATTTATGCTGGTATAGAATCGTACCACATTTTAGTCAGGGGTGTATATTGCTAACATTATTTCGGTTAGGAGTGAGTTAGCATTTGGGCTAGGCTGAGTCAAGTAACATTATTATTATTATTATATTTATTTCCCCATATTTATCTATTTCTTCAACTTCATTACTCTAAAAAGTGGTAGGATTCTAATCAATGGCAATTTTTTCGCAATAAGTCTTATGATTCTTTAGGCACTTTCTGAGGGTACTACACCTCTAACAAAGTAATTTAAATTGATTTAAGAAATAAACCGTATGGAAATTATGCAAAATTCGGGGAATTAAATTTAAAATTGCGACCACCCAAACCAAAACGCTAACCCCAACCCTTTCTCAACTCCGTGCATCATCACGTATGGGTGCAGACGTAAAAGAACAATCTAGACAAAAAGCCTCAAAGCCACTTGTTTAAATTTAAGGCGCTTTTTCACTATTGTACGTAAAAACTAATAAAAAAAAAACTTTCTTCAAATGCCGCATACCACAACACATATAATTTTTGACACCATTTTGTATCACAAATATAAAACTAAAGATTTACTTTAGTGGAACAATAACAAAACTTCTGAAACAGATCCTGCCAAGTTTGTTTATGTAGAGCGGAACATGCAACTAACATTTTTAATTATACTTTAAATGGCATGTCGTCTAGCCCCATCGAGCAATCGCTGTAGGCTACTGTAACAAAATTACTCCAACAGGCCGAGTTATTTTATTTATGCGACAAAACATGTAGGCTATATAAGTACAACTAATATATCGACCAGGAATCCGGCCCGCCGACTGGAGAAGTTGCCCGCCCCTGCCTTAATGTATGATTGCCTTTATTGTTTATACATGGAATATGATTTGTGGGTGGGCATGGGCATATATTATTTTGATAAATTCGCCACATGAACTTGATTTTGTGTTTTTTATTGTGAACTAGACGAAATACCCGGCGTTGCCCAGGTGAAACAGAATATTTACCGGTTATTCGTTAGATCTTAGTAAAAGAGATAAATAATGCAAACATATTTTTTTAAATGTCATGTCGGTTAACTATAGCGCACAACACTTGGCTAAGCATGCAATACATCTTTTAAGTAACGAAAACCTGTGACGTTTGTCAATTGAGAATAACTCCCAAACGTAAAACTTTAGGTTGCAGCAGCAATTGCTTAGACTTGATTAAAAGCGTCATGTTTAAGCAAATACGTAATCCCGGTGCTAAACTGCTTTAAACGTCAGAAAAATCCTCATTGAAAAAACAAATGCTTACTGTTAACTGCTGTTATAAACGCAATATTTCGCAAACTCTGCTAAGTATTGCGTGGGTAAACACGTTGTAAGAAGTCATTAGGCTTTGGCCTCAATCACTATCGCTAACAAACGGCTTAAAAATAAAAATTCAATTCTTCGTAAATTTGCGAACTCTACCTAAATTTTTCGCGTAAACAGGCATCAATAAGTTCCTAAACATAATAGTCTTAGTTGGAAACATTAAAATTTTATTTTATGAAGGAAATGTACTTATAGTTTTATTTTTTTATTTCCCGGCAGGTAAATTAAACTTGGACTATATTCTACTTACTGCGACAACAAACGCGATATTTTGCGAACTCTGCCAAAATTTGGCATTGTTAAACTTAAGTCTTTATTTGGAACGTTGCACACGTTTGTTAGCATAGTTTATAATAGTGGTTCTCAATCGGGGGTCCACAAAAACTTCTCAATATACCTATATTAAATTAACTAACGCTGGGGCTTGGGATACATGCTTAAACACAATCTTGGTAACATTGTACCATGTTGAAAATTGCATTGATTGTGACGTAACATTTTGATTGTGATGTAACACAAATATATTGTAAAATGACTTGGCGAACATCTTGCCACATTAGTTGAAAACATTAAAATTTACTTTACTAAGGAAATATACTTACTTTTATTTTTTTATTTCCCGGCAGGTAATTGCGCTTGAAAAAAAGTGTTGAGCGGATACCTTAAACTTGGACTATCTTTTACTTAAACTCTGCCTAACACAAAAACTTCTAAATATACCTATATTAAATTAACTAACGCTGGGGCCTGGGATACATGCTTAAACACAATCTTGGTAACATTCTACCATGTTGAAAATTGCATCGTAACATTTTGTGAATCGTATCGAGTGTGACGTAACACTGTGATGCAACACATTGTAAACAGAAAGTGAACATTTCAACAGTTTTCCACCAGTGAGGTTTGAACTCACGACCTTTGGTTCACGAAACCAGTTCTCTACCACTGAGCTGAAAGATCCTTGTGACGTTCACGTGTTTTCAAAAAGTTGCGGCCAGAAAGTGTTAAGAGCCCATCGAAAAATCATCACTAGGGCCATTTTTATCTTAACATAAAAAAACATTTTTAACTTTATTTTTATCAAATTTTTACTTTATTTTAACCGAACGAAATTGCTTATAGTCAAGGTGTTTTATGGATTTAAAAAGTGCGTCGTGTTTTCTGGCGTTAGATTTAGCTTGCTTAGGCATTTTTCCTACAGAATGTTAGTAGGCTGTTCCTAAAATCCAAACTGTTGATCTTTGAAAATACCACGTTTATGAAGAGAAAGTGTTTTATAAGAATTATTTAAATGCTTAAGAGTAACTACGAATAAAAAAATGTACAATTTGCGATAAACGTTCCTGCTGTTTATTCAAAAACTACTCTCAAGAAACACAAAAACTTTGTTAAAAGCCATAATTTGACAAATTTTGACTTTATTGAATATTTTGACTTTTTTGTAAATTTTAACTTTATTTTAACCTATCAACTTTTTAGAAACAGTCCCCTCTAGGTGCTAAAAACAACTTTATTCTTTGATTCGTAGACAGACGAGAAAATGTGACTTTATTGACTTTTGCGGGCCCTAATCATCACATATAAAAGTTTGAACGTCACTGCACTAGACCAAAGAGTCACCATTTAACGCCGGCCCGCAGGTCAGGTGTAGCCCGCAGATTAATTTCTTGAGTTGATGCCATCTATTACCCTCATGAAGATAAAATACGGATGAAATGTTGCTCAATGCAAATCTAAAATAAATTTTGTTGAAACTGGAAATGCCTCGTTATGATTTGCCTAATCGACCTAGAAATATCCGTAGGCCTAACTTATGCAGTAGCCCAAGCCCACAACAGATTTAGCCCACTTTTGTTTGGTCACTTGTTCTGGTTGAGCTTTACTAGCCCACCACATTTGTGCTGTGTTATTTAGAGATACAAGGTTTAACTTGCACGATGCTTGTTGCTTGGCTGGACACGCCTAATATTGTCGTCTCTCATCTTACACAAATGAAGCACAGGTTTATTTTAACAGGATGTTTCTAAGACAAAGAAAATACATCAGAAAAATTCTTGTAATAAACTATATAAGCACGTTGTCAGAACTAAATATATAAATTGTTTTAATGGTATTGTATAACTGAAGTAAAGGTCATACGAAAGAGATAGCATAACACGCCAATTGTCGCTTCGTATATAACGACACATAGGCCTAGAACATATTTACATAATTATGGAGCTACAGCTACAACGTTTTTATCCTACGGCATACAACATGTCATTAACATAAAGATAGTGAGCTACAAAGCGAGCCCTTATAACAGTAAATTATTCCGCGAAGTTTATTTGGGGCTCGAGTCTTCGGATCCAAATAGCCTCGTTCTTACGCAAACTTTCGCCAACTGTGCGAAGTTCGCCGCCCTCCACAAAAGTAATGTCATAGCAGTCGGTAATGTCGGCCGGGTGACACCGGTTGATGTGCCTCTGCAGCGCAAGTTGCGGCATCTTGCCCCAGCGGTTTCTGTAGCCCCTCCATCTGCCGCTGAAGTTGTCGGCCATTTCGACGAACTGCTTGTGGCAATGCTTGCACTCTGCCACGTAAATTCCGGCGCTCTTGCAATTTAGCTGGCCCGAGATCGAAAATTTGCTGTCGTTCTTTGTCGAAAGTACGAACTCGGCGCTTTTCACCATGGTTTTGTTGTTGCTTTCGTCCATGCCGCACAGCCAGCAGCTTTTACACGGATTCGACTGACCTGCTTGTGCACTATCCTAAATGCGGATTAGAAATAAAGCGGCGAAAAGTTTCCCCAAGTACTCACCTTGGGTAAACGTTAAGTTTAGCCGGTTCATTTTTTTCGCATACCGTTAACGTATCAACTTTTTTTTGTTAACGTATCAACTTTTTTTCAAACTTTTCGAAATCATTTATTCAAATAGAATGTAACGCATTTATTTCTCAGGCACAACTTGCGTAAACACCCGAATAGGCCTAGTAATAAAAAAGCATTACTTTAGACTACTTGTAAGCACTATTGTCTCGTTAAGTAGTTGTTAATTTGCGGTTAAACAGCTTTTATGAGCTTCATAATACGTTAACAAATTTTAAATTGACAACATATTGTTATCACTTTCTTGCATTTTTAGCAAACAAAGTTTTAACGGTTGCTGTTTCATGTGTTTCAGGAATTTGGGTTGCTGATATTTGAGCTTGAACTTACTTGGTCATCATGTAATTGGAGATCCTTCGCAGCGTCGAGGAATCCGTTCTTAAAAAAATGCAAAACTGTAATATAAAAATAAAATATAATACAAGTTTCACCGAATTTTTGCAGTTATTTTATAGCTAAAATTATTTACAGTAAGTCACTGCATTCTTTTTATATGTAATTGTTATACTTTGCTTGGGGATAAAGACACATTTTATCCGAATATTTATGTAATAAAATTGATGGTTGGATTTAGAAGCAGTGATGTCGGAAACTAAACATTTTATTCCAACACAAATATCCAATAATTTGTACAAAAATGCAGATAATAAATGACGTCATTACTATAACAAGAAAAACAAATAAAATTGTGACGTTCAAAAGTATTTTTTTAAGATATTTGGCCATAATGTGTTTCATTGTGAGGAAGTTTCCTTCAGTAGTTTATCAACTTTTTTTTAAGTCGGTGCGTTAGATTGCAAACGGTGACTCGAATCGTTATACCAATCGATAGCAACCTGGTATCGGAGGAGTACCGGTGCTATACGACATGGTATCGTGTATTGGCTCAAACGGTTGAAAAGAGTTTGATCGAATAAAAGCATTTGTATTACAGATAAACCAAACATGCTTTATTTTCTGGGTTAGTCTTAATTTGATAAATTTTTTTAATTTTACCTGATTACAAAAAATGATCATAATGGTCATAATCAACATATCGGGTGTCTGTATTTTACAATCAATAAGTGTCCTATAGCCCTAGAATCAACATTGCAGAGTTCGAATCTATTTTCACCTCACGAATTCCGGGATCAACCGCTTCTTCCACGTTCAGTCGCCAGCTTTTCTTCAACCGTTCCAGTCCTGCTACAGTTTCATCGAAGCCTTCGACCTTGAGCAAATCGATGTCCTTGAAAATGTCCTTGACGGCCACGTGGTTGGCCATCATCTTGTTAAGGTCGGCCAAAAATTTTCCGGAATAGACTCGTTTAAGCAGCGCGTCTTTCGATTCTCGGTTGTTGACCGCTATTGAAACGATGAAACTCCCTTCGTTAAATCTTTCTACGAAGGCCCCACGAGTTGCTTGCGTAAAAGTGACGAACTTTTGCACGAAGCTCTCGTGGTCGATGCGCGAGCCGGCCGGGAACCTGAACTTAAAATAGCCGTCTTTGGGCGGTCTGGTGGACAAGCCTTTTAGTTTGATTATCAACCGCCAACACATAGCCCTGTTTACGTGTTCGCTTTACAACCCCACTTTGCCCAGCTTAAAAAACGCAAGAAATGTAATTCTCAAAGCCGAAACGACGCAAGGGGATTTCACATAAAATGAAGTAATCTGGCAGTGTTGTAACCATTTTTAAATGACTTGACTTAACTTGAGCTTTTTTGCAAATTGAATTAACTTGATAAATCTCGCGGAATAAACAAATAAAGTGTTTTATTAACATTTTTTTTTAAAGTTGGGTTATTTATCTTTAGTTATGAACATAAAACAATTTGCTTGTTATGGGTTACGTTATTGTTATTTTTTAGTTGAGTTCCCGCTCACAATCGAACAATTTTACTTATTTTAATTGTTATAGTTTAATTTTTATGACAAGTACTCTACTTGGAGTAGCCTTGCTCTAATTATGACTTGACAGGGTCGATATAATTGTTATTTTTCAAAAAACTTGACTTGTACTTAGATTATTTCTAAATGATTGTTTACAACATTGCAATTTTATAAGGTTATTACTGAACATGACATTAGATCATTTAAAGTCGAAGAGCGAAAAATGTAGCAGCTTTATAATTAATATTTTTTAATTTGTAATGTTAATCACAATGTATACTATTAGTTCAGTAGACTATTGTATGGTGACCCATGATTGCCATCCTGTTTTTTCAACTTTTTCAAAAAAATTAACAAAAAAATTAAAAATAACCAAAAAAAGTAATTAAAAAAAAAAATATATATATATATATAAAAAAAAAATAAATACTAAAAAAAAAATTTTTTTTAAAATATTAAAAAAATATAAAATAAAGAAAAAAATTATAAAAAAAAAATTATCAAGGAAAATAATTATAAAAAAAAAAATTGAAAAAAAATTGAAAAAAAATTGAAAAAAAACAAAAACTCGACGTGGCCCAGAACAGCCATTTCCATATAATATGCATTATGGTCGGACCATCACTGCCATCATAGAATACTTAAATATACTGATATACAATATTCTATTGTGTTCATTTTAATTTCAAAGCCACCGCATGGAGGTTTGCTACTTGGTATATTGGTCATCTGGTGGGATTTATAACCTTGCGACGGAAGACTTTTTTTTATAAAGATAAAGATTGTATAAGTTATTCTAAAAAATACATAATATTATAATTGTTCAGTTTTGACATAGTAGTTGTTTGTAATGGCTGAAATACGATATTTTAATCATTTTTTTTCAAATAATTTTTTTTAATTTAAAGCATGAATATTGATTACCTGCCAAAAGCTGTTCCAGTCTACTAAACCCCAAGATTGACTTTATAGTAAATGCACTTACAGGCTATCAACACTTTACGTAACGTACCAAATTTCGATCGCGAGTTGCCGGTCTAATAGCCTCTTAAAATACTTCAGGGTTCGTCGAATGGGTTCATGTATACTTCATTTTCTTCTCGCAAGGTGATAAAACCCACCAGGTGGCCAATATACCAAGTAGCAAACCTCCATGCGCTTGCTTTGAAATTAAAATGAACACAATAGAATATTGTATATCAGTATATTTAAGTATTATATGACGGCAGTGATGGTCCGACCATAATGCATATTATATGGGAATGGCAGAATTGGACTCCTGGGCCACGTCGAGTTTTTTTTTTTTTTTTTTTTTTTTTTTTTTTTTGTAATTTTTTTTTTAATATTTTTTTTTCTAATAACATTTTTTTTTAATATTTTTTTTTAATTTTTTTTTATAATTTTTTTTTAATTAATTTTTTTTATAATTTTTTGTTTATTTATTATTTTTTTTTGTATGTATACATTTTTTTAATTCCTTTTTTTTGTTATTTTTTATTTTTTATTTTTTTTTTTGAAAAAATTGAAAAAAACAGGATGGCAGTCATGGGCCACCATAGACTAGTGTTGCTATTTTAACATTAGTTACAGATTATAACTTGTTAATTCATTAATATATAATTGAAATCTAAAAAACGTTAAGAGCCACTGAATCAAGGTGATTTATTGTTTATTGCCATCAGTTTCTCTATAACGTATAGATTCAATTTTGTTTTACATATTAGTTTCAACCTTGTGAATCTCCTCCTAAATTACCAAGCTGTACCTTGTCAATTATAATAGCGGTTGATTTAGGCCTATTTTACCGGAAACATCTTCTTAGTGTAACAAGTGTTTTTTTACTTTTAACAAACTGACAATCTATATGTATTTTATCTTGGCCGTTAATTATTTCGCGACTTCAATACTTATAAATCATCAAACCTGCTACAAAATTGACAATTTTGCTAACGCCGCATACTAAAACTGTTTTGTTTTTTCGTTGGAAAGACATCATATACCCTTGCAATCCACGACACGGGTGAGCCGAGTTATTTTTGGTCGGCGACTGGGTTTCAAAGCATTGTATGGTGTAGAAAGTCCCTAATCATTTTAAGCGCATTCTCATTGTTCTAATGACGCACGTAGCCCTCACCTTGCAGAGGTCGTTATATCGTGTTTTTGTTTTAATGGACGGGAGTCGCTACTCCGGTAGAAGTGATATGATACCGGTAGTCGTCTGGCCCTATAACAAATGTTTGAATCAAAATGCTTGGAGGTTTCAGTTTGCCGTATCGCAGACATATCAAAGCCTACGTGAAAGTAGGCAATATTTTTAACGTTTTGAATGACTCTTTATTCATTTTCAACATCAATCTTTACACGGTTTGCGATTTACCGTAACGTTTTCTACCTTGATGAACACTTCTCAGAAAATAGTGAATTAACAGCCGAATATAACTTTTTAAATCAAAGCAAACATTGGCTTAACGTCTTAACAACATAGCATTTTAAAATACTGCTATTTTTTGAATAAATACTAGTTAGCGGTATGGAAATGAATACTGAGAATCGCCAATCCCTATTGGTATATCCCACGCTAGTTCTTGCGGATTGTACTTTTTTCCTGAACAAAATTGACTTAGATAGATGAACCAAAAAGGAACGCTAATGGTCTCCGACAGTAGTTCTCAAGTTTCTTAGCTTGCCGCTAGGTAAAATAAATATATTGACGATACACTTTCTACAAGAATATAAGTAAATGTCCTAATATTATCAGTTTTGCAATTAAAAGTGTGCACTTTGTATGCCTGCTTGTATGACTATTTGTAACACACATTTTTAAACTAGCGAAATATTTAACGCACACTTTTTTCGAGGCAAACCAGCGTGCCGAGGCTCATAGTCTAAGCATTACGGGTCCATGGTGATGACATCGATATCAATTTGATGTTGTAAAAAGGGAGTAACCTTGGCGTGGACTTCGCAAAACAATTTGCCAACGCCTGGGACAGCTATAACCTATCAGGCAGCAAAGCCGTAGTGTACATCCTCGAAATACAAGAAGTCAAGTATCAAATTACACGTGGCTTCATATAGTTAGTGCTATCAATCTCCGTGGCCTATAGCCGAAATACCTTTGTCAAAACAAAACTTGAGAGGCTGGCATTACTTTTAATGACGGAAAGTAATTCCAATATTGAGGATAGCGTAGCAGTATCCCCCTAAGTTACTCAACTGAGCAAATGCTTAACACCATCAGACCATTTTCGCAGTAAAATGTGCTTACCGCACACTTGCATAATCATGACTAAGCAAAACAAAAACCCTGCAAACTCATCTATATAAGTTGATCTTCCTCGCTCGCTTCTTTTTCTGATATTGGAAATATTTCTGGTTGGGAAATGTGTAGCTAATCTAAAGAGTTCATTGTATGCCAGACCCTTATCGTACATTCTGCCAAATACGACAGCTTTTGCGAATAAAGCTAGAGCCTTTTGCATAGTGATCGGCTAAATTTACAAATCGTGGCAAAGCCAATTTCAGAAAGGTTTCGGCGGGCCTTAATAAATATCAGATAAGAATTTTGTTGGTAAAACGTGTAGGTTTTAAAAATTTTATTATAACGCCTGTTGATCAGAGTCCGATCTACAGTCTTTTGGTCATTGCAAATTGGTGTAATAAAGTTTCGATGAAGGTAGTAATGCGTTGGGGCGACCCGCAAAACAAAATTCGGTTTGTTTGGTGTAAAATTTGAGTCCATCCAACTAGGCCTACCTCAAAAATTACGATAAACAAAGAAGGTGTAGTTGTCCTAATTGTATTAACTTTGAAAGGTCAGATTGGCTTTTAACTCATCTACTTCTTATGTTAATAATAAATCGGGCAACGTAATGGAACATAAATCGTAAACTAAAACCAAGTTAATTTTCCACGGTGAATCATATAGAAGTGTTATCCCCACTCCGGAGTTCTTAAAACAGTTTAAAGTATTTATGGCCTTTTAAAAAACTCATTTTTGGGAAAACCATGGCATGTAAAGAAGGCATGACGCATAAAGAATAATTTTACCCTTACTTACCGAAGTCCCAAAGTTAAACCTAGTTGGTATAACAAATCACTTAAAAAACGAACAGCGATTAGGGTTGTTTTTAGAATGGTTTGTCCTATAGCCAAAAGAGGCGTCCATTTATGTACCGGTACGTAAATATCATAAAACGTGGTATGTTTAACTGTTTTGAATAAACGAAAATTTTCGCTGTCTTTAAGGCATGTTAGCATAGAATTCAATATCACATTATATGTACACTGTAAATCCGTGGTTCTCAACCTTTTTAGCTTATGGACTGGTAAAATTTAAAAACAAATTTTGCGGACCGGTGGACCTTCAAAAATCAACCCAAAATGTAATTACAACAAAAATAGCAACTTAGAGTATTATTAGCTTTTACATACAACTGGTCTTAAGTTTTGAACCAGCTGTAGCCCACTTTTAAACGGTTCACAACACTTGCAGCATTGTGAAGTATGATAAAGTCTGAAGTAGACTAGTGCTCCGCAACCAGTGTGCCGCGACTTTTCTGGAGATATTTGACTTTTAGGGCTACTTTTAATAATCAGTAGAATTAACATGAATGGAAAGGAATTTTGACCTTATACGATAATCTATGTGTATCATTCTGATCTTTCCTTAATATTTATAACTTTTTTAAAACCGATTTTACGTTCAAATTTCGACACAGTAAAAACTAACTCACCTACCAGGAGTATAAATATACAGCAGTTTTCAAACTTACACCAAAGTAGAAATGGAGATTATTTATTCATACCTTCAGAACATATAAAATATCACTGTAAATGTATTGTTGGCATTTTGTGATTATTGAAATTAATCTTGAACTATAGTTTTGCTTCTGCTCCAAAACATAAAAAAGCAAATAGCCACTAAATTGTCAGGTTTAATTCTCGAATATGCTATTAAATACCCTTGTTTTTTGACCCGTTTTTGCCAGGATTTTCAGAAACTTGGCTGACTAAGGTAATTAAGAATGACAGTAAATCGCAAACTTAGAATGTAAAAGAATATCTTACGGCAAATTTTCCACGCCTTCGGCGCTTTTAAAATCTATAAATTGCTTTATTTTATCTAGGCAGCCTAGGATATTTGCTTATGTCGTCTATTGTCGATCCACATATATTTCGTAGGTGTGCCGCCTAATTGTTTTAGCTCTGTTTGTGTTCCACTAGTGGAAAAAAGGTTGCGGAGAACGGAAGTAGACTATAAACTCTATGTTATGTCACAATGCTGCAAATTACGGAACTAGCGAAGTTCTAAATTGATGGACAAGCTTTTAACATCTTTCATTTTGCAATTGAGATAGAAAATTGTAATATGTTTGGCGGACCGGCAATAGAGTTGACGCGGGCCGGCGGTTGAGAACCACTGCTGTAAATGACAAGCCGATATAGCTTTAAGTACGGTACATTGAGTAATTTTACCAACTTGATTTTAGTAAAATACCACCCTCAGTTATTAAAGTCACATCGTGTTTATACCAACGAAAAACATCCATATTATTTAGTTGTTTGACAAAATAACTCTAGCACCGTAGCACGGCATGGCGTTTTACTTGCACAGTCATGAAAACTACTGGTGCGAAACGGCCCAGTTATGACGCGTTACAATTTGATGACTCGTCATTTTTGTTCACTGTTAAAACTTAGCTTTGGCTCTAGTTAGCCTGAGGCCTGGGCTATGCAGCTTTCGCCAGCAGAGAGAAACTTTTATATGAGTTTGTAAATAGACTGTAAGTATATAAAACTTGCATCGTGAATATACATGTGAGATTGTGAGCTTACTTTTCTGTGTGATTCTGAAGTGTTTTGCTATTCAGAATTAACTTTTTAACTTATGCATTAAGTAGCCTATACTGGATGTCTCGGTAAGGGCTTTCGGTTGCTTGTACGCTAAACTTTGTATTTCACGCCTAATAATAAACGTAGGACATGTCGAACTTGCTTTTAACGACACAAAACCCGAAACGCGATTTTTACTGGAGAAAGCTGAATCCTGGTGATTAGAGGTGAAAAATGTTGTGTTGCATAACTTCGTCAAATAGGAACCTCTATGGTCCATGTTGATGGTCATCCCTGAAACCGGTGGTCTGGAGATGACCATCGATATTTTGGTAACAATAACTGATATTTCTTTCAATAGTTTACTTTGATATATCCTTAAAACGCCTATATTGCTATAAAAACACATGAATTGAATTGAACCGAAAAAAAATATATATATTTGTCTTAGAAAATAATATTTAGTATAGTTTGGAGTGGATCTGTCTAAATCTCATCAACGAAATAAAAAGTCAAAACATTAGCCAATAAAACGAATGTTCGACTTTCAGCGGCTATTCAAATAAAAACGCTCGGCGGATGACACCTTTGTGTGGCCTTAACTTGTTACTTACATCTTGGTCAGTTGTGCAACTTTTCTTTAACTTAATTAATCATTCGTTCTATGGAAAGAACAATTATTAACTTGTATCGCCGTTCGGGTTAAAAGCTACAGATCATACTTCTAACAGACTCATGTCCACATTCTCTGTTGATCTCAAATATTAAAATATCATGGCCAAAATACATACCGAGTAAACGCTTAACTTAGCAAAATGAAGATATCGCTGGTGTAATGAAAAGTCAATAAAACAAGTCAACGATGGGTAGGCGGTTATAGGCGGACTGCGAACTTATTGCTGTATCAGTTTTGCAAAAGTTTTCTCTTTTGCTAGGCTTACCATATACGGTACTGTACATGTTTTTTAGCCGGGACATTCCTATATTTAGAGATAATTGTCCTATAGGGCCCTATAAGTCTGCCAACATTTTTTATACATTATATTACACGGATATTGGCTTTTTGTGATCGGTATGTTTTGCTAACTTGATGAAGGTATGATACCTTATGTGCGTCTTATTTCCTTGTTTAAAATGTCTAATAGTGTGTTCCAAATGTATCTAATACAGTGGTCGGCAAACGCCGGTCCGCGAGGAGTTGGTTATCGGTCCGTAGCAGTGTCGTCAGATTAAAATTTTGTTTAAACACGAACTGTAGGTAAAAACCTGATAAAAAGTCAAAAATAATTAAACGCATTTTTATATTTAAAACACATTTACCTTCGTTTCAATATAGCCTACTACTCCATGGTTGATTGGTATGATAAAAAATCTCAATTATAGTATCAATCTCTCGTGAGGTTCAAAACAACTAGTGTGTTGTGGCCATATGAGTTACATAGCACATTCACAACATTGCATATTTTTATTACAAAACCTAACTTCTAGTACTTACAATATATCGAAAAATGGGCATAAATATCACGTGTTTTAATTGTAAGCTTGCTCACCTTAAAGTGCAATAGAATTTCATGCAAACAATGTTTATAAACTATGTCCCATAATAAAATAATTTATTATTTTGATATTTAGACAGGAAAGGTTTCGAAAAAACGTATGTGTAATAATTAGTTTTAGACTTTATAAAAATGGTTTATATATATTACGTATAGGCTAACTATTGAAAGTGCCGTGTAAGGCCTGGAAATGGAATCATACATTATTATATGCTATACAAAAGTGTGACTTCTTTTCAAAGAATGCGTTAAATAACCTTAGTTTGACAAGCTGGTAAGAGTATAGGAATTGGTAATAATGGTATACAAGTGTAGTTTAAGAAAGAACGTTAATGCCTAAAAATTTTATTGAAATGAGCAGCGGGCTGGGTTAAATTAAATTGCTTGGCATGCCGGATGCCGCCCGCGGGTTTTCGCTAGTTTATTAATTTCTAGTTGGGAGCATCTCTTTGCGGCAAAGCAAGCATAAAGCTCGCATTGAAAGTTGTAACAAATTTCCTTTCCTAAACATTTGTTGTTTTTTAAGGCCGGTCCGCGACAAATTTTAGTTTTAAACCGGTCCGCAGTGCCAAAAAGGTTGCCGGCCCCTGGTCTAATAGAACAGTGTTTCTCATTTCTCCACCTACGTAGGTCGACACCAAAGTTCGGGTCGCCGTCTGATTTAATTGGGTCGCCGACTGCAGTAATTTATATATCAGAGCAGGATTTTTCCAAAACTTGAGACAATTGCGGAAACAATATAAAGACATGGATGGTATCAATTAAATTCAAGCATATTTATGCTGGTAGCTTATGTTTTTTTTTTCTTGAAAGTTTCGAGAATTGCGTTATCAAAGCTTCGTCGTTATTCTTACGCTAATAGTATTTGTGTGGCCACGTAAAAAGGGTGAAAAACTCTGTAGTAAAACATGGCATTCTTTTTTTTAAGATTATCACGGTAAAAGCCAGTTTTTAGCTGTTAGCGAACCGTTTTCGTATGAACAATGTGTCTCAAAATTGTAATGAAGAAATGCGAATTTTCTCCGCACATATTATTTCGTCGCAAAAAAATCGGAATTCATTTAATCCTAATTGTAATTGCACATTCGCCTGACTGTTTTACTGACAACAAAAAGCCTCTTTAAGTTAAATGTTTTTTGACGTCACGCTATGACGTATTTTTTGACGCCATCTTAAATGACTCTGGTGACTGGGTGGATTTGGACCGATTTCAAACCCAAGAATATATTGACGCTATATTTTAGGACTGTGATACATATATATAAGGCCTAGGCGGCACATTACGGTATTGTACACAAAATCTGGAACAATCGGGCGGACTACGCACGGCTATATTTTACACGAAGTGTTGCAAAAACTGTCTTGGTTAAAGGAAAATGCGTTTTAGATTGTAAGTAGCCAAAAATGCTAAAAGTTAAATACTCCGGATGGCAAGAGCGAAAAGCTGTCAAGTTTTTTTCCAACAAAACAATTTTTTTTACAACTTGAGCAAATTAATTGATCGTGTTTGACAGTTGCTACATCTGTGCAAAGTCATAAATTCAAGCATTCGTAAAATACAAATGGCCATACATTATAGGTCTGTCAATTAGTACTTGTACATAAACTTCCATGTCTATTCAGATAACTCTGTAGGCCCAAGACTTCACATCTAAAATGCGCCCTCTAACTACAAATTTCTGTACACAACTGCAGCTCCAACTTTATCGCTGCACAATACGGGCAGTTTTACTTTCAGAATTTGCTGAGCAACTCTTGGATAGATTACTCTATTCGTATTCTAGCGGCCCATGTATTCCTATAGGTTAGGAAGCTTTGCCGTGCCAAGTACCAAACGCCAATATACATTCCCACGCACAGTTTAAATTTCTATTTATTATGTTTCTAAATTTCGCAATGTATCGCCTATTTTTTTTTAAATACGCGCGAACTCTGGAATTAATTTGAAACAATAAAGTTTTTTTGTTTTACAGCTGCTTGATTGTATGTCTATTGGTCTGGAAAAACCCATTGAGTCGTACACTGGCGAAGAAAAGTTTCTTAAAGGAATGGTGTTCTCTGTCGTTGAAGATTACTTTCGGTTAGGCTTGGGTAGAGCTCTTAGTCACAAGTAGGTTTATGTTTTCATAAGCATAACAGGACAAAAAACTAACATTCCCTTTAAACCGACGTTACACGATTAACAGTTTAGATATGATTTTGGTTAAACACATTTAAAGATTTAGCTGTAATTTACGTTGGGAAATATCTTTAAAAAGGAATCAGGAATAATATGTTAGAACAACCGTCATATCTTCATACATGTTATACCAACAATTGTCCCGTACTCAAGAAAAACTTTTAAGTCCTACAAGAGTTATCAAGTTTGTTTTACACAGATCGTTGGAGCTTGCCAAAGAAGCAGGTTGCAAATATTTTTTCACGGAGTTGACTTCAGCTTACTCGGCTATGATCTTTGAAGAAGCGGGCGCACAAATTATAAAGGAGATACTATATTCCGAGTATGAAGATTCAGTTTCAGGCGAAAAAATTTTTGCCCACTGCAAATTTCCACATTGTTCGGCTAAAACTGCCATTGTCGAACTTTAGTCGCCATTGCTATTGTATTTGTTGCCAGTGAAACTCACAATCTATAATTAATTTGGTAGGCATAATTTTCAACTTTTTCATATATATACTTATTTTATCATGTAGTAAGACAAATTGTGTTTATTATAGTTTGTTAATGTTGCAGCAAGCCTAATTCCCCCTTTTACAAATGGAAGTGCATTCGCGAGCTGGTCTGTCATGCTAACACACGAGCCATTTAAAGTCCTGTTGTTATTCGTGAATTCGTAACTTCCGTTATAAAGCAGCTATTAAATACGAACAGCATGACTCGCAAAGCTTAACGCTGAGTTGAAAAAACACTTAATTATCACTACAGTAGCTAGCAAGCAAAACCCTTTGTAGCTCACAGGAAGCCATTTGTAGCTCAGTGATGCTGACAGTGATTCAAGTTATTGTAGTACAGCTGCAGTTTTGAAACTAAAACTGGTTGAATTATATGATTGTGTATTTATGTAAAAGTAGTAAGTTTAAAAGGAATATTTTTTCAATCATTTAAATGGAAATAAAATGATACACTATCTGTTTCTCACACTTTTTCAGCTCGTGGACTGGCCCCTATTTTTTTTTGGTAAAAATTCATTGAAAACCCCCTTATATTTTAATAAGGAAACCAAACAAATTACAGATTAATAATTACTTTAACACTGATATTATGACTCCTATAAACTAGGTACTTCTGTACAAAACTTGTCAAGGTTTAATTATCCATACATCTCAACAAGTCGTATTTGCTCCAGTAGATAGAATCCATAATTTAATGTGGTTAAATAATGTTGTTTAGACCCAACTTTCTCACAGACTCGAGTATGACAACCACGGAGCATAACAACTTGTGGTTTTAATGGCATGTTATTTGGTCTCTTAGACTTATATATCATTGTTTTGGTTGAGTAGCCCGATAAAATGAAGTATCTTGGGAAGCTGTTTGAAAGAAAAGCATTTTTCACCATGAAAAGCAAGATATTGCTGTTAGGCCAACTTTGTTTTTGTTGTTGTTGTTGTTTTTAATGCGCCTAACCTTATAAACGCAAGTCATGGCATGACTAGCACCATTGTAGAGCAGAGGCCTTTGGCAATCGCGGGAAGGATATAAAAAATTGTGTTAAGTTTTTGAATAACACTAAACGAGGAAAGTTATTTACAAAAACTATAGGAAATAACTATATGGATCATAATTGTCATACAGTTAATATTTTAATTTTGGTTGATCTCCTGCATTTTATCTCTATTGTATTTCATTAGGGCAATATGCCGCGAAGTAGAATTGATCTGCGCACTGTATTTGGCTCGAGGGCTTTGGGCGTACACTGCTTTTGGTAATGTTCAATCAGCTACAACTACTACATTATTTTCAGTACTGTTTAGCTGGCCACCAATAGACTAGCAAAATAGTGGCATCGGTCAAAGCAGCCTGTAACGATTCTTATGTGATATTATTGATGGTTGCAAAGCGTAACTATCAGTTATATTTAGGTATTAAAAGTCTACTACCTATCAATATTCTTATATAATTGCGATTTTAATATAAAAATTATTAGAAGCTTATCTCAGAATAAACAATGATTCGCCTTTTGATGTTTTCGTAGGCGTCGGCAAAATAATCTAGCAAAGCTAGCAATTCAGGTCAGACACATTAACCAGATCTTAAAAGATATATATATATATATTTCGCCAACTAAGGCATCGTCAGTATATCTTAATCCTTCATTCGAATTAAGATATACTGACGATGCCTTAGTTTTTTTTTATCTTTTAAGATCTGGTTAATGTGTCTGACCTGAATTGCTAGCTTTGCTAGATTATTTTGCTGTTACTGATCAGGAATTAAGGTCGATATTTATCTTGCAAGGGTCAAGGTGATTTCCATTTTTAACATATTCAGTGCAACATTCGTAGGTGTCGGTTAGATTTTTGACAAAATGGATATTTTGTTTGCAATTGGATCCAAGCTCCTATACTTGGCTCGATACTTTACGATGAGCTTAGTTTTGTTGTTTCAAAAGGTAAGCCACATTTTAGATCTAGAGCTTTATTTTTTGCGTTTAAACAGGATGCACTTCACTACAGTTTTAGAACCTGGCCTTACTTGCATTGAAACTCACTGATAAGTCGACTGATTTCGATTATAGCATTTTGAAGGTATTTATTTGAGGGAGAAGTGTTAAGACTGTTAACCACATTAAGTGCGTTTTTAATCTTCAAAACACACACAATTTCGCTTTTTCGTTCATCGTAAAATGCAGCTGTTTTTATTAAACTCGATGATTTCAGATTTGTGTGTAACACTATTTACCGCAAACGATTCACCAGTCCTTATTTTTTTTTCATGCACGCTAAAACGAATGTCGTACAAGGTAACCTTTATATTCCATACACGCTTAGATCCAATCGTTTCATTCAAAGTATATAGTGCCCATAAAATAAAAGCTAAACCTTACACTTTTTGTTACACTTTTTTTGTTGGGCAATTCAATATTTATAGGTATCTTCGCGATTCCTTATTCAAGACATAACATCCAACATAATGTTTCCGGCAGGTGAGTCAATAATCTAGACCAAAATTTATTAATAAATTTGAGTTTAAGCAATTATTTAGGCTCATCCAAGAGGTAATGGCACCAAAAAGGGTTCGCTGGTTAAGGTTAGCGCCTAAACCAGTATAAACGTTTATTAAACAAGATTGTCCTATGTCAAAGTTACAACCTTAAGAACACATAGTAAAACGAAAAAAAATAACGTTTTATGTAACCATAATGCCATATTTATTGCAGACACCACAGAACAAACCCCTGTGGTTTTTATTTTTGGATGGGTTGGTTCTGAAACGCGACAGATGACCAAGTATCAGAACTTGTACCTAAGGAAAAATTGCATCACAATAACTTGTCCTTTATCCGGCTTAATAGAATTCACTCGATGTAAGTGTTATTCAGTAAAACTAAATGTGACTTATGACTTTTTTAATAACTTTATGACTTGCAAATCTTTTTATGGTAAGACATTCATTGCTAAACTATGGCCTATGGGCCAGAACTGGCACGTTTCACGATAAATTCTGGCCTACATCGTAAATATTTAGCTCACCTTTGTTTTTTCGTTACTTATCAAGACTTATTAGTTTTCGCATGTATCATAATCAAGTTATCTATTCAGTTGTCGCTTACAAGTATACCCTTTTTATTGGATTAAAGAATAATGGTGGTTTTATATGTGTCAAAAATTTACATTTATTTATTTATTTATTTTTCTATAAAATATTTAGATTCAAACTCAAGGAAACGAAAGGAGAGAGCGATTGAATACTGGAAATTGATTGGAGAAAACAAGCTTTCTGCAAACCCTATTGTTTTTCACGCTTTAAGTAATGGTGGATTTAACATTTACCGCAACATTATAAAAATACTATTACAGGTATTGAAAAACTCGATCAATAGCATATCCTAAACCATTGGTCGGCAAACTTATGTCGCGGCCCAAAATACTCTTTTCAGAGCTATTGAAAGCCCACTATGTAAAACCTCTACGGAAACAGTGGCGGGTTCAGGATGTTTGATTTTAAGATAGAAGTATTATACGGCGCCTTAATGCCCAAAGCAGTGTTCTAGATGTGTAAAACATACTATTAAACGAAGAATAAATGCGCGAACATACAGTTAAAGTTGACAAAAAATATAGTTCGACAGGCACTCTTAAGACCACATTTGGGACGTGGGTCTGAACCACGCTAAGACGCATTTAAATTCTAGACCACACGAACTTTTAAAACAAAGTGCAATAAATGTACGGCTATCACGCGGCCCACAACTACATAATAACACTAAAATATTCGAAAGTAACTCGCGGCCCACCAAAATGGCTCTGCGGCTCATATTTGTGCCGCGGCCCACAGTTTGCCGACCACTGGTCTAAACAGTTATTAAAACCATGAAAAAGGGACCTTTAACTTTCAAAATCCACATACAACATTAAAAAATTAATTATTTTTGCCTGTTAAGTGTTATGTTTTTCTGTTATGAAGTTCATCTCGTATACATAGCACAAACTTCTTGAATAATTTTCAGTCTAGAAATGTCAACGTCATCGGTGCAGTCCTGGACAGCTGTCCATCTGAGTTTTCTTTGGAGGTTGGTCGCGCTTCAATAACGGCTGATTTAAAGGGAAAATGGGGAATATCGAGTTCAGTTGCAGCTCTAATCACGTGGCCACTTCTTTGGGCATATCGAATTCATCTGGGCACGATTGCACACGACATCCCAGAAATGAAAGAGGTCATTTAAATATTTGAAAGAGTGATAGCAAGCGTTTCTGTTTTTATCGTCTTTATTGACGAATTATATAGAAACGCTTTTGTCGAAACAACTTAGATATGAACAACATTTGTGCAAAGCGCGAAAGTTTTTCGCATATGGCCCAAAAAAATAGGAGCCGCCAAATTTATCAAGTTTCCTTAAATACATTTTTAATACATCTATTTTGTCACATGATCTGTACATCTATACAATACTTGGCCAGGCCTTTATAGTATAGGTTTCTTTATAGCTGGTTGTGCCTGTCAATGTTGCCTGGTTGTTGGCAGGCCTTGATTGTTTTTACGTTATAACAACTTATGCTACCCATAGTTTAGTGTTTCGCACCACTTTTTTTCGCACCCTATAGAAACTATAAATAGTGCGCGGCACCCTTGCTCGTTTTTATGCTGATTAACTGTAATGTTACAATAAACGAGATTGAAACAACATATTACCTGTGCAGCAAGGTTAAAAACTTTTTTATTCATTGGCACTTTTTGTCGTACACAAAAACTTGTAGCAAATATATCTTGGCACCCAGCTTAGCGTTAACAAAAAGCTTAGCGTTAACAAAGGCAACCCGGTTGAGTACCACTGCTGTAGTCATTAAAATTCAACGTCTCATTCTGTTTTATACGGGTTTATAAACTTCGTGTTGTATCCGTTATTCAGATGATGCAGGTCACACCGGATATGAAATGGCCGCATCTATTTCTTTATTCTCAAGTGGACGTGATAATTGGCCCAAAGCATGTTGAGGCTGCGATAAAGCAACTTCGTGCACACGGCAACACGTCGGTAAAAAGCGTCGATTTTAAGGACTCCAAGCATGTTCTTCACCTTCGAAAGTATCCACAACTGTACGAAGAAGAATGCGAAGCCTTTCTACAGTCGTGTCTTTCCGATAAACGCAGCACAACTCCGCTGTGATTAGATACCAAAATGGTGGCGTCAATGGCGTCATGATAAGCAAAATATTCAGCTTGATTTCCGAGACCTGAGTACAAGATAACTTAATTGCGTGTTGCCACTTATTTACACGTTAAATATACACAAATTTCAGTTTATATTTTGTATATAAAATGCCCGTGTTAAGTATAAAAAGTGTTAAATGTAAAATGCCAGTGTTAAATACTATTACTGCAGCCACTTTATTTGCTTGAGCACATAACTTGTTGGTTTCGTTCAAAGTCATGCTTTCGCTTAAGGCTAAGCGCAGTGGTTCTTAACCTTTTCTGGCCACGTGCCATATATTAGTGACTTCTTTGGACTGCCATAACCACCTATTTCAAAATAAACTATTTTGTGAGATTTACATATGTTTTTACAGCTATAAAATAAAAATGAAACAAAAATTAACGAACTATTAAATCACAGTTTGTCATAAGAGTATAAGATAAAAAAGGCGCATGGTTACGACAAACATTGTTTCATCGACATTAAATAATTGGTCAAATAAGATGAAGTCAACTCAGTGAAGAAATATTTACAAGCCGGTTCTTTGGCAACGGTCAACCAATTTAAACATATTTTTGCAAAGAAAGATTTAATGAACATCCTTAATAGTATAGTCAATTTATTACCTTGTATCAATATATTCATTATTGAATTATCCCAACATAACGAAACGGAGCCGATATCTGACAAGTTAAAAATGTAACTAGTGAAATGTTGTTAAACTATTCAGTCGATTCTTTTTTATTAACTGCCCCTACTAAAAGTACAAAGCCCGAATGTGATGCAAATGTACTTTATTATAGGTTGTCTTTCCTACATGTATGTATGCTGTCTTTGCTAAATTGCAAATAATCTAATGAGATAAACAAAAATAACGCGATTTTGTAATCGAGATGGCAGAGGTTGGAACACCGCTGACTCAATTTATGTTTGAAAATAAAATTTACCAGGAATTAGGCCAATATGTAGTAGTAATGCGGTTTGAATGAAATTTTAAACTTAGGTAAAAATAGAAATGTCTGTTTTGTCTTTGCTTTGTTTTTTAATATTAAAGTAAAACTGTATGAATGCAAAATTGTAAATGCGGCTCGCAATCTCATATATTTACAGTTATCAGGCCCTCTATAAAAAGTTTGGTTACGCCCGATCTAGTTTAACACACCAAAACAAAGATGAGTTCGTTTGTCATGCAAACAGACGAACCATCTGTCTGTTATTATTCAAGAGTTCCGTTGCATTTCAGGACAGCTGTTGTGTAAGCAACTATAGTTACAGTGGTTTGTCGTACGAAGCTTAGCGCCAACTTACAATGCAGATAGACTGAATTGTCGTTACTGCAGTGGCAAGCCTTTTGTTGCCCAAAATGACCTATTTGAGTTCGTTATACAGTTTTTAAAACCTCCTGATAATGGACATCAGTGGTACAGCAATGCTAGTATAGTCAAGGTCAATCATTTTATAATTAATGAGTAAAGCATTTAAGTTGATATAATATGTAAACAAGTAATTTTTATGTTGCTATTTTAATATCAAATTGCGGGGTTTCCATATTTTGCCCTGAAATCTGGTCGTCCTCTAACAGTCACCCGATCCGTCATTTTTGTCGTCGGTTTAGTTTGACGTCAAAAAATACGTCATAGAGGGACGCCACAAAGCATGAACCTTCAAGAGGTATTTTGTTGCTAGTCAATTTCGCGTGCCAATGTGCAACTGAAAATAGGACTATACGCGTTACGATTGTTTACGACCAATTAAAAAGTCAACATACTTCGCGCGAAAAAAATTTGCTCTTCGACTTAATATACACTGCAAAAAAAAACCTACCTAAACCACCATGCGAACTAGCTTACGGTTGCCAAAGCTGCGTCAGGGTGAAATGGCAAAATATGCTTATATGTCTGTAATTTAACCGTGCTGTATGAAATATATCGCCAAAACATTCACCATATTGAAAACGATATTTGTAACAATTTGTTTCAAAATTTTGTACTGTTCAGTAAACAGCTTTGTATTCACAGGAAGTAACTCGTGACTGCAAATGCTATTCATTGTTACGTCGCAACGACTATAGGGCTGCCGCTTTTTAACCATTTTGTTTTCGCTGTCGAAAAGAGGTTTTGCGCATTGCGTGTTCTATTTAGTCAGCTGAGTTAGAAAAATTTAATCAGCTTGTTGTTTTCATTTTTATACTGCAAGAAAAATGAAGGCAAAACCTAAACAAGCAATATTATACAGCCTTCCTTAGCAAATATGGAATTGCAGGTAAACATCATTTGGGCCTTCATGTACAATATTAAAAAAATTATCAACAAACTATATCAATATGCTTCCTTTTACAAAGCACTGGACAACTGAAAGGGTACTGTGATTTGTAGAGGTTGTATATAGAAAAGCATCTTTTTTATAGCAAGACTTACTTGGCTTTCTTTATTTCCCGGAATCAAAAGATTGGCAGAAATGTTATATATTTTTTGTCACAAGAACAACCAACTACAATCCTCAAACAAATCCTTAACAACGAAATATGTAAAATATACATCTGGCATTTGCACTCCATAATGGCTGTCTTTCACACACCTATTAAAACAGTAGAAAAAGCAAGCAACTTTATTATTATTATCGAAGTGCTAACAAACTCGGAGAAAGAAAGAATGGAAATCTGATCTGATACTCTAGCCCAGGGGTGGGCGACCTGTTTAACACAAGGGCCAGTTAGGAAATGTAATGCTTACACTAGGGCCGCACATCAAATAAACACTAATTCATATTTTCATCCTTTACTAGAAAAACTAATGAGCTACTAGGCTGCAACTACGACAGTTTTGTCAGTGCTGTCTACTTGTGGATTCGGAAATAACTCTTCCTACAATTGCAATGAGTACAATTACAATTGCAATGAGTACAATTCAATTAACACTCAGCAGTACAACTCAATTAGCAGCCTTAATTCAAAACCAGTTGTTTAACATAACATTTCAGTCATTATGCGTGGCAAAAGTCTGAAGGTACCAGACAAGTGTAATTTTTGCGGAACAATTATTTATCATAACAACGTGACACAAGTAAAACTTAATGAATGAAGATTGTTTTGTAATAGATGCCTCCCATTCAAGTTCAACTGCAATAATGCAGCGTGTAGTCTGTGGGTTACATAGCACTTCAAACAGGATAAACTGATAGAACAAAAGTCCCAACATGATGCACACTCATATAGCCTTATTTATTGAAAAATAGCTGGATGAAGGTGAAGGGCCGCACAAAAAATGGTAAACGGCCGCATGCGGCCCGCGGGCGACACGTTGCTCACCCCTGCTCTAGCCTCTTTTGCTAAAACCAAATTAGCCAGAATGCGCCGTATACGTCTCATCGCGCCCTCGTAAATGAACATTAAGACAACTTAAACTATATACAAAAGCATTTATCACGATTCACGCCGGTGCTTTCCGTCTTTTATTATAAAACATACGCCACGTTTTGACATAACTTTGTGACGTCATTCCTGATTTTTGTTCATGGCCCCTGATCTGAGCGTTAGCTATCAACCCACCACTGAAAGAATTACAAGCTATAGTGTAGTAACAATTACATTCACATTTTAAACACGGAAATAAAATCGCACATCAGGTATCATTCTTTATCCAGTTGGTTCGAACAGTGGAATTGGGTGAAGCGTTGCTCAACAGTATTAATCCATGTCTAATGTTTTCCAGCTGTTGGTTAGATTTATGATTAAATGGAAATTTTGATATTTTGTTTACGATTTTATCCAAACTGCTTTCTTGACTAACTGGTTTGCTACGATGAGCTTAGCCCTCTTCTTCAAAAAGGTAAACCACTCTAATGTCTGTATCTTTATCATTGTTTAAGAAGCTTCGCGAAATTTAAATCACGGGAAAAGCTAAAAATTCGCT
This sequence comes from Ascidiella aspersa, assembly GCF_963924565.1. Lineage (NCBI taxonomy): Eukaryota > Metazoa > Chordata > Ascidiacea > Phlebobranchia > Ascidiidae > Ascidiella > Ascidiella aspersa. The sequence goes on from NC_139449.1 coordinate 5,562,096, forward strand.
TCAAGTTTTCTGGTATTCGTATAAAGTACGAACATAATGAAATATTTTGAACTACCTTAAGCGCTTTTTGTATTTAATATCTTCACAATTCCGCTGTTCCGTCCAACAGGAAATTGTTATATTAGCCTTAAGGATTTTTTTTCATTGCTGCAATTTAATATTTATAGATCTCCAAGCGATTCCTCGTTCAAGACATAAAGCCTAGGATAAAGTTTCCAAGAGGTGAGTTAATAATGTAAAATTCAATATAAAGGGTAATTCGAATGATATGATATATTTTTGTCGAACTGCAATTTAATACTTATTGTCAATAATTTCAACTGCGATTAGCATACGCGAGATATTAAACGACAAGAAAATCAGGCTTTCGACAAACGAACTTACAACACGCGGAGGAAGTCCAATGGCAGCTTGAGCGATACAGCCGTCCAAGCTGTTCACAGAATGACCGGAGTTTTACCCAATCACATTGCCAAACTGCTACACTTTGTTTCACCAATAAAAATCCAAAATTATTATTAAGTCTTTCAATTTTCTATATTTTTATTGTAGTCTTTCTAATGTTAGTTGCTGTAATAATTGCGGATTAAAACGTTTTCAAAGATGTAAATTAAATTTATTAGGCGCATTGCATGTTCGACGGTACCGGTACTACGAAGTATACACTACTGCTTTAGGCGTTAAAGTAAAGCGTATGTTTATGCTGATACAATGTGTTTCTTATGTGTACATTGTAAAAGTCTACAAAGGATAAAAATGTAAACTAGCAAATAAACGTTTTATCTCGCCGAAATATTTTTATTTTCAGACACCACAGACCAAACCCCGGTGGTTTTCATTTTTGGATGGGTCGGTGCTAAAACACGGCAGATGACCAAATATCAGGACTTGTACCTCAGGAAAGATTGCATCACAATAACCTGTGGTTTACCCGGCCTCATTGAATTTAGTCGATGTAAGTGCCTATAATTAACACTCACATACTGTCAAACATGGACTGATGGGACCATATATCTTACATTGTTTGAAAAAACCTGTTTAAATAACACTACGCATATATCACAATAAGGTTTGTTGAGCAGTGCAGATATATGCCTACATAAGTAAATCTTTTATATTAGATAAAACATGTGCCGTTTTTAACATTAGTTTTATAAAATATTTAGATCCAAACTCAACGAAACGAAAGGAGAGAGCAACTGAATACTGGAAAGTGGTTAAAGAAAACAAGCTCTTTTCCAACCCTATATTGTTTCACGCTTTAAGTAATGGTGGATTTAACATTTACCACAACATTATAAAAGTACTGTTACAGGTATATTTTTAATATAGTACGGTATTTATCGTAACGTTTTAATCACGCAAACGGGATTCGCCCCATAAAAAGGAATTTAAAACCATAGAGCTCTTAATTTTGCAAGTAAATGTTTCTCGTTATTGATGTTAAACCTATATTTACCTAATTAGGGATCTTGTATAAATTGATTGATTAATTAATAGCAGTCGGGAAATGCCAACATTATCGGTGCAGTCCTGGACAGCTGTCCTTCTGAGTTTTCTTTGGAGGTTGGTCGCGCTTCAATAACGGCTGGTTTAAAGGAGAACTGGGGAATATCAAGTTCAGTTGCAGCTCTACTCACGTGGCCACTTCTCTGTGCCTATAGAATTCATCTGGCGACAATTTCACACGACATCCCAGAAATGAAAAAGGTAATTGAATGTTGGAACCAGGGCTGCGGTGATGGTTGCAACCTTATAGTCGGAATCTGTCCGAAATAGTAAGTTTGATGCTGACATCTGTCAAATTAACTGACTCGGTTGAGTCCCGTGTCTGGTTCCGTGGCCCAGTATTCTATACCCACCCATACCCGTATTAAAATGTGTTTCCACGCCTAGGGACTTCAATCCATGCCTAGGGTCTTCAAACAAATCACCCACCCACATAACGTGTATGTAATTTATTAACCGACACCGTTATTCAGATGATGCGCGTCAGCCCGGCTATGAAATGGCCCCATTTATTTCTTTATTCCCAACTGGACGCCATGATTAGTCGAGAGGACGTTATGGCTGCGATGAAGCAACTTCGTGTACACGGCAATACATCGGTTAAAGGCGTCGATTTTAAGGACTCCAAACATGTTCTTCATCTTCGAAAGTATCCACAACTGTACGAAGAAGAATGCGAAGCCTTTCTACAGTCGTGTCGTTTCAATAAATGCAACATATAGCTCATTTGTAATTCTCGGTTGCCAGAATGATGATGCCTTGCAATATGCTCTTTAAATGTGCGATCGTGAAGGCAGTTATTTCTGTCATGTTTGTTAATAATATCAGGTTTTACCTACATTTTTAATTCGAGATCTACACAAATTGGATATTGTTATGTCGTAAATATTGAATGACGATTGTTTAATACAGCCGTTTTTGTTCGTTGGAGCGTATTATGTTTTCTCAAAGCTGTGTTTTACGTCATTTGGTCGCTTTGTAAAAAACAGTCTAGCCTACTATAGATTTTGCTCAGGGATGCACTTTATTCTTCTTTTTTTTGCTGCAGTAGACGCATATTGGATAAAGTTATGTGGTGTTTTTGTGTCGTTGTTTAAGGATGTCAGCTAATTAAATAATTGTCTTCTGTTATTCATCCCGCAATGTTATACGATACAGCGAGAACCGTGATTTAATTTCTATGTTGATGACGCAACAATGCCACTGTTTTTCCGTCTTGAATCTACTCCCTGGTTTCGCAAAATGTTTCTAGCGGAAAGCACATTGCACAAGTTGTTAACTTTCAGTTCCTAACTGAAATAATTGGTTATTTCTGTACTAACAAAATGGGTTAGATGATAATAAAATTTGCTAAATAGCACAGGCGTTAAGAATAAACGAACAGATAAATATTTGCGAGAGGCATCTTGCGAACTAGTATAATTAAAATTAGAACGAAAATTGTTTAAAAAAATAACAGGCATGTTAATGAAAGTCAATAATTGAATGTACTAGAACAGCTCATCGTCTTGTTAACGAGCCAAGTGGATCCTTTATAAAGACCACTGTACAATATCTCCATTATGAATGTCATATACCGAGCTGAAAATCAAGCACGCAAGCCGCTTGTGGCTGGCGTGGGCTTTGGTATCGTTTCATTGACTTTTATAACACCACATATCCGATGGTGAAGTTGTATGCTCTCTCGTTTTTAATCGCGTTCTTCCAATATGAGTAAAAGTTGGAAATGCAGATAGGCGGCAAGATATCTGATCAAAATATGACGCATCGCATTTATGCCCGACAGGACTGCAAGAAAATAAGTATTTCGTTCCTGCTTGAGTTGGACAGCTGACAACGCACTCGCGATTTATTTGAAAACGTGCCACCCTTAAACGATAGACAGTTAACGCTAAAACAACATTGCCTTAATTATGTACAGTTTAACAGTGATTTTGATACTATGCCGCCGGTCACAAGTGTGCTTTGGAAGATTCTCAATTGTATTGTAACCATTTGTTATTTTGGAAAATACCTTATAATAACAAGCAGTCACGCGAGAATTGAATTTACACTAACTGGTTGCAAACCCATGGTATTATTGCGTTTAAATATTGACTTGTCATGTATAAAGCGCCATTGCCAATTATCAAATTGGTGTTTCGTAGAAAGTGTGGCGTGATAACTTATTGATGTTTTTGTGCCGCAGGCGAATAAAGTTGGAAAACCACTGGTTAAAATCACTAAATCGTTACCGTAAATAGGATACATTCCCCTTAAGTTACTTGTTTTGTCCTATACTTGTTTTGTTAAATCTGGGCTTATCTCAATCGAGATAGACCGTTAAATATGTTTGAACATTTGTTTTTAACAATAAATGACTTTTATATCAAGATTCGCCTCTATTATTAAATATTTTGCTTTAGTATGAATAACTCATGCCTATAATCGCACATGATTAAAATAAGACAGGTATAACGCATGGCATAACTTTGTTGTTCTTGTACTTTTAATGCAGTGCTTCTCAACCTTTTTACCCGGCGACCCAAATATTAGGCGTAAGTATGACGACTAAGCTTTGGCGGCCCAATTGTTTTTTCTTGTAAGCAAAATAATAACTAGCTTCTTGTAAGCGAACAAATAAATAGGCATTAGCATAAAGAATATCGAATTTTAAGAATTATTTTATAATACATTATTTGTATTGCTTTCTTAATTTTCTTAATTGAGAAATATTTCTCAGAACCAATCTCAATAAACATATAAACTACTGTGGTTGGCGACCCAACTAAATTAACCAGCGACCCAATTTTGGGTCGCGACCCATAGGTTGAGAAGCACTGTTTTAATGCGTCGCTTTATGTTGTTTTTTTTTGGAAGAAAGTACAAACCATACATATCGTCTTATATTATGGCATTCGGCAAATAATATGCTGTAAAGTAAATCAATCTTAATGGTAAAACTCCAAACCACCAGTTTCCGGGGTGATATTCAACATTGACCTGAGCGGTTCCCATTTGACGAAGTGATGTAGCACCACGTTTTTCACCTCTTCGTAATCACCCGTATTCAACTTTCTCCAGTAAAAATCGCGTGTCAGCATTCAAAAGTTCGCGCACAATTTGTAAGCTTTTGTGGCTAAATTTGGCATTTTTGTGGCAAAATTTTACTTATAAAATGGTAGTATACATACTCATGATTTTTATTGCAATAGCTGTACATAAATAGGATTTCCAGCACATTTAAAAAGTTGCTTTCGGATGCTTAAAGCTGCAATACTCAGACTAACTCTATAGGAACACCGAATTTTCAATTAAAATTTTTCAATTAGTAGCAGCTCTTCTGTTGCGCGCTAATAGTTTGTCATGCCCAGTGGCGGAATTTACTCGACTTCTGGTGCATGTGAAAAAATCACTGCGCTAATACATTCTCGGAATGGTGGATTTTTCAGTCAAGCCACAGAATGCCTCGAGCTATTAATTTTACTAATTTTTATACAGGTTCAACTATGCGAAAATCGTATTTGAAAAATATGTTCAACATAATGGAACGGCAATGTTGGCAAGCGAAACGAAAAAGTTCACAGTTTTTGTGAGAAGAAAGTATTCTAATACTGTAAATATTATATTGCAGCAGCTATATACAATCAATGAACATTTGATTAGGACCTGATTGAAATTAGATACCATCTAGATTGCGTTTCTTAAGGCTGTCCTAAGTGCAGTGTCTAATACTGGCTTAAACTATTAGATCGCATATGAACAGTTTTATATTGTATAAGCGTAACTACTTTTGAATGTGATTAATGTCAAAATAAAATCAGAACTATCGTTTTTTATACACCTTTGCCATAAGCGAAGAGCCTACACAAATACTTAAATTTTATAGCTTTTTAACTTCTCCGATATGGTGATAATATTTTCATGATGTTCATACCTCAAGAAAAAAATAATTCAGCTTGATCTATTGTGTTATAATGAATTTTCTCACTCAACTTCTTCTAATATTACATTTGGCAGAAAATCTCTTCAATGATTTCGGGCTTTCTACAAAATAATCTAAGTATAGTTCCAATTAATTTTGCTCGAACAGAACTCTTAACAGTAAAGGTCCCATACGATTATTGATCAAATAAGTAAGTATGTGTTTTTTAGCTACAGTCAGTTTAGGTTCAACAACTAAACAATGAAATTCAGTTTGAAAAAAAAAAACAGTACAGGTTCAGTTATGGTTCGAGTCAAATTAGGCCGAAACCGGTTCATAAAACTCCGGTTCGGATTCGGCTGGACTCTTTGTTACGAAAACCATTGCAGTAGTGTAGTGATAAAGTTCAAGAGGTGTCCAGCAGTGCAAAGTTTTCCGTATACATAAAAAATGCATTTCAAACATCAAAAATCGATCATTTAATTTTATTGGGCTGGGGGTTAATAGCCAAACACGCTATTGCCAATAAAAAAGGTGGCAATGCTACGAGATTTTGTTAAACCGATATTTCGGTTTTTAATGGGTTATAGGCGCAATTATATTTGTTAGATCGTTTGTTTATGAAACAGAACTGTAAGTTTAGTTTGCTCAGTAAACTGAGTTACAGTTGCTACGGATTGTTTAAACTTTGAGTATTTAAAAGATGTTTTTTAAATATAACAATTCATTTTGTTAAAAAAATATCTTCCTGAAGATAATTACCAATAATTTAGTTATGCGAAAACAAAACAGGTTAGAAACAGACAAGGCGCTAAAACTTGCAGATATTTTGGCAGGCAATATAAAAATCCTCTTCCCGAAACCCGGAAAAATCGTGGTTCAGATTTACAGTGCCGACAGGGTCCGTTTTACAGGGCCGTCATAGAAAAGGACAATGCACCTGCTTGCCAATTTTAAACGGGTTGTCTCCTTGCTTGGTAACCAGGTAATCGTTCAGCTGGTGCGTGGTGCAGAAATCTACCAGTTGTTTAGCCGCTGTCGACACTGGTATCCTTTCAACACTGTTCTCTATTCGCAGCTGCTGCACTTGCTTCTCCATCGCTTGTAGGCGTTTGTTGTTTGACATTTTACCAGTTTTAATTAAACATTTCAAGAAAGTACTTTTGGAAGTTGTCAATTCGCACGCAACTCTGAAAAGAAATAAACGTTCACGTTACCAGCGTTAAATATTAAAAAAGAATTTTCTTCGAAATGACTTAAAGTCTTAGCCAGGGAAGGATCCAGGATTGCGCAGATTGTCATATACAGTCTTTCACTTGTTGTTATATTTACTAAACTGATTTTTAGATACACTTTTATACATCTAATATTGACATGTATAGACATCCAAAACACACCAGTAAAATTGATACGGGATATAGGCCTAGAATTTCTTAAATTTTAAGTTGGAACAACTCAACCCAATTGTTACTTTTTAGTCACTCTTTGCGTTTTTCTAAAACTTGCAGCAGTTCAAGGGAAATACGAATATACGCAAAAAACAATGATCGCCAAGTGTGCATTTTTTATAGTTCTACACGTGTTCCCCACCTATAAAGTGTATAAAAATCACTGTGTTAGATTCTAATATTTTCAGTACAGTCCCGCACACTAACTGAAGATGATACAAGTTCGTATCGAAACGTCTCCGTGCATAGTGTACCCAAGTACATTGGTATACAGTCCCGTTTTAGTTTTACACATTTCATACGCAACTGTAAACAACGCTTCGTGCCGACAATGTTTACATAGCGTACTACGGCGTCAGGACAAGCGCGAATGAGAATTACCGGTCTGAACAAGACACTGTCTGGCACGAAAAAAACTCAAATAACCGTCGCACATCGAATACACTGCCGTTTGCTCTACTGAAAAAAAACACGTAGATTTCAGACAACATTTTCGACTAACACGCGTCGCAATTCTGTCCTGTAACAATACGTTGTATACGCGGAACTAATACAAGAGTCAATGTGTGGCATTTTTGGTTAAATAGAAACCCGTTCAACACGGACAAAACGAGTGACGGCTCGATGAAGACTTTACACATTTCACGACACTGCCTACAATCTAACTTCCGCTATCTACAGACTTGTATCGGTATGAAAGACCGTTCGATAAAGGCGTTTAGCGGGACTTAAAAGTCGGAAGCTCATTTCTCACTGTTTGATTTCAAGCAGGCTCTCTGAAGACTGAACATCAATCAAAATAAACTTGGATTATATAAACCGATAAACATATACTATGGTACAACCTCGGCACTGACCTGGACATTTTGTGTTTTGTTATAAAACGCCTGTACTGTTAGAGGTAATCTCTTGAAAAAGTTGCACCGCAAAGATTTTTGGCTACTACGCCTACACAAAACTAAAAAGTAACCCTTCTGTCTGAATAGACATTTTATTTTCAGAAAGTGTCAATGAATTGTTATTGCTGAAAAACATATTGCCACTTCCAGTTCTTAAAAGGCGCGCAAAAAGCGGTTTACCAGGAAGTATGCGCTGCGTAAAGTGACACCACTCCGCAAGTCAGAACACGAATATCTCTGTCAAAATATGCTCGTTCTATGTGTGGCTTAAGCTGAGCTTGTTAAGTTCCGTATATCGAAGAAGGTCAATTTATAGGCAACAATGAAAATACCATTATAAAATCCTCAAATGTAGATACAAAATTGCCATCACAACGTACTCCAAATTCTGATTTAATCTACTGTCAATGATAAAGTGCATGTTCAGTAGTATCGCTGTTTTTCTGACATCTGCATGACATTTATATATCTTACAAGGCAGTTTATATTTTAACATTAATGAACGCAAAGTAACCTATTGACGGACTCCTTTGATTAGCAAGACTTATTAACACAATAACGTATAGCACACTGCATAGCACGACGCAAAAGAGGTATATTGCGTTAATTTCGTATGCGGTTTATTTAACCCGTAACCCATATAAGCTCCCAAAGACAGTATTCTCCCATTTTGAAAAGTTTAGGTTAAAACATGCCTCCAATTTACTAATTAAATTCCTTTGCTTATCACAATTACCAGCCTAATTCTGAAATCAGTTCTAAAATATAGTTCTAGGAAATCAGCGCAGACACGCCTCTTTCGAATATGCCTTATAGAAAGCGTGGCAGCTGGATAGCTTTATCCGTTTAGGTGAACTTCAGTCAAAATATTTTTTTCCACGATTTGGCCAATTGAAATGGTGGCTACGTAACCTGCATTGGACAAACAAATTGTTATTATTTTGCAGTCATGAAATGCCAATACCATCGGTGCAGCCCAATCTGTTGGCGACTTAATAAAGGGTGAATGAATTGGGAATGTCAAGTACAGTTGCAGCTTGTTCCACGTGCCCATTTCTCTGTGCATATCTACTTCATCTGGCCACGATTTCACACAACATTCCTGAAATGCAGGAGGTACTTGAGTGTTGTAACCAGTGTTTCGGGGCGGAGTCGGTTAAAAGCAACCCTAGTAATCCAAAGCCCACTATTACATCCACATCCGTAACAAAAATAGAAATAATTTGCCGCAATCCACTCAAAGTAATTCCCAACAAGCAGTCTTACTTTTACTCAAGCCCCAACATACCTCTAGCCAAATAAATCCACACGGTTGTTTAAATGATGCGCGTCACCCCGGATACTAAATGGCCCCATCATTTCTTTTCTCTCACTTGGACGCCATGTTTGGTCAAGAGAACGTTAGGGCTGCGATGAAGGTGCCATCTGTTAAACGACATCACAATCTATACTAACTCGAACGCGTTGGTCGTTTAAGCGAAATATTAATCGTGTACATGTTAGTTAGCCATATGACCGTGTTTCCCTCTTTCGAAAATATGTAAAACAGAACGCGTAATTTCCTTCTTACACAAAAAAGCGAGATTTTTGCATTGGCCGTGTATTGTTTTAAATGGACTTTACCATTTGGATTTTACATCAAGCAGACAGTGGAATGCTGGAGTACAGGGTGAATGGTTAAATGTATGGCACAAATCTTTTGCACTCGCTAGGATGAAAAGCTAATTTATTGAAGTAAAATTGTCTGTTAATTGTAGGCTATAGATCAGTTGACCCCTATTGTCAGCTTATTATGCAGCAATATAATTTATTGATTGTTTTATAAATGTCTAATCTAGTAATCTTTTGACGCTTCTAGTAATCTAGTGTGCATTGTTAAAATTTTTGTATACACGAACAGCCGAAATTTAGGCGATAAAGAAAAATATTTAGCTTTTTTAAAGTAATGTACAGTTTCGTTAGCTACAGATAAAATAATCTCCCGGGGTCGGCACGAATGGGTTTAATTATCCGATTACTAATCATTAAATTACATTGAAACAGTCCAAATATATTCTTTATTATAATGGGAATATGAAGCGCCGAAACACCACAGCTATCTCTCGTTAGGGAAATAAATGTGGACCAGTGGTCTAATCTTAACATGCTATGCAGCCCTACTTCGAGTTAAGTTATAACTTAATTTTTTTTCGAAAAAGCAAAGTCCTGCTTTGTTGCCAATAGTTTAAATTTTGTTCAGTAATATTAAGTTAATGGTAAGACGAAATTTTGCAAATTAAACGTAGCGGATTTACAAATTAAACATCAACTGTTGCTATCTATACATTAATCACTAAACATTTACAACGCCCCAATATACATGGCCAATTATGCCTCATACTTGTACCCAGACAGAAATATGTCTAAAATATATACATTATTTATACATATATTAATACACAGTACTATACCATACGTTTATGGCGTTTGCAAGATGTGTTCTAATCAAAGATGTGACATACATAGATAAGAGTTGCGCGATAATGTGCGTAAAAGTGGAATTTTGACCTTGCAGTCTGTCAATTAAGCTTCCGCGACAGGAAATATTTGCAAACTCTGTGCTGGCCTTCTTGCATTAGCTTCTAAATCAGGGGTCGGGAACCTATGGCTCGCGAGCCATATATGGCTTTTTTTGTGACGCCATATGGCTCTTTTGATGAACGAACATTGCTTGCAGATAAATATAATGATTTCTCAGCATAATCTGAATAAAACTGCACGCGGCCACGACCGCTTTCCTAACTTATTTCTCCTTTTAACACACATAGAGGCAAATTTGTTGGATACTCGCGTGAATCTTATTTGTTTTTCGCAACTGTTATCATCTCTTTACATTCAAAAGGCCCTGTTGTTTCCAACGAAACTTAGTAATCAAAGTTCTGCAAACTTAGCTAATTCATTTCTTCGTGCTAAGTATGGTATGTTCTGTCCTTTAAATATGAACAAATAAACGACCCTGCTCAATTTACTATTTTTTTTTTCAACCTATCACTAGATGTTAAAAAAGTGTTGGCTCTCATAGAAATACAACTAAGAATATTTGGCCTTTATGGTTCCCTTAGCTGAAGATGTTTTCGAGCCCTGTTCTAAATTATGCGTTGGTGATGCTTTTTTTTAACCAGTTTGTGTCATTTTTTAGGGGCCAATCCGCCATCTTTTTGAATGTATTTAAACTAAGATTTCAGTTGCTTATTTGTGCACGACATTCATAATTAACCTATGTTTCCTGTAAGGTTACTTGTTTTAGGGGTCCCATTTTGACGTAATATTGTGGAGACATTTCTGAAATATTTCATGCAATCCAGGTAGAGAGTTTTTATCGTTGATTTCATCTCTATGTCGTTGTCACAGATATATTTGTTTACTTTCGCGCGTGGCGAACAGCACCGTATAATACACCACATGGATCAGGATTATCGTGTATAGCATTAATCAACTTTAGCATTGCGGCGTTTGTTGCTTAACCAGGTTTGTGGCAATGGTCATAGCCTTTTGTGCAAGCCAGACGTGAACTCGCTCAGTGACTAGAATATACCACAAGCATGTAGCCTCAACGTGGCTGGGGAGTTTAGTGTAAAGCTAGGTTCTAGCGTTCTTGAATTTAGGTGGCAAGGTTGTCTAAAAAATCAAAAGTAGGAACTTAATTTAACCCTTAAAACTTGGCTGCCGAAATGACCCACCGATGTTTTCGTTTGTGCGTTACATCACTTACCCTCACAGCTAGGGTCAAGGTCGATAAACATTGTGTTTTAAACTTGGCTCGCCACAGGTACCAAGTTCAGTGCACCTCGCGTCGACAATTATTAACGTGCAAGAACGCGGTACGCATGGCTGCAGATGACTTTGGCTTTGTCGTGTCTATTCAATCGAAGCCTGGGTCAATTTGCACAGTTGTTAAACCAGCAGAGGGAATGGTCATGTTAGTATGTTCCTGGCCTGTTTAAGGTTAGATGTAAGTTCAAAGCTGAGATATAGCGCGTGCTCGTGAGGTTGTGCAATTCTTTAGGTTTGTTTTATTTTTCGTTAAAATATGTTGCGTCTGTATTTCTGTCACAACAAATATTTTGTTCACGAATTGACCGCCCAAGGGCAAATAACAGAAGCTGCGTATTCATGGTAATGCAATTTAGAAAAAAATGCATTTCTTTAGCGAAATGTGCATGTCTAAAATGGCAGAGAAAGCTTTCACCGCCCCCCTGACAGAATTTGTTCGCTTTGTTGATGAGTTAGGCATTTTTTTTATTAGCCGTAGACCACGTTTAACACGGTTTTATAACTATAGTGTCTTTAAATGCAACATAAAATTTTTCTACATTTTAAATAATATGTGACATAATATTTTTAAATATTCCTAAACCACCGTATAACTTCTAAAAAAACAACAACAACCAAGTATAAAAAGCCTACTATTAAAAAAATCCACAAAGATAATGTCACGAAAAAAATGAATGCGAGTAATAAAACGATAGTGTCATGATTCGGCAGATTACTTTTTTTTAGCGGCGAAAAAGTAAAAAAATTGACAAAATTTGCATTTTAGCCTAAGTCGAAGTTTGTCAAATAATTTTAAGTCAAAATCGTTGATGAAAGGCACAAAAACAAAAACTTCAATGAGCGATTTGAAATTGTCGTTCAATTTAAACTTATGTCATTATGTTGTTTTGATTTACATCGAACAACATTTAACCGGTTAAAATGCTAATTTTGTAGGTTAAATTTTCTCCTTTTTATGTAAAATAATAATGTCCCTAATCATGATCACTAAAAGTGGCGATTAGTGTGCAGTGGTCCATTTATCAACCCAACCAAAAAACATGTTTGTTACCTTTATAATTGATACCCATTCTCACCATTGACCGCCATCTGTGGTGATATTTGCCGCTAGGCCTGTAGTATTAAACATTCTTATAAGGTGTCTGATTATATGTGCAAAGGGGTCTCACGTCAAATATGTGTGGCCTTGTAAATTGCTGACAGTTAAAGTACGAACTGTCATGCTCGCAGAGGTTTTGTTGTAATTTGAGTCCTTTTGTATTAAAGCTTTCAATGCTGTCTCTTCAAAATTGTCTGTTGCGCAGCCTGCGTTTAGTCACCTGCGCGAACTTGGCGCGCTGGAATAGGTTTTGGGCAATATCTCCGAAAGTTGTGACGATACAGAATTGAAATTTTTACACAGTCCTTGTATTGGTTACATCTTTCCAGCAATCACACTTTTAGCAAAAAATATTGAAAAAAAATTAATATTCATAAATATGAATATTAATATTCAGCGATATTAACCCTTAACTGTTAAGCCAACAATTATGAAATTTTCAAAGAAACAGTAAACACCCAGTCCGAATGAATTTAAACATGATTTATGTCTCATTTTGAAGGTGGTGCCTCCTAGTTTATATCGTTAAAATTTGAACTTGTTGGCTCAACAGTTAAGGGTTAATATCGCTGAATATTAATATTCATATTTTTGAATATAATTTTTTTTCAATATTTTTTGCTAAAAGTGTGATTGCTGGGAAGATGTAACCAATACAAGGACTGTGTAAAAATTTCAACTCTGTATCGTCACAACTTTCAGAGATATTGCCCAAAACCTATTCCAGCGCGCCAAGTTCGCGCAGGTCGTTTAGTCGACCGTGTGACGTGTGTTACATTTGTTGTTACAAGTTGTAAAAGGAGTTTATTGCCATCTGCCAAAGCAAACCCAATTGTTTTGCTTGGGGCAATTTGGTCACAATCCGGATTGAGGTGTTACGACAAGCGAGGTATTTATTGATAGAAGTAAATGCTGAATATACGTTAAAGTGGCGGCAAATGTTGCGCGGGACAGATTTAGAAAGCTATGGACGGGACACATTTTGGATAGGCAAAACATATAGTTTTTAACGAAGATAAAAAAGAGAAAGAGAAAGCGAAAAAGCAGTGTTTCAAATGGATACAAGCATAAGCAGGAGTATTTCTAGTCAAAAATGCTAACTTTTAATTTTTTGCCAAACAGAAATACATATAAAGTTTGTGTAGGTGTCACATTTGCAAATCCGATTTGGTTAAAACATTTTGCGCGACTTCTACCAGGCGTTACAACAAGGTTGACATTAGACGCTGCTATTTGTTTTGTTTTACCGCCATTGATATTTCAACGTAGTAAACTTTGTTGAAATTAACCTACTCAAATTTTGTTAAGTTGTCCCGGAAAAAAATCAGTTGGCCCGGAAAGACATCCACTGTTATAACCACCATTATGTCTAACTTGCTTTTAACAACTGAAAACCCGACACGCAAGTTTTACTGGAGAAAAATAGTTCCAAGCGACTACGAGGAGGTGAAACAAATCATGATAAACCATTTCGTGAAGTGGGAACCGCTCAGTTCCACGATAGGAGTTACTCCTGAAACCGGAGCATTGGATCTTACCAACGACTCATGGGTAAATAAAATGCAGGAAATATTAGGTTCAAACCCTTAATAGAAATGTGGACAACTGCGAAATAAGACTAGTTTTAATTTTATTAAAAACCATAGCTATGCTGTACCGACAGGGTTTTATATGTCGATTCGTATGCTGCATATACAATCAAGACACATTTACTCCTCCTTTCGGCGGAAAGGAGGTGATTTATCTTTACAATTGCACGATTAAATTGAATAAATTTTTCCAGTTTGACCACAGTAATGACGTCATTTTGTATCGTATCAAATGCCCACACATTTAACCCAAAAATAAGTAAAATTTGTTGATGTATCTTAAATACCGAGCCCAAATGTGATGGCCATAGTTTACAAACGTCGCTTATATATATTTGGGTGTAAGACCAATACTTGGCAATTTACAAAAGCAATCTATGGAGTATAGACTGTAAGACAATTGTCTCATTAATCATCCGTTTTGTGACAGGCAAGTGTACAAGATGGCCAGTCAATCTGCGCGTACGAACCTGAGGACAACAACAAGATTGTTGCAATTCGCACGGCATCCGGTCCTTACTCGCCAGATAAAATATTAAAAGCATGGGGAGAAGGAAAGAAACTACCATTACAACTGGAGCAGATGTACAGAGTAAGACCACTATAGGAAAAAAACAATATTATGCCTATACTTGTCTACATGTTTATACTTTAGGTAAAATTTCCCAAATATATTCAACCCCACAAAATTATGATACAAAAGTTTACATTGTATTGTTTTTCGGCCACAAAATATAAAAATACTAGCACAGCAAAATGTGTGCAACTTTTATTGTTTTAAGTTTTATTTTTGCAATTGCAGTAAGAGCGGAATTCTAGAGCAGTGGTTCGCAAATATAGTTGGTGGCGACCCAACATTTGTTTTTATACTTACTTTAATCGCGTCTAGCGTTGTCACACGACACATACTCAGGCCTCGTAAATTTTCGAGCTTACCTTGTTGGACACAAATAAACTAGACGAGGCCCTGTACCCTAAATTTGTTTTTGACCAACTGTAATTATTGAAAAACCAAACTGTACACTTAGCTGGAATCTATTTAGCCATATAGTTTGTTTTATTCGAGGAAATCTTGTTTAGCTTTTTCTCTGTCGTCAAAGTATCGCAAGCAATTCGGCTTCTTCGATTAAAAGTTATACAAACTAAATGTATTTAATTGTATGCTTAAAACGCAAAATCTTTTATATCTTTGCCATGCAGAGTGAACAATAATTACAAATTTTACTAACGTAAAGTGTTCGCAAACTTTGCCGACATAAACTCGCAACTTATATTACGCTTTGCGCGAATCTTTACGTGGTTTGTGTGTTTATACGGTTGGAGGTGTTTGAAAAGCTATTCACCTAAAACAACAAGCGAATAAATTCGATGGAACAGATTTGTGAGTAGTAATTTCGAGTCAAAGAAAGAGACGCGCTAAAGAGTATTTGCGGACCCTTGTTCAAGGGAAGCTTCTAGAACATTTAAACTTGTTTCATATATCACCAATTATTATATCGCTTAAGATGAATTTTATAGCCACCCTTGTGACATTTTGATCTATACATACTTTAGTTCCTTGAGTGCATGTCATTTGGACCAGAACAAGTCGTCCAGAAATATGCGGGTGATGAAAAGTTCGTGAAAGGAGTACTGGTGTCAGTGGTTGAAGAATGTTTTCAACTGGGCCTGGGAAGAGCAATCCTTAAAAAGTAAGTTTCTTCTTGTCACGTTACTGTATCGAATGTTGCTGGACTAACTGAGAACAACTCAATTGATCATCATATGCAGAAACAGTCGAAAAAATTGTTCATAAAATGATAATATTAATGTTTTGTTAATGTTCAAGGCTGGTTATTTCCCAAACGACGCTAGATTTTTAAGGCATTTTTCTCAAAAAAGAGTTGCATTGATGGTGCTCTCATATAGTTATAACATCTTGAAAATTAAACCAAAGACGGTGAAATATTCGTGATTGGTTTTGGTAAAATCATGTTTCGACTATCAGCGCAGTCTAGTAAAGTTTCACCACGCTAAATTACAAGCACGCATTTCGCCACCTGCAATACTAAATGAAGATCGGTTTACCTGGTATTATTATGCCACGATTATCGCACATCTGTGCCGTGCAGTGTGC
The DNA here is from genome assembly GCF_963924565.1 of Ascidiella aspersa. Lineage (NCBI taxonomy): Eukaryota > Metazoa > Chordata > Ascidiacea > Phlebobranchia > Ascidiidae > Ascidiella > Ascidiella aspersa. The sequence continues at coordinate 5,578,473 of NC_139449.1, forward strand.
CAAGTCAGCTAAATTACAAGCTGCTGTAAAGAGAAAATAAGTTGTGTCAATTTCACACTAAACACATGGTCTTTGCTTAAAGAGAATAATCTTGCGATAACAATCGTTACATAAAAAGCCGACTTTGAATATCACAGTTAGACCACCTTGTAAGAGAATCTGCTTTAGTTACAAAAATTCCGTTGTTACACCCACATCGGATATTAGCGCAGACAGCGAACAGCGTGAAACGTTACGTGCGTCTAACTCGACGTTTTTTGTTTTTTTTTCTGAACCCCCAACAACCCCCTGGATACGCTACTGAATGCAGCCACCCATAAAAAAGTTTAATTTCAAATGCAAAAAGCGGAGCTGGCAGGCAAGATTCGCGTGGTTGCAGCTGTAGTGCTTATTGCTATATAGAACCATATGGTTTTGGATAATGTTTACCGTATCAATAGCTGTAGGTATAAGTGTTACTCATAGCTGTAGGGCCTAGGCCTTAGGGTATATGACCAAACTCTGTTACATTTTACAATCAAGATTCATTTGTTCGAATCGTACCAATGCATTTAATTTGAAAATTGTTGTTCTGTCGCCACTGAACAATTTTTTTGTGACTTTTGGTGTACCTTCAACCTCCTAAAATTTACACAAAACTGCAAAAACTCAATTTCAGAAATGGGCAATCTTTTTGTTTTGATTTGTCCCTTGTATATTAAATGTTTTAAGCGTCCTGACGTAATGTCACACTGGTTAAATACGTAGGCTACGATAAAGTGAAAACGACTTTAATTTTTTTTAAATTGTAAATTTTGTTTAACACTGTTTAATTCTAAGAGAACCATAAATTGATTTTATTTTCATAGATCGTGGGAGCTTGCCAAAGAAGCAGGTTGCAAGTATTTCTTTGCTGAATTGACATCGGCTTACACGGCGATCATATTCCGCAAAGCAGGAGCAAAAATCATCCAAGATATTCCCTATTGTGACTACAAGGATTCTGTGTCCGGCGAAAAAATCATGTCTAAATGCAAAGAGCCTCATGTCTCTGGTAAAACCGTTGTAATTGATCTCGATGACAAGTCGTGGATGTAATTGTGTTTGTTCTTTAATGTAGCCTAATTATATTTGCAATTCTAGCAAGTTTTTTATCTATATGTAACGGCAGTGCTATACACTATCATAAAAAAATGTTTTTTGTCCTATAAATTTGATTCGTAAACGACTAACACCAGCATCGTAAACAACTAACAATTGTATCACTTTTGTTAAGACTTATTTTACCTGTTTTCAAAATGTCAACATTCCATTAAAGATCCAATAAATATAATGTCGTGGTTTTATTTCGTTGGGTTAGGGAAGTAAAACACGCCAAAATGTTTCGCAAAATTGATGATTTTTAATAAATTCTGTTTGTAAGTTTAAATTTGCCTTTTTATCTGAGTGTTGGCTGTTACTTAGTAGTTTTTTGTCAATAATATTTTCTTGAAAAAATATTTTTATACTTGAATGGTTTTCGTGGTCGCCCAATACTGCAATCATGTTTGGTATATTTTTGAGATATTTAACAATAGTAAATATGCGTTTTTACAGTGTTATTAATACAGCGTCCTTTATTGTTTAAGGCCTAAACTTTAGGCTTATGTGCCAAGAAGAAGTAAAATAACAAAGTTTTTTTTCCGTAGTTTCGTAAACTACAAAGAACCAGTGTTGTAAACAAGTCACTTTGAAATGACGTATGTCCCGGTCATGTCATTTGTAAAATAACTTAAGTACAACGCCATTCCTTTTGAATAGATATCATGTCAAGTCCTAATTAGAGCAAATCAATTCATAGTCAAGTGATTGTAGTAAAAATAAAACTTTAGACAATTAAAATTGGAAAACTCGTTTAAAATAATCGGAAATCGGAAACTCGTTTGATGTCATTTGATTACTCAAATAAAAGTTAACTACAACGCAACATATACCAAGTAAGTTGATTTTATGTGCAAACATAAGATGAAAAACTCAATTTGAAAAAAAATCCTTGAAATCTCTTATTTCAAAGTTCAAAGCAAAGTTTGAAATCCGGCCGGCGATCGAATTCAATGCTCTTCAACCTTAATTACCGTTGCATACCTTTAACAACCGTTAAATACCTGGTTTGTATAAGAAAAACAGTAAAGTGGAGAAGGCACACTTTTTGTAGGAGGTTCCTGTACAACGTGATCTTCAATATGGAGCAGTGGTTTTCAAACTTAAAAAAAATGCGCAACGTTCCCCTAGCAATTTTTAAATTGCTCACGGTCCCCCTAATAATATACAAAAAACATTTTGTTTTATTGGTATCAATGGGACGGGTGAACTTGCTTCTTGCTATCAGCCCGGCTATGTTTGGTTTTGTTGATTTTAGTATTGTTACGCTAACTAAATTTTTTTTGCTTCGCATGGACCAGTGTAGGCAATCAATTTTTAAAGATGGCGTCATAAATTTATATCATAATACAAACATACTTCAGAAATTTGCTGTTTCAGGTCCTAAATATGTGAAATGAAATAAAGTCTAAATATATTCAGAGCAAAAACGTTTTGTTTTTAATATAGCCTACTTTTTGTTGTTGAAAAATTAATTGCCTAAATATACGCTAATAGTTAAATTTGGCTTTCATGGACCCCCTAAAACTAGTCGTACATGGACCCCAGTTGAAGAACCCCTGAACTAGATCATTGGTTGCAACGGATATATTGTTACGTCATGATAATACACATAGAAATCATATTACATTTATCACTGTAACAAGCATTAAAGATGTCAGCTAAATAAACCAGAGTGAATATAAAACTTAAGGTCTTAAATCGTTTTTATGAGCCGGCGATTTTTACTTTTTAAAAACAAGGCATTAACTGCCATTGCAATCAAAGCAAACCAATTAATTTTACTGGCAGAGATATTCTATTCAAGGACTTTAACTTGAGTTAAGAAGTTTTTGTAAAATACTTAAGTTTTCCTCAAGTTAAAAAAATGAATCACCAAGGTTTCGTGACGCTCAGTTTGAGAACCCCTGGATTAAAGATTGATATATCTTGGTATCATTTAACACAGTGTAAATCTTCGCCTTTTGCTAAATACAAAAATATTTTATATTGGTTGCATATTGCATAGTGGGCTTCAGTCGAAAACCTGTTTGAAAACCGCATTCTACGTTTTTAACGCCTAAAGGGAGAATCCTTTAAGGCAGGGATGTCCAACCTTTTAGCAGAATGGGCCGCATTGCCACTTTTAAAATTTCGATGGGCCGCAAAATCTCTCAAATTAAAGGGGTGACGTCATAAGTTGCGTTATATCGTGACGTCATAAAACAACCTAACTTATAAACACGCGTTCTTCGAGAGTAAAATTGTGCGCAAATATGCGAAAATTTAAGTTTTTACGTGTTTGGGCTGACATATTATTTAAAACGGTCCGGAAAAACACACATTCAGAAAAACAAACATGTTGCTTAGCAATGATGGGTGCACAAAGTGCTCGATGGATGTTGAAATGCGACATTAGACTCGATTATAAAAAACACAAGATTATGCCTACATCAAATACTGCGCGATCTTCACGTTTTGATGATAGTCGAAACAACTGTTTTTAATAAAGGCTACTGAAAGTGAGAATTAGTGGTGGGCCGCACGTAAATATCAGGCGGGCCGCAGGTTGGACATCCCTGCTTTAAGGCATGCAAACAATATCGTGCTCACGGCTTCCTCATCGCCCTAAAACCAGATGACATAATCGGTACTTATCTGCTAAATCGATCCAAAAGTTATTTTTAATAAAAAAATTAGCTAAAGTTGTTTTTACGAGATATCAAAACCGTCGTGGAAAAACAAATTAAATCGGGGCAAAAAGTTAAAACTGAATGCTAACATCAGCAAAAGTGTAAACGGAACGAAAACATAGAATAATTGTTAAAAAAATCTAGAGCAACTGAAGGTTTTAATAGCAATTGTAGGTTTACTTTAGGCATCGAGTGAAACAATAAGTTTAGAAAGACAGTCTGAATAAAAACAAAAACAAAAAAATTGTAACCTGCGACGTTTATTATGGGTCACGCAGCGTAGTTTTGCAGATCGAAAAGGCCTGTAGGTTTATCCAGCAATTATCCAATCTATCGAAGATTCTGGATAAAGGGCTTTTTGAACCTTATCTGGAATAATGTCGAATTTGCTTTTATCAAGCAAAAAGCCGACACTCAAGTTTTAATAGAGGAAGCTCGTACCAGGCGACTATGAAGCGGTAGAATAAATTATAACAAAGCATTTTGTGAAGTGGGGTCCCTTCAGTGTAACGCTAGGAATTACTGTGGAAACCGGGGCATTCGACCTCGTCGACGACATGTGGGTAAATAAATTTCAATTTAAAACACATTTTTTGCTCTGTGATTGACTCAATTACCAACGTGGACAGTGCGTGTCAAACGATTCAAACGCGTTGTGTGGTTCATATAGGAATCCGCAGCCATTAGGGGGCAGATACAGTCGACAAGCAAACTTTTAAACAGAGTAAAACGTTTACAGATTGTGTCCTTATATTGGCAAAGTATGTGATCGACCTACCAATAGAAATGTGCGGAACGTAAACCAAATACTTCACATTTTTTTCGCGATTCTGTATTCTGAAACGTACACCTTCCAAGCGATATATTCGGCTTAGAAATAGAAATTATGCTGATATACAAAAATAAATAGTCGTTTATGGTAACTAACCTGTGATACGTTGCGTATTTTTTCCTACTTGAAATTAGTACAATCAAGAAAAGAATTGTAAATACCTCCAGGTACTCTTACTGCAGTATATACGACTTAATTTTGCAGTTTGACATCTCGATTACTCCTCTCTCCCTTTACTTTGCATGCAAATCATCGCTTTGATGTTTTTTTTAGATAATCTAATATAACAATTTTTTTTTTAGATAATCTAATATAAAAATAAAAAATGTAAATTTTCGACAAAATAAAAGAACGTGACCCGGAAATGTTCGTTCAGAATAAATAAATATTACAAAAATACGTAGAATAATATCGCAATAATGACAAAACGTATTTAAGTGGTTTAAATTGCCTTTGTGTAAATTAGTTTTGTTTTACAGATGGGGGTAAAATATGACCAGTCAATATGCGCGTACGATCCAAGAAACAACAACAAGATAGTTGGAATTCGCTTGGCATCAGGCCCTTACTCGCCGAGAAGAAGAAAGCCAAAGATGGGAGATGGGATAAAACGACCTTTACAACTGGCGCAAGCCTACAGGGTAAGTAAATATTCATAAAAATGTAGGTACTTAATAGCTTGGTATAGTTTGCTCCACGAGTCGACTGTTTTGTTGTTTTCAGAAATATTATTTGGAACAGCTTGTCCTTTTTATCCAATTCTTATGTTTTAAGGTACAGATAAATAACAGTCAATGTTGTAAGGATTTGCTATGGTTTTGTTAGATAATTGAGTGTTTGTTATTTGGTTCAAATGATGTCGTGGAGTCATACGCTGGCTATGAAAAGTTCATGAAAGGAATGATGGTATGTGTGGATGAAGAATACCATCAACTGGGCTTGGGCGGAGCATTAATGCACAAGTAAGCTACACCATAATTTACCAATGATATTAAAGATAGGTAAATAGTTTTATAAGACAACTAAAATCATTCGAAGTTAGATACTGAGGATGCTCATAGCAGTGAAATATTTTTATCGTATAACATCTAAAGTTTAAACAAACTAATTTTCGGTTCACCAAGTTTTGTACTTAGTTTAATCTTGACCATTGATGTGCAACGAGAATCGTTTGCTTTTTACCATTTTAGTTCTGGCTGATGCTGTTATTCGAAACAAAATTTTGAATAAATAGATAAAGTAGATAAAGTAGTATTAATAACTACCTTTCCAAAACGGATAAAGACCATTTTGCCTTGGGAGTCATAAAAGGTTTTCATGTTGGGATAAGACATAGCAAAGTAACAATTGTTCTGCAAGAAAAAACAGTAGTACTCAAAATAAGTTGATAACTTATTACATTTAACTGGTCATACCACTATTCATTTGTTGAATTTTAGTTGGGGAGTAGCAACAAAACGGTATACCAGATTAAAATGTGGGCCTAGTAAAGCTGCTTATAAATCCTTACCTCAATTCAACCTGCGTTATTAAGACAGCTGAATAAACTGATTAAAGCTGTTTTTGTAAACAGAACAGAACCCTCAAGGTAAATGCACAAAAAAAGCTTCACTTTAAAATGCGTTTAGAAAAAATAAACACTCACAAGCCCCAACACACAATGCAGAGTAGAGACTGCAACAATAATTTTAGCTCAAGGTTGATCCTGAACATAGACCTTACCTAATAAATTACATTTTTCCGATTATAGGCAAAGCTGAAAATTGTAGTTAAACAATTTGCGCAAAAAAAGACGCCGTCACTCAATTAGTGTTATAAATGCAATTTCTTGAGGCGTTTTAAATACGGAGGACGATAGTTATACGAAGAAATGTTTCTTCAGGCCAAAAATCTTGCCCTACCACAGTATGACACGTAGTAGTGATTTAAAAACAACTATTGGATTGTTTTTAACAGATCGTGGGATCTTGCCAAAGAAGCGAGATGCAAATTTGTCTTTGCCGAGTTGTCGTCGGCTTACTCAGCTAAGATATTTGCTAAAGTAGGAGCAAATATTATAAAAGAGATTCAGTATTCGGAGTACACGTATTCAGTATCTGGCAAAAAGATCATAACCCCCGAATTTCTCTGCTAAAACCGTTGTTTTTGATCTCAATGAAAAATCATGGATGTAGTGGTGTGAATTTTTGGAAAAGCCATAGCTTCCAGCTATTGTTGTATTTATACCAATTGCTTTAGTTAGCTAAATGCATAATTGTTGGTTGACAATTAACGTTTATCGATTTTATAATATACGTTGTCGTATTATTAATACCGTATCGAGAATGTAGTTGTTCATATCGCATTGAGTATGTAGTTGTTAATATCGCATTGAGAATGAAGTTTTTGTTAATCGTTCTTTTAACACAGGGGTCGGGACTCGCGAGCCATATATGGCTCTTTTTGTGACGCGGGCTCTTTTATGGCTCTTTCGATAAAAAAATCTTGCTTGCAGAAAAATTTAAGCTATCATTTCTTTGCATGATCTCAAATAAAACTGCACTCGACCACGGCCGTTTTCCTAAATTTATATTTCCTTTTTTATTACACATAATTGCAAATATTCGGCGCTTCCCGCGAATCCTATTTGTTATTCGAGACTATTATCCCATTTGAAGAAAAAATCTCTTAACATCCAAAAGGCCCTATTCTTGCAACAATCCGTAATCAAAGTTTTGCAAACTTGTTCATTTTTGGTGCGTAGAATATATGTTTTGAACATGAGAACACAATAAACGGCTCTGCTCAATTTACTATTTTTTGCCAACATATAGCTAGATGTAAAAAAGTCGACTATAGGCATTATTATACAGGCCGAAAATTTATTTCTCTTCTTATCTCTTGTGTTTATTCAGTTTGATGGAAGGGTGGTAACTGAAAGGAATCGCACAACTTCCTCTATATCATTTTACTTCAAGTAAATTATTTGTACAATTAAGAGACAATACCTTACATATTGATATTGTATATTATTACGAACACATTGATAAACCTTCCAATTAATATGGGAAGTTGGTTACTACTGGATAAAAATTTTAGGTCGTGTAGTTGGTCGACGTTCTGTTTGTTGAGCGACGCCGATGTGGTTGTTCTGTCAATTGCCGCGCTAAATGCAAGGCTAATGCGGCTTCGCAAACCCGTTTTAGTTCAGTGGTTAAGCACCTGGGCGAACTTGGCGCGCCTAGATTGTTTTGGGGCAATATTTCCGAGAGTTGTGACGATACAAAGTTGAAATTTTTACACAATCCTTATATTGGTTACATCTTTTCCAGCATTTTAGCGAAAAATATTTATATGCGCAGCAGTTTGGATGTTAAATTAAAAAACAAACTTTTTTGTTTTAACAGGTTTGGCCATTATATAAAATCGCACATGTAAACAAACACATAATGTTGTGTTAAAAGTTTGCGACATAAAGTTAAGCACAATATAGTCTTTCTCAAAAGCAAACTTTATATATTTATATACATCCAGGAACGACTTTTTTACCAGTATTATTTTTTCAAACATATATATATATATATTTTTTAAGGCTTGACTTGGACTCACTGCGCCTCAAGTCATTTCAAAAGACTTGTTTACATCCCTGGGAATCTGCTTACCAAGGATTAGGTAATTTTAGAAGGACGCCAGCCATAAGACCAAGATATGAACAACACCAACTTCAGAATAAAACACAATTCGGAATAGGGCCAAAATAGGACGAATACCAAATGGTATTAGTACCGTCTAAATCGGAATAAGTCCTAAATCCGTCAGAATAAGACCTAAAAGGTCAGAATCAGGCCTAAACAACACTTTAACTAACCCCAAACCCAACCCCTAAGTACAACACTCCCGTAATAATTTCAACAATAATCTATTTTATAACCTCACCCATTACCCACCAATAACCCCGAATAGGATAAAAAAAATATATAAAAAAAAAGGATAAAAAAGAAAAAATCCGGCGCCAAAACAGCGGTGCCCTGACGGCGCCGGTCAGACTAAGGCGTCCAAACGTAGTCATAAAAACGGCCGAAACCAGACCAATGGCCCCCGATCGCGTATACCCTCTACCGACAGGTTCGGGCTTTATTTTGACCATTTAGGCTTTCGACCGATGGACTTAATCTTATTCAGATGAATTTAGGATTTATCCTGATGAATTTAGGCCTTATTACGATGAATTTAGGCCTGATTTCGGTCAATTTAGGACTTATTCCATAAATTTAGGACTAATTCCGATGGATTTAGGCTTTTTCCGATAAATTTAGATCTCATTCCGAAGAATTTAGGCCTTATTTCGACAGATTTAGGTCTTATAGAGACGATTTTGATCTTATACTGTCGTGGATATTATTGCGTATTTGGCTGTACTATGTCGTTAATTGGTCTTAATACTATGGTTTCCTAGATTTTTACTGCATTAGGTATTGTTGCTTTTTAGGTCTTATTGTGTGTTTCCCCTTTTAAAATTTTTTAGGTCTTATTGTGTGTTTCCCCTTTTAAAACTGCCAAAGCACATTGCAATGTGCATCGTGCATTGACAATTCTATTAACGTGCAAATAGGCTCTATGAACATGTGCGCACGACTTTGCTTTTCACGTTTCGCATCAATCATGCCGTGTTGTCCTTTTAAACTGCTATGAAATACATATGTATTGTTATGTTACTGTCACGTTCAACTTTGCGCACAGTAAAGACTGAGGTTAACATGTATTTAACAAAGACTCAGATTAATATGTATATATATACATATATTATATATATGTATATATATTTAGAAAGATACAGGTAAACATATATTTAAAAGTGAAAAAGGTTATCATATATAGCCAGAAACTCTGCAATATGGTTTAATATTCATTTCGTTTTATTCCAAAAGTCCTGTTTAGTCACACACTGAAAAAAAATAAATAGGGCAGAACTGTTGAAGGAGATTGCTTGCTAGTGAATTCACTATACGGTTGTTCACAAAACTATAAGAAAGCTTTATCAAATTTCATTTTTAACAACGATCGAATTTAGTAGCTAAAAAGCAAGTTGATGGCCGACAATGCATCAATTCGTAGATACGGCTTCTAAAGTACATTTCAGAACATGATATTATAATGGAGCCTACAGCGTATTATTCTCACACCTACTAAACTTTAGGTCGCTCAATAGTAAAGGAAACTTATATAATAAAAAATAAATCTAAATTATTATGCATTTTTTTCTTTATTATACAAACGGACATTTTGAACGATCGCGGTAACTCTAAGTATGTTCAACGCACTGTAATTCTAGTGTTCCAAAATTAAAAAAAAACAGTACATTCGCTTTGAACACCAAGAACGGTCTTATTAATTTACAATTGAGTCTGTTTGTATTGGTCAGTGTGCGTCATTTTGCTAACATTCAGCTTAAGCTAGTGATACTTAACCTTTAGTGGCCCTTAAACGGTTCTTAAGTGGTACGAAGCACGAAAGCAGGGGGTACGACATGCAGTGTGAAATTATGCGCTGTTTAGGCATATTTGTGAAGAATGTGTAATTTACAAAAAGCCATAAGAAAAAAGCCTTTAGTAAATTGACTGATCGTTGAACTAACAAGACTGTTTTTAATGCATTCAACACGTAATTTATAAATACACTGAGTTTAATTCCTACTATTAACATTTTATTTACTTCCGTCGGTCATCGTAGACAGGAGGTACAATAAAACTCCATAAAAGCACAAAGGGTACGAGCGCTAAAAAAGTCAATAAACACTGCTGCAAGGTAATAATGCAGTACTTCATACAACAATGCGTTATTTAAATGAATATATTACGGGTAGATCACAAAACAATTGTTTGAAATAATCGCCATACTTATCCTACAAGCTCGAAATGACCATTTAAATTTAAACTATTATTAGTCATTTTTACCACTGACATGCAATTCGTTTACCTCATAAATATATAAGCTAATTACATCGACGCATGTAGGTTTCTTTTCATTAACCAGGGATCATCCAGCGTAGAGAAAATTTTGTTAACAATAAGCTTGTGAGGCCGGTATTTCACATTACTGGTCGCGATTATGTCGGACATGCTTGTAACTAAAAACATGACAAAAGAGTTTTACTGGAGGAAGCTGGTTCCTGGTGACTATGAAGAGGTGAAGGACATCATATTAAATCATACGATGAAGTGGGAACCATTATGTGTGACGATAGGACTTACTGCGGAAACCGGCGCATTGAATATTTTTGACGGCATATGGGTAACTATATACTTAATGCGACAAACTACTGTAAGTCACCTTGGGACACAAGCCCCAAAAAACCCCAAGTGCTGCAATCAAGTCATTTTAAAACAAAAGTCAAAAACAAAAGCAAGGAAAAAAAGCGAAAATTGTTAACAGAAAAGAAGGAAAGTTAAGAAATACCAAACAGTTGAATGGTGTGCAATGAGTAAAAGTATAGGTGCACAAGGGTGAGAAAAAGTGAAGGAAAGAATACAAACCAACAAAAAATATGGACAAAAAACTCCATCTTTTGTTGGTCGGTTCTTATTTAAACTTTTGCCATCTGTAGATCGTTGTTTTACGCTTTTCTATGCTTTGTTATGTTGCGTACGCAAACAAGACAAGTACCGGTACCCACTAATTCTTAAGATTCCTAAACCGTGGAGCAACGTCTCTGTAATAATCGCGTCGAGTTTACGCCATCCAGAGTAAACTCGTTTATGTTTCGGTTGTTCAAACTTCGTCACGGTGATGTTTTAAGATTTTTCACGACATAGCAATCGCTCACAGTAAAACACAGGAGTCGCAGATCACTGTTGAGCAATCAGCATATGCAAACGGGGGGTGACAATATACTCGTTTTCAAGCTATTGATTTTTGTAGTCAGAGGTAACTGATTGCCAGTCAATCTGCGCGTACGATCCAAGTAACAACAACAAGATATTTGGAATTCGCTTGGCATCAGGCCCTTACTCGCCGAGAAGAAGAATGTCAAAGATGGGAGATGGGATAAAACGACCTTTGCAACTGGAGCAAGTCTACAGGGTAAGCCTTATAAATCTGTGTTAAAAATGTTAAAAATAATTGCCAGCGCATAAGATATCTTATAATGGTGGTTTAATTACTTGGTTAATGGAGTTTCGATTTGCTTCTGTAAAAATATCAAAATAATAAAGAAATGTTTTGGTCATATTCATCAACATGTGGCTGTTCGATTTTAATCTTTTATCAAGGTGGTCTGCTAAAAAGTGGAATTTTGACCTTGCATTCTGTCAATTAAGCTTCCGCGACAGGAAATATTTGCAAACTCTGTGCTGGCCTTCTTACATTAGCTTCTAAATCAGGGGTCGGGAACATATGGCTCGCGAGCCATATATGGCTTTTTTGTGACGCCATATGGCCCTTTTGATGAACGAACATTGCTTGCAGATAAATATAATGATTTCTCAGCATAATCTGAATAAAACTGCACGCGGCCACGACCGCTTTCCTAACTTATTTCTCCTTTTAACACACATAGAGGCAAATTTGTTGGATACTCGCGTGAATCTTATTTGTTTTTCGCAACTGTTATCATCTCTTTACATTCAAAAGGCCCTGTTGTTTCCAACGAAACTTAGTAATCAAAGTTCTGCAAACTTAGCTAATTCATTTCTTCGTGCTAAGTATGGTATGTTCTGTCCTTTAAATATGGACAAATAAACGACCCTGCTCAATTTACTATTTTTTTTTTCAACCTATCACTAGATGTTAAAAAAGTGTTGGCTCTCATAGAAATACAACTAAGAATATTTGGCCTTTATGGTTCCCTTAGCTGAAGATGTTTCCGAGCCCTGTTCTAAATTATGCGTTGGTGATGCTTTTTTTTAACCAGTTTGTGTCATTTTTTACGGGCCAATCCGCCATCTTTTTGAATGTATTTAAACTAAGATTTCAGTTGCTTATTTGTGCACGACATTCATAATTAACCTATGTTTCCTGTAAGGTTACTTGTTTTAGGGGTCCCATTTTGACGTCATATTGTGGAGACAGTTCTGAAATATTTCATGCAATCCAGGTAGAGAGTTTTTATCGTTGATTTCATCTTTATCTCGTTGTCACAGATATATTGGGCGAACAGAACTGTATAATACACCACATGGATCAGGATTGTCGTGTATAGCATCAATCAACTTTAGCATTGCGGCGTTTATTGCTTAACCGGGTTTGTGGCAATGGCCATAGCCTTTCGTGCAAGCCAGACGTTAACTTGTATACTCGTTCTCGCTCAGTGACTGGAATATACCACAGGCGTGTAGCATAGTGGCTGGGGAGTTTAGTGTAAAGCTGGGTTCTAGCGTTCTTGAAATCAGGTGACAAGGTTATCCAAAAATCAAAAAGTAAGAACTTAATTTAACCCTCAAAATTTGGCCGAAATGACCTACAGATGTTGATATGCTTTCGTTTGTGCAGAATACATAGTCTTTTAAACTTTGCGTTCCACAGGTACCAAGTTCAGTGCACCTCGCATCGACAATCATTAACGTGCAAGAACGCGCTACGCACGGCTGCAGATGACTTTGGCTTTGTCGTGTCTATTCAATCGAAGCCTGGGTAAATTGCTCAGTTGTTAAACCGGCAGAGGGAATGGTCATGTTAATATGTTTCTAGCCTGTTTAAGGTTAGGTGTAAGTTCAAAGTTGAGATATAGCGCGTGCTCGTGAGGTTGTGCAATGCTTTTAGGTTTGCTTTATTTTTCGTTAAAATATGTTGAGCCTGTATTTCTGTCACAACAAATGTTTTGTTCACGAATTGACCGCCACAGGGCAAATAACAGATGCTGCGTATTCATGGTAATACAATTTAGAAAAAATGCATTTCTTTAGCGAAATGTGCATGTCTAAAATGGCAGAGAAAGCTTTCACCGCCCAAAAAACGCGCTACGCACGGTTACAGATGACTTAAGTTTTGACGGGTCTATTCGATCGAAGCCTGGTGTCGATTTGCTCAGTTGTTAGTCTAGCAGGAGCAAATGAGTTTGCTAATATGTTCTAGGCCTGTTTAACGTTAGATTTAAGTCCAAGGTTGAGATATAACGCGTGCTCATGACGTTGTGCAATGGCTCCAAGTTTACTTTAATTTTTGTTAAAATATATTGCGTCTGTATTTCTGCCACAAAAATATTTTGTTCACGAAATGACCACCCAAGGGGAAACAACAAAAGCTGCTTATTCATGCTGAAGCAATTTAGAAAATATTACACTCTTTAAGAGAAAGTGGGCGTGCAAAATTGTAGAGAAAGCTAAAAACATATATACAAAAATAATAAACGTCATACGGATAAAAATGAAAGATTACTCAATAAGTTTTTAAAAACGTACAAGTTGCTCTCTCGTTTCACAAAGCCGTGAACATTTAGTGGACCATCGCTTTTTAGACTGGCAAATTTTATTCGCTTAGTTGTGTCAGTTGAGAATACCTTATGTTGGTCTTTTTCGTTTTATATCGGATAAAAGTCAATTTTGTTAATAAATTTACACGTTATTCAAAAGTTGTCAAAATTTGAAATTTGTGAACGAAATGCCCAGCAAAATGAAACAAAATTTAAAAGCGTGTTGAAATTGTCTTTTAGCATAAGGCTTAGCTCGAATTGTTGCGTATCTCTGATTTTTGAAATGTATTAAACAATATTATCTGTATTTTTTCGGTGGGAATTTGCAAATTATACTATTTCCTATTCCAGTAGTGCGCTAAGGTTTTGTTAAATTTTGCATTTCTTTTTTTCTTGTATTTCAACTTAAACAACCTACTCAAGATTTTGCTAAATTTCACAACGTCTTGTTTTTGCATTTTTATATTTTTCTCTTTTTTTTTATATTTTTCTCTTTTTGATATAAAATATAACTAAGCATTTTCTAGAATCTAGAGTTTTGCATACGCCTGAAAAACACACTGATTTGCGTTGCACCGGTTTTCAGTAAAACGTAAAAAAGTGGCTGCCACACTAAGACACCAATTAATGCAGTACTTGGAATAACGCGTTGTTCGAATCAATGTATTCCTAACCGGCAGTAACTGGTCAAAATTATAATTTGATAGGTCAAAATTTATTCTCTTTTGGTAAAATAATAATGGCCCTAGTCATGACCACAAAAAGTAACTATCAGTGTGCAATGGTCAATTTATCAACCCAACCCTAAAAACATTTAAGTTGTTACCTTCATAACCCATACCCATTACCCATTCTTACAATTGACCTCTATCAGCAGTGAACTTAGCCTGATTGGATGTCCACGATCGGTATAGTAATACATTCTGCAAGGTATATGATTATAGCTGCAAAGGGGTCTCACGTCGAATATGTGGTCTTGCCCATTGCTGACAGTTAAAGTACGCACTGTCATCTCTTGCGAAATGGATACTGGAAAGTTCTACGAAGAACAGCGGCGTAGGGAACGGCGTTTATAGAACTTCCAGGACAGCGTAGACCAGCTCGCAGAGGTTTTGTTGTAATTTGAGTCCTTTTGTATTGAAGCTTTCAATGCTGTCTCTTCAAAATTGTCTGTTGCGCAGCCGGCCGTTTAGTCGACCGTGTGACGTGTGTACATTTGTTGTTAGCTAAGTTGTAGAAGAAGTTTATAGCCAACTGCCAAAGCAAACCCGATGGTTTTATTTGCTTGGGGCAATTTGGCCAAAATCCGGATTGAGGTGTTACGACAAGCGAGGTATTTATTGATAGAAGTAAATACTGATTATACGTTAAACTGCCGGAGAATGTTGCACGCGACAGATTTAGAAAGCAATGGACGGTTACACATTTGGGATAGGCAAAACATATAGTTTTGAACGAAGATAAAAAAAGAGAAAGAGAAAGCGAAAAAGCACTGTTTCAAATGGATACAAGCATTAGAAGAAGTATTTTTAGTCAAAAATTCTAACTTTTTAATTCAGACAGTACACATAAAGTGTGTGTATAGGTGGCACTTTCGCAAAACCGATTTGGTTAAAACATTTAGCGCGACCTCTAACAGGCCTTACAACAAGGTTGATATTAGATGCTGCTATTTGTTTTGTATTACCGCCATTGGTATATTCCAACGTAGTAAAACTTGTTAAGATAAACCTAATACTTTTTTTTAAGTTGTCCCGGAAAAAATTTAGTTGCCCCGGAAAGACATCCACTGTTATAACCACCATTATGTCTAACTTGCTTTTAACAACTGAAAACCCGACACGCAAGTTTTACTGGAGAAAGATAGTTCCAAGCGATTACGAAGAGGTGAAACAAATCATGATAAACCATTTCGTGAAGTGGGAACCGCTCAGTTCCACGATAGGAGTTACTCCTGAAACCGGAGCATTGGATCTTACCAACGACTCATGGGTAAATAAAATGCAGGAAATATTAGGTTCAAACCCTTAATAGAAATGTGGACAACTGCGAAATAAGACTAGTTTTAATTTTATTAAAAACCATAGCTATGCTGTACCGACAGGGTTTTATATGCCGATTCGTATGCTGCATATACAATCAAGACACATTTACTTCTCCTTTCGGCGGAAAGGAGGTGCTTTATCTTTACAATTGCACGATTAAATTGAATACATTTTTCCAGTTTGACCACAGTAATGACGTCATTTTGTATCGTATCAAATGCCCACACATTTAACCCAAAAATAAGTAAAATTTTTTGATGTATCTTAAATACCGAGCCCAAATGTGATGGCCATAGTTTACAAACGTCGCTCATGTATATTTGGGTGTAAGACCAATACTTGGCAATTTACAAAAGCAATCTATGGAGTATAGACTGTAAGACAATTGTCTCATTAATCTTCCGTTTTGTGACAGGCAAGTGTACAAGATGGCCAGTCAATCTGTGTGTACGAACCTGAGGACAACAACAAGATTGTTGCAATTCGCACGGCATCCGGTCCTTACTCGCCAGATAAAAGATTAAAAGCATGGGGAGGAGGAAAGAAACTACCATTACAACTGGAGCAGATGTACAGAGTAAGACCACTATAGGAAAAAAAATATTATGCCTATACTTGTCTACATGGTTATACTTTAGGTAAAATTTCCCGAATATATTCAACCCCACAAAATTATGATACAAAAGTTTACATTGTATTGTTTTTCGGCCACAAAATATAAAAATACTAGCACAGCAAAATGTGTGCAACTTTTATTGTTTTAAGTTTTATTTTTGCAATTGCAGTAAGAGCGGAATTCTAGAGCAGTGGTTCGCAAATATAGTTGGTGGCGACCCAACATTTGTTTTTATATGGGCCGAAAATTTATTTTCGGGACATATCTTGTTTTTGCCGCTATTCTTTTTTGGTTTCCTATGGTTTCCTATGGTTTGTTTCAGACCGAGTTTTGTCCGAAGCTTTATAGAAAAAGTAGACATCGTAGAACCTTCAAATTTTCAGACATGGCGTAGAGTGGTATGAAGGTGCTTTGTAAAAGTTTATGAGGCTGCACTCCCAGGGGCCTTTGCTTGGGGGGTAAAAACCTGAAATATTGCGTTTTAGCACTTTGTAGCTAACGACAGCCATCTAGCAGCAGAAAAACTTTCATACAGAATTCGTTCATATTCGCTTGCTTTGTCCAGCTCGCGTCGCGACGAGGCGGCTACTGGCATCCCTGCTGCGCCCTATTGTCCCGCGCGTGCAACATTTGTGTTGGAAGTGGCTTGCCTAGTAAAACTATGCACATGCGACTTGCCTTTCATAAAGAGGCCTCTCTAAGTAAAAAAAACTATTGCTCTTACAACACAAAATATTTTACCACCGCAAATTTAAATGCGAATCCTACAGGCAGTGTACACATCTCTGTTAGCACATGTTGTAATTGTTGCACCATTCAAACATATCAACACCAGGTCTAAGCAAATATAATTATACAAGGGCCGCAACAACAAAAAGCTTAAGTTTAACGCATTCTTAACGACGACGTTACAAAGCTACGTCATAACATGGCGTCATAAATAAATAAATCTTGCGTTTATTGGATTTAAATTGGCAAAACTTTCAATATAAAACGTGGCTTATTAGGCACATAACGTGTTTGCATATTGCTCAAAACTACAGATTTAAACTCTGTTTCAACAGTGATTGCTCAGACCAAGGCATGGTAAAAATTTACACAGTAAAAGTTGGAAAAAGTATAGCAAACCATAGACGTTAAATCATTTAGAGAGAATGAAAATATTGACTTTTTACACATGCTAGCTGACCAAAATGTAATAACATGGCCGTAAGCATTATCTACGTAAATTTTTATTGATCAAATGTATGTTTCGATCATTTGCCAAAATCTACGCCATATTTGAACCCCCTTCGCTTCAAAGCCATAAGTTATTATATTATTATACACAACTCATAATTGTGTGTAGATATGTTGGATTGGAGTAACATACAGAACAGGTGCAAATAGCAAATATTCTCCAAATACGATGTTTCCAATATTCTCCAAATCGTATTTCATCGTATTGTCGCGGTAATACACAAAGAGGTAAGGCCGTGAATAAAGTTTCACCCACCGTACAATTAACGGAGGGAAGCATTTCGAGTAGGGATGTTCAAGGCAGAATATCGGCGACACATTTATAATGCTTGCTTTAAATGCGGCGTCAGCATTTTTTGGGGCGACCAATTACTTCGCGATAAGCTTCGCGTAATAATTAAGTGTCAATAGGGTGTATTTACCGCCGCAAGTTTAAATGCGAAATCTTAAGGCAGTCTACGCCTCTCTGTTAGCACCTGTTGTGCATCTTGCTCCAACCAGCATACCAACATCAGACCTAAACTTATCTAGCAAAACTTTCGATTTAATAGTTTGCGTATTAGGCACGTAATAGTGTTTTTCATATTGTTTGAAACGACAGATTTAAAGCCTGTTTTAACAGTGATTGCTCGGACCAAGCTATGGTAAAAAATTACCTAGTGAAAGTTTGCAAAAGTATAGCAAACCATAGGCGTTAAACCATTTTTAGTCTTTAAGAGAATGATAATATTTGATTTTCAAACACGTAAGCTGGTCAAAATTTAATAAAATAGCCATATGCATTATCTAAGTAAATTCTATTTATCAAATATATGTTTCGATCATTCCCCAAATTCTACGCCATATTTGAACCACTTTCGCATCAAAGGCACATTTTAAGTGGGGAAGTTTTCGGCCCATATCTGTTTTTGCTTGCAGAAACAAGTTAAGGAAAATGAAAAACAAAATATATAATATAAAGTACACAATACAAAATATTAAAAAAAAAATTAAAAAAAAAAAATTAAAATAAAGTAAAAATTGAAAATAAACACTAAGCCCTGAAAATATATCCCCTGACAAAATATACAACAACCGCACCCCCGTCTAGTTTTTATACTTACTTTAATCGCGTCTAGCGTTGTCACACGACACATACTCAGGCCTCGTAAATTTTCGAGCTTACCTTGTTGGACACAAATAAACTAGACGAGGCCCTGTACCCTAAATTTGTTTTTGACCAATTGTAATTATTGAAAAACCAAACTGTACACTTAGCTGGAATCTATTTAGCCATATAGTTTGTTTTATTCGAGGAAATCTTTTTATCTTGTTTAGCTTTTTCTCTGTCGTCAAAGTATCGCAAGCATTTCGGCTGCTACGATTAAAAGTTATACAAACTAAATCTATTTAATTGTACGCTTAAAACGCAAAATCTTTTATATCTTTACAATGCAAAGTGAACATTAAATACAAATTTTACCAAAGTGTTCGCAAAACTTTGCCGACATAAACTCGCTACTTCATTATGCTTCACGCGAATCTTTACGTGGTTTGTGCGTTTCTATACAGCATGGTTGTTTAAAAAGCTATTCACCTAAAACAACAAGCGAATAAACATACTGTAGTTCCTTGAGTGCATGTCATTTGGACCAGAACAAGTCGTCCAGAAATATGCGGGTGATGAAAAGTTCGTGAAAGGTGTACTGGTGTCAGTGGTTGAAGAATGTTTTCAACTGGGCCTGGGAAGAGCAATCCTTAAAAAGTAAGTTTCATCTTGTCACGTTACTGTATCGAATGTTGCTGGACTAACTGAGAACAATTGATCATCATATGCAGAAACAGTCGAAAAAATTGTTCATAAAATGATAATATTAATGTTTTGTTAATGTTCAAGGCTGGTTATTTTCCAAACGACGCTAGATTTTTAAGGCATTTTTCTCAAAAAAGAGTTGCATTGATGGTGCTCTCATATAGTTATAACATCTTAAAAATTAAACCAAAGACGGTGAAATATTCGTGATTGGTTTTGGTAAAATCATGTTTCCACTATCAGCCCAGTCTAGTAAAGTTTCACCACGCTAAATTACAAGCACGCATTTCGCCACCTGCAATACTAAATTAAGATCGGTTTACCTGGTGTTATTATGCCACGATTATCGCACATCTGTGCCGTGCAGTGTGCCAAGTCAGCTAAATTACAAGCTGCTGTAAAGAGAAAATAAGTTGTGTCAATTTCACACTAAACACATGGTCTTTGCTTAAAGAGAATAATCTTGCGATAACAATCGTTACATAAAAAGCCGACTTTGAATATCACAGTTAGACCACCTTGTAAGAGAATCTGCTTTACTTACAAAAAGTAAAACCCCCAACAACCCCCTGGATACGCTACTGAATGCAGCCACCCATAAAAAAGTTTAATTTCAAATGCAAAAAGCGGAGCTGGCAGGCAAGATTCGCGTGGTTGCAGCTGTAGTGCTTATTGCTATATAGAACCATATGGTTTTGGATAATGTTTACCGTATCAATAGCTGTAGGTATAAGTGTTACTCATAGCTGTAGGTATAAGTGTTAACCTAGGGCCTAGGCCTTAGGGTATATGACCAAACTCTGTTTACATTTTACAATCAAGATTCATTTGTTCGAATCGTACCAATGCATTTAATTTGAAAATTGTTGTTCTGTCGCGACTGAACAATTTTTTTGTGACTTTTGGTGTACCTTCAACCTCCTAAAATTTACACAAAACTGCAAAAACGCAATTTCAGAAATGGGCAATCTTTTTGTTTTGATTTGTCCCTTTTATATTAAATGTTTTAAGCGTCCTGACGTAGTGTCACACTGGTTAAATACGTAGGCTACGATAAAGTGAAAACGACTTTAATTTTTTTTAAATTGTAAATTTTGTTTAACACTGTTTAATTCTAAGAGAACCATAAATTGATTTTATTTTCATAGATCGTGGGAGCTTGCCAAAGAAGCAGGTTGCAAGTATTTCTTTGCTGAATTGACATCGGCTTACACGGCGATCATATTCCGCAAAGCAGGAGCAAAAATCATCCAAGATATTCCCTATTGTGACTACAAGGATCCTGTGTCCGGCGAAACAATCATGTCTAAATGCAAAGAGCCTCATGTCTCTGGTAAAACCGTTGTAATTGATCTCGATGACAAGTCGTGGATGTAATTGTGTTTGTTCTTTAATGTAGCCTAATTATATTTGCAATTCTAGCAAGTTTTTTATCTATATGTAACGGCAGTGCTATACACTATCATAAAAAAATGTTTTTTGTCCTATAAATTTGATTCGTAAACGACTAACACCAGCATCGTAAACAACTAACAATTGTATCACTTTTGTTAAGACTTATTTTACCTGTTTTCAAAATGTCAACATTCCATTAAAGATCCAATAAATATAATGTCGTGGTTTTATTTCGTTGGGTTAGGGAAGTAAAACACGCCAAAATGTTTCGCAAAATTGATGATTTTTAATAAATTCTGTTTGTAAGTTTAAATTTGCCTTTTTATCTGAGTGTTGGCTGTTACTTAGTAGTTTTTTGTCAATAATATTTTCTTGAAAAAATATTTTTATACTTGAATGGTTTTCGTGGTCGCCCAATACTGCAATCATGTTTGGTATATTTTTGAGATATTTAACAATAGTAAATATGCGTTTTTACAGTGTTATTAATACAGCGTCCTTGATTGTTTAAGGCCTAAACTTTAGGCTTATGTGCCAAGAAGAAGTAAAATAACAAAGTTTTTTTTTCCGTAGTTTCGTAAACTACAAAGAACCAGTGTTGTAAACAAGTCACTTTGAAATGACGTATGTCCCGGTCATGTCATTTGTGAAATAACTTAAGTGCAACGCCATTCCTTTTGAATAGATATCATGCCAAGTCCTAATTAGAGCAAATCATTTCATAGTCAAGTGATTGTAGTAAAAATAATACTTTAGACAATTAAAATTGGAAAACTCGTTTAAAATAATCGTAAATCGGAAACTCGTTTGATGTCATTTGATTACTCAAATAAAAGTTAACTACAACGCAACATATACCAAGTAAGTTGATCTTATGTGCAAACATAAGATGAAAAACTCAATTTGAAAAAAAATCCTTGAAATCTCTTATTTCAAAGTTCAAAGCAAAGTTCGAAATCCGGCCGGCGATCGAATTCAATGCTCTTCAACCTTAATTACCGTTGCATACCTTTAACAACCGTTAAATACCTGGTTTGTATAAGAAAAACAGTAAAGTGGAGAAGGCACACTTTTTGTAGGAGGTTCCTGTACAACGTGATCTTCAATATGGAGCAGTGGTTTTCAAACTTAAAAAAAATACGCAACGTTCCCCTAGCAATTTTTAAATTGCTCACGGTGCCCCTAATAATATACAAAAAACATTTTGTGTTATTGGTATCAATGGGACGGGTGAACTTGCTTCTTGCTATCAGCCCGGCTATGTTTGGTTTTGTTGATTTTAGTATTGTAACGCTAACTAAATTTTTTTTGCTTCGCATGGACCAGTGTAGGCAATAAATTTTTATAGATGGCGTCATAAATTTACATCATAATACAAACATACTTCAGAAATTTGCTGTTTCAGGTCCTAAATATGTGAAATGAAATAAAGTCTAAATATATTCAGAGCAAAAACGTTTTGTTTTTAATATAGCCTACTTTTTGTTGTTGAAAAATTAATTGCCTAAATATACGCTAATAGTTAAATTTGGCTTTCATGGACCCCCTAAAACTAGTCGTACATGGACCCCAGTTGAAGAACCCCTGAACTAGATCATTGGTTGCAACGGATATATTGTTACGTCATGATAATACACATAGAAATCATATTACATTTATCACTGTAACAAGCATTAAAGATGTCAGCTAAATAAACCAGAGTGAATATAAAACTTAAGGTCTTAAATCGTTTTTATGAGCCGGCGATTTTTACTTTTTAAAAACAAGGCATTAACTGCCATTGCAATCAAAGCAAACCAATTAATTTTACTGGCAGAGATATTCTATTCAAGGACTTTAACTTGAGTTAAGAAGTTTTTGTAAAATACTTAAGTTTTCCTCAAGTTAAAAAAATGAATCACCAAGGTTTCGTGACGCTCAGTTTGAGAACCCCTGGATTAAAGATTGATATATCTTGGTATCATTTAACACAGTGTAAATCTTCGCCTTTTGCTAAATACAAAAATATTTTATATTGGTTGCATATTGCATAGTGGGCTTCAGTCGAAAACCTGTTTGAAAACCGCATTCTACGTTTTTAACGCCTAAAGGGAGAATCCTTTAAGGCAGGGATGTCCAACCTTTTAGCAGAATGGGCCGCATTGCCACTTTTAAAATTTCGATGGGCCGCAAAATCTCTCAAATTAAAGGGGTGACGTCAAAAGTTGCGTTATATCGTGACGTCATAAAACAACCTAACTTATAAACACCCGTTCTTCGAGAGTAAAATTGTGCGCAAATATGCGAAAATTTAAGTTTTTACGTGTTTGGGCTGACATATTATTTAAAACGGTCCGGAAAAACACACATTCAGAAAAACAAACATCTTGCTTAGCAATGATGGGTGCACAAAGTGCTCGATGGATGTTGAAATGCGACATTAGACTCGATTATAAAAAACACAAGATTATGCCTACATCAAATACTGCGCGATCTTCACGTTTTGATGATAGTCGAAACAACTGTTTTTAATAAAGGCTACTGAAAGTGAGAATTAGTGGTGGGCCGCACGTAAATATCAGGCGGGCCGCAGGTTGGACATCCCTGCTTTAAGGCATGCAAACAATATCGTGCTCACGGCTTCCTCATCGCCCTAAAACCAGATGACATAATCGGTACTTATCTGCTAAATCGATCCAAAAGTTATTTTTAATAAAAAAATTAGCTAAAGTTGTTTTTACGAGATATCAAAACCGTCGTGGAAAAACAAATTAAATCGGGGCAAAAAGTTAAAACTGAATGCTAACATCAGCAAAAGTGTAAACGGAACGAAAACGTAGAATAATTGTTAAAAAAATCTAGAGCAACTGAAGGTTTTAATAGCAATTGTACGTTTACTTTAGGCATCGAGTGAAACAATAAGTTTAGAAAGACAGTCTGAATAAAAACAAAAACAAAAAAATTGTAACCTGCGACGTTTATTATGGGTCACGCAGCGTAGTTTTGCAGATCGAAAAGGCCTGTAGGTTTATCCAGCAATTATCCAATCTATCGAAGATTCTGGATAAAGGGCTTTTTGAACCTTATCTGGAATAATGTCGAATTTGCTTTTATCAAGCAAAAAGCCGACACTCAAGTTTTACTAGAGGAAGCTCGTACCAGGCGACTATGAAGCGGTAGAATAAATTATAACAAAGCATTTTGTGAAGTGGGGTCCCTTCAGTGTAACGCTAGGAATTACTGTGGAAACCGGGGCATTCGACCTCGTCGACGACATGTGGGTAAATAAATTTCAATTTAAAACACATTTTTTGCTCTGTGATTGACTCAATTACCAACGTGGACAGTGCGTGTCAAACGATTCAAACGCGTTGTGTGGTTCATATAGGAATCCGCAGCCATTAGGGGGCAGATACAGTCGACAAGCAAACTTTTAAACAGAGTAAAACGTTTACAGATTGTGTCCTTATATTGGCAAAGTATGTGATCGACCTACCAATAGAAATGTGCGGAACGTAAACCAAATACTTCACATTTTTTTCGCGATTCTGTATTCTGAAACGTACACCTTCCAAGCGATATATTCGGCTTAGAAATAGAAATTATGCTGATATACAAAAATAAATAGTCGTTTATGGTAACTAACCTGTGATACGTTGCGTATTTTTTCCTACTTGAAATTAGTACAATCAAGAAAAGAATTGTAAATACCTCCAGGTACTCTTACTGCAGTATATACGACTTAATTTTGCAGTTTGACATCTCGATTACTCCTCTCTCCCTTTACTTTGCATGCAAATCATCGCTTTGATGTTTTTTTTAGATAATCTAATATAACAATTTTTTTTTTAGATAATCTAATATAAAAATAAAAAATGTAAATTTTCGACAAAATAAAAGAACGTGACCCGGAAATGTTCGTTCAGAATAAATAAATATTACAAAAATACGTAGAATAATATCGCAATAATGACAAAACGTATTTAAGTGGTTTAAATTGCCTTTGTGTAAATTAGTTTTGTTTTACATATGGGGGTAAAATATGACCAGTCAATATGCGCGTACGATCCAAGAAACAACAACAAGATAGTTGGAATTCGCTTGGCATCAGGCCCTTACTCGCCGAGAAGAAGAAAGCCAAAGATGGGAGATGGGATAAAACGACCTTTACAACTGGCGCAAGCCTACAGGGTAAGTAAATATTCATAAAAATGTAAGTACTTAATAGCTTGGTATAGTTTGCTCCACGAATCGACTGTTTTGTTGTTTTCAGAAATATTATTTGGAACAGCTTGGTCCTTTTTATCCAATTCTTATGTTTTAAGGTACCGATAAACAACAGTCAATGTTGTAAGGATTTGCTATGGTTTTGTTAGATAATTGAGTGTTTGTCATTTGGTTCAAATGATGTCGTGGAGTCATACGCTGGCTATGAAAAGTTCATGAAAGGAATGATAGTATGTGTGGCTGAAGAATACCATCAACTGGGCTTGGGCGGAGCATTAATGCACAAGTAAGCTACACCATTATTTACCAATGATATTAAAGATAGGTAAATAGTTTTATAAGACAACTAAAATCATTCGAAGTTAGTTACTGAGGATGCTCATAGCAGTGAAATATTTTTATCGTATAACATCAAAAGTTTAAACAAACTAATTTTCGGTTCACCTAGTTTTGTACTTAGTTTAATCTTAATCATT
Organism: Ascidiella aspersa; assembly: GCF_963924565.1. NCBI lineage: Eukaryota > Metazoa > Chordata > Ascidiacea > Phlebobranchia > Ascidiidae > Ascidiella > Ascidiella aspersa. Next base: position 5,604,250 of record NC_139449.1, read on the forward strand.
GATGTGCAACGAGAATCGTTTGCTTTTTACCATTTTAGTTCTGGCTGATGCTGTTATTCCAAACAAAATTTTGAATAAATAGATAAAGTAGATAAAGTAGTATTAATAACTACCTTTCCGAAACGGATAAAGACCATTTTGCCCTGGGAGTCATAAAAGGTTTTCATGTTGGGATAAGACATAGCAAAGTAACAATTGTTCTGCAAGAAAAAAACAGTAGTACTCAGAATAAGTTGATAACTTATTACATTTAACTGGTCATACCACTATTCATTTGTTGAATTTTAGTTGGGGAGTAGCAACAAAACGGTAAACCAGATTAAAATGTGGGCCTAGTAAAGCTGCTTATAAATCCTTACCTCAATTCAACTCTAAATTCAACCTGCGTTATTAAGACAGCTGAATAAACTGATTAAAGCTGTTTTTGTAAACAGAACAGAACCCTTAAGGTAAACGCACAAAAAAAGCCTCACTTTAAAATGCGTTTAGAAAAAATAAACACTAACAAGCCCCAACACACAATACAGAGTAGAGACTGCAACCATAATTTTAGCTCAAGGTTGATCCTGAACATAGACCTTACCTAATAAATTACATTTTTCCGATTATAGGCAAAGCTGAAAATTGTAGTTAAACAATTTGTGCAAAAAAAGACGCCGTCACTCAATTAGTGTTATAAATGCAATTTCTTGAGGCGTTTTAAATACGGAGGACGATAATTATACGAAAAAATGTTTCTTCAGGCCAAAAATCTTGCCCTACCACAATATAACACGATAGTAGTGATTTAAAAACAACTATTGGAATGTTTTTAGCAGATCGTGGGATCTTGCCAAAGAAGCGAGATGCAAATTTGTCTTTGCCGAGTTGTCGTCGGCTTACTCAGCTAAGATATTTGCTGAAGTAGGAGCAAATATTATAAAAGAGATTCACTATTCGGAGTACACGGATTCAGTATCTGGCAAAAAGATCATGGCAAAATGCAAACCTCCGCATTTCTCTGCTAAAACCGTTGTTTTTGATCTCAATGAAAAATCATGGATGTAGTGGTGTGAATTTTTGAAAAGCCATAGCTTCCAGCTATGTTGTATTTATACCAATTACTTTAGTTAGCTAAAAGCATAATTGCTGGTTGACAATTAACGTTTATCGATTTTATAATATACGTTGTCGTATTATTAATACCGTATCGAGAATGTAGTTGTTCATATCGCATTGAGTATGTAGTTTTTGTTAATATCGCATTGAGAATGAAGTTTTTGTTAATCGTTCTTTTAACACAGGGGTCGGGACTCGCGAGCCATATATGGCTCTTTTTGTGACGCGGGCTCTTTTATGGCTCTTTCGTTAAAAAAATCTTGCTTGCCGAAAATTTAAGCTATCATTTCTTTGCATGATCTCAAATAAAACTGCACTCGACTACGGCCGTTTTCCTAACTTTATATTTCCTTTTTTATTACACATAATTGCAAATATTCGGCGCTTCGCGCGAATCCTATTTGTTATTCGAGACTATTATCCCATTAGAAGAAATCTCTTAACATCCAAAAGGTCCTATTCTTACAATCTGTAATCAAAGTTTTGCAAACTTGGCTAATTCCATTTTGGGGGGTAGCATATATGTTTTGAACATGAGAACACAATAAACGGCTCTGCTCAATTTACTATTTTTTGCCAACCTATAGCTAGATGTAAAAAAGTCCACTATAGGCATTATTATACAGGCCGAAAATTTATTTCTCTTCTTATCTCTTGTGTTTATTCAGTTTGATGGAAGGGTGGTAACTGAAAGGAATCGCACAACTTGCTCTATATCATTTTACTTCAAGTAAATTATTTGTACAATTAAGAGACAATACCTTACATATTGATATTGTATATTATTACGAACACATTGATAAACCTTCCAATTAAGATGGGAAGTTGGTTACTACTGGATAAAAATTTTAGGTCGTGTAGTTGGTCGACGTTCTGTTTGTTGAGCGACGCCGATGTGGTTGTTCTGTCAATTGCCGCGCTAAATGCAAGGCTAATGCGGCTTCGCAAACCCGTTTTAGTTCAGTGGTTAAGCACCTGGGCGAACTTGGCGCGCCTAGATTGTTTTGGGGCAATATTTCCGAGAGTTGTGACGATACAAAGTTGAAATTTTTACACAATCCTTATATTGGTTACATCTTTCCAGCACCTTTTTTTAGCGAAAAATATTTATATGCACAGCAGTTTGGATGTTAAATTAAAAAACAAACTTTTTTGTTTTAACAGCTTTGGCCATTATATAAAATCGCACATGTAAACAAACACATAATGTTGTGTTAAAAGTTTGCGACATAAAGTTAAGCACAATATAGTCTTTCTCAAAAGCAAACTTTATACATTTATATACATCCAGGAACGACTTTTTTACCAGTATTATTTTTTCAAACATATATATATATTTTTTTTAAGGCTTGACTTGGACTCACTGCGACTCAAGTCATTTCAAAAGACTTGTTTACATCCCTGGGAATCTGCTTACCAAGGATTAGGTAATTTTAGAAGGACGCCAGCCATAAGACCAAGATATGAACAACACCAACTTCAGAATAAAACACAATTCGGAATAGGGCCAAAATAGGACGAATACCAAATGGTATTAGTACCGTCTAAATCGGAATAAGTCCTAAATCCGTCAGAATAAGACCTAAAAGGTCAGAATCAGGCCTAAACAACACTTTAACTAACCCCAAACCCTACCCCTAAGTACAACACTCCCGTAATAATTTCAACAATAATCTATTTTATAACCTCACCCATTACCCACCAATAACCCCGAATAGGATAAAAAAAATATATAAAAAAAAGGATAAAAAAGAAAAAATCCGGCGCCAAAACAGCGGTGCCCTGACGGCGCCGGTCAGACTAAGGCGTCCAAACGTAGTCATAAAAACGGCCGAAACCAGACCAATGGCCCCCGATCGCGTATACCCTCTACCGACAGGTTCGGGCTTTATTTTGACCATTTAGGCTTTCGACCGATGGACTTAATCTTATTCAGATGAATTTAGGATTTATCCTGATGAATTTAGGCCTTATTACGATGAATTTAGGCCTGATTTCGGTCAATTTAGGACTTATTCCATAAATTTAGGACTAATTCCGATGGATTTAGGCTTTTTCCGATAAATTTAGATCTCATTCCGAAGAATTTAGGCCTTATTTCGACAGATTTAGGTCTTATAGAGACGATTTTGATCTTATACTGTCGTGGATATTATTGCGTATATTTGGCTGTACTATGTCGTTAATTGGTCTTAATACTATGGTTTCCTAGATTTTTACTGCATTAGGTATTGTTGCTTTTTAGGTCTTATTGTGTGTTTCCCCTTTTAAAACTTTTTTAGGTCTTATTGTGTGTTTCCCCTTTTAAAACTGCCAAAGCACATTGCAATGTGCATCGTGCATTGACAATTCTATCAACGTGCAAATAGGCTCTATGAACATGTGCGCACGACTTTGCTTTTCACGTTTCGCATCAATCATGCCGTGTTGTCCTTTTAAACTGCTATGAAATACATATGTATTGTTATGTTACTGTCACGTTCAACTTTGCGCACAGTAAAGACTGAGGTTAACATGTATTTAACAAAGACTCAGATTAATATGTATACATATACATATATTATATATATGTATATATATTTAGAAAGATACAGGTAAACATATATTTAAAAGTGAAAAAGGTTATCATATATAGCCAGAAACTTTGCAATATGGTTTAATATTCATTTCGTTTTATTCCAAAAGTCCTGTTTAGTCACACACTGAAAAAAAATAAATAGGGCAGATCTGTTGAAGGAGATTGCTTGCTAGTGAATTCACTATACGGTTGTTCACAAAACTATAAGAAAGCTTTATCAAATTTCATTTTTAACAACGATCGAATTTAGTAGCTAAAAAGCAAGTTGATGGCCGACAATGCATCAATTCGTAGATACGGCTTCTAAAGTACATTTCAGAACATGATATTATAATGGAGCCTACAGCGTATTATTCTCACACCTACTAAACTTTAGGTCGCTCAATAGTAAAGGAAACTTATATAATAAAAAATAAATCTAAATTATTATGCATTTTTTTCTTTATTATACAAACGGACATTTTGAACGATCGCGGTAACTCTAAGTATGTTCAACGCACTGTAATTCTAGTGTTCCAAAATTAAAAAAAAACAGTACATTCGCTTTGAACACCAAGAACGGTCTTATTAATTTACAATTGAGTCTGTTTGTATTGGTCAGTGTGCGTCATTTTGCTAACATTCAGCTTAAGCTAGTGATACTTAACCTTTAGTGGCCCTTAAACGGTTCTTAAGTGGTACGAAGCACGAAAGCAGGGGGTACGACATGCAGTGTGAAATTATGCGCTGTTTAGGCATATTTGTGAAGAATGTGTAATTTACAAAAAGCCATAAGAAAAAAGCCTTTAGTAAATTGACTGATCGTTGAACTAACAAGACTGTTTTTAATGCATTCAACACGTAATTTATAAATACACTGAGTTTAATTCCTACTATTAACATTTTATTTACTTCCGTCGGTCATCGTAGACAGGAGGTACAATAAAACTCCATAAAAGCACAAAGGGTACGAGCGCTAAAAAGGTCAAGAAACACTGCTGCAAGGCAATAATGCAGTACTTCATACAACAATGCGTTATTTAAATGAATATATTACGGGTAGATCACAAAACAATTGTTTGAAATAATCGCCATACTTATCCTACAAGCTCGAAATGACCATTTAAATTTAAACTATTATTAGTCATTTTTACCACTGACATGCAATTCGTTTACCTCATAAATATATAAGCTAATTACATCGACGCATGTAGGTTTCTTTTCATTAACCAGGGATCATCCAGCGTAGAGAAAATTTTGTTAACAATAAGCTTGTGAGGCCGGTATTTCACATTACTGGTCGCGATTATGTCGGACATGCTTGTAACTAAAAACATGACAAAAGAGTTTTACTGGAGGAAGCTGGTTCCTGGTGACTATGAAGAGGTGAAGGACATCATATTAAATCATACGATGAAGTGGGAACCATTATGTGTGACGATAGGAATTACTGCGGAAACCGGCGCATTGAATATTTTTGACGGCATATGGGTAACTATATACTTAATGCGACAAACTACTGTAAGTCACCTTGGGACACAAGCCCCAAAAAACCCCAAGTGCTGCAATCAAGTCATTTTAAAACAAAAGTCAAAAACAAAAGCAAGGAAAAAAAGCGAAAATTGTTAACAGAAAAGAAGGAAAGTTAAGAAATACCAAACAGTTGAATGGTGTGCAATGAGTAAAAGTATAGGTGCACAAGGGTGAGAAAAAGTGAAGGAAAGAATACAAACCAACAAAAAATATGGACAAAAAACTCCATCTTTTGTTGGTCGGTTCTTATTTAAACTTTTGCCATCTGTAGATCGTTGTTTTATGCTTTTCTATGCTTTGTTATGTTGCGTACGCAAACAAGACAAGTACCGGTACCCACTAATTCTTAAGATTCCTAAACCGTGGAGCAACGTCTCTGTAATAATCGCGTCGAGTTTACGCCATCCAGAGTAAACTCGTTTATGTTTCGGTTGTTCAAACTTCGTCACGGTGATGTTTTAAGATTTTTCACGACATAGCAATCGCTCACAGTAAAACACAGGAGTCGCAGATCACTGTTGAGCAATCAGCATATGCAAACGGGGGGTAACAATATACCCGTTTTCAAGCTATTGTTTTTTGCAGGCAGAGGTAACTGATTGCCAGTCAATCTGCGCGTATGATCCAAGTAACACCAACAAGATAGTTGGAATTCGCTTGGCATCAGGCCCTTACCCGCCGAGAAGAAGAATGTCAAAGATGGGAGATGGGATAAAACGACCTTTGCAACTGGAGCAAGTCTACAGGGTAAGCCTTATAAATTTGTGTTAAAAAATGTTAAAAATAATTGCCAGCGCATAAGATATCCTATAATGGTGGTTTAATTCTTTGTTAATGGAGTTTCGATTTGCTTCTATAAAAATATCAAAATAAGAAAGAAATATTTTGGTCATATTCATCAACATGTGGCTGTTCGATTTTAATGTTTTATCAAGGTGGTCTGCTGTTACACGTTACCTATGCTAAGTGATCATGTTTTAGAAACCAAAATTACCCACAACAAAAACAATTCGGTAAACGTCCTGTCCGTCTGGTTTCTATTCCATTCCAATGTATAGGTTTACTTAATACATAAAAAAGTGAATTTCCCGCATGGCTTTTAGCGATTTTCCTGCATGGCTTTTTGCAGATAAATATTTTAACACTTTTGTTTAAAGGTAAACAATAATATTTAGCTTTGAAACGGTCTGTAATGTTGCTAGGTATTTGAGTGCATATCATTTGGTCCAACTAAAGTAGTGCAGTCGTACGTTGGCGATGAAAAGTTTATGAAGGGATAACTGGTGTCAGTGGTTGAAGACCACTTTCAATTAGGCCTGGGACGAGCACTTCTCCATAAGTATGTTGGTAAAGGTCTTACTAATCACTATATTGTTTCAAAGGTATCTTAACTTACTTTTAGGCAAATTAAAATTAAACTCATTATTGTACAACAAAATGTTGGTAGTGTCTTACGATATTTTTTAACTGGATTTAATATGTTTTTAACAGTGTTGTAAGCAATTCATTTTGAAATGACTATAGTCCCAGTCAAGCCATTTGAAAAATAACAAGTCAAGTTCCAGTCATACGTTCCTCAAGTCATGAGCAAATAATTATAAAATAACAAAAACGCTTTATACAGCATGAAATTTGTTTTAAGTACAAAAATCGAGACAAATAACCCAATTTGATTCAAAAATATTTAATGAAAACACTTAATTTTAACTTACCTTATTTGACCAAAACGAAGTTCAAAGTCAATTCATTCGTCCAAACGACTTAAGTCAAGTTAAGTATTTTTGGTCAAGGGACTTAATTCAAGTTAAGTCATTTGAAAACAGTGACTGAAGTGCAAGTAATTGACTTAGTCATTACAGCACTGATTTTTTTCTAGTAACAATCTAAGCTATTCAGATGCAACAGTATTTGTACCTCAACACAAGTGCAAAATACAATGTGTTCAAAACGTGATCTATACAACGTTGTTCAAAACGCGAACTATAGTTAGAAGATATACCCGGTGTTTTAACACTACTTTTTCACTTTTATGACACTGTTGTAGGTGGTATCAAGATATTTTAAACAATATTACAATAACTCGTGTTAATTAACCTTCGAAAATCTAACTTGCCAGATCTTGGGAGCTTGCCAAAGAAGAAGGTTGCAAATATTTCTTTGCCGAGTTGACTTCGGCTTACACGGCAAAAGTATTTGCTAAAGCTGGAGCAAAAGTTTTAAAGGAAGTTAAGTATTCAGAATACACGGATTCAGTATCTGGCGAAAAGATCATGGCTCACTGCAAACCTCCACATTGCTCTGCTAAAACTGTTGTTTTGGATCTCGATGACAAGTCGTGGTTGTAGTGGTGTGCGTTTGTTAAAATATGTGCAATTGAACTAAATTTGCGCTTTCAGCGATATGCCTTGTTTAACTATATGGTTCATATTTTAAAGAAAAAAGTGACATGAATTACTAAACATTGTTCTAAAGTTTAAACCAGCGGTCGGCAACCTTTTTCTAGTCGCGGGCCAAAACCAAACTCAGAAAGGTCTCTGCGGGCCGCACAAATTTTAACTAATGATTGTGTTTTAACATGTTAGAAATGGGAATCAGGCAGGCCTCGGATCGTTTTTGCACTTAAAACGTGTTTCGTTTTTGCACTTAAAACGTGTTACTTTGATGGAACGCGGTAACATTCACAGGGAATTTATAGCTCAGTGTTTGTTAACCTTTTGGGTCAAAGTAGACATGGCGAGCGAAGCAAGCGCGATTTTTTTTTGTTGTATACGGGCATTTCTTTTAAATTTCTTGCAAGTTTTCATACATTGCCGAAAATGAAAAATAAATAAAATGTTAAAAAATATATGTCCAATATTTTAGAATAAGTATGTTTTCCGTTTTTCCGTGACGCACTTGGCAACCTTCCACGGCGCAACGGTAATAAAGAGCTAATCTAGTTCAAAAGACGGCAATCAAAAAAAAAGCATCAAAACGTAAACAAACCGGACGCAGAATGGTAAAATAATTTTTCGAAAATTTTTCGCTCTTACGTAGTTAAAATAGTCAAAAAGTATGTGAAATAGACTCGTTTCTAATTTATCGAAGAGGCGGCGGGCCGGATGAATTTCATCGGCGGGCCGGATATGGCCCGCGGGCCGTAGGTTGCCAACCCCTGGTTTAAACGATTAAACAAACACATTTACCAGCTATGTTGAGAAATTCGTGACATTGTAACCTTACTTGTTCTTTGGCTTTTAACACCGATAAGTGTACCTTTATAATTGCTATCCGAACGTATAGTCTCTCGAACCACCAAATATAGTAAATACTGATAATACTGATAAATAGCATTCGTCGTCAACGAACAATATAGCAAAAAAACGATTTTTTTTAAATATATATATTACACTTATCGAAAATTTAAACGCTAATTTAACATAATTATGCAGTAGTTTTATTTTGACGTTTTGTTAATACTAAATAAAAGCGTTGCAATAAAACTATTTTTGATGTACTTGAGCAATAAGCTGTATAATGATTCGGCAACAAACCTGAACAAAGAGTTAAGTATTGGCAAAACTCACAAAAACAAGGAGGTACATGTTGCTTTATTTTCACTAAAATAGGCTATACTCGTTTTTCATCATTATGGGTTACATCCAGGATTTAGCAATTAGTAAAATATAATTATGCAAATAATGAAACACAAGTAAAAGTGACACCTAGGTCTCCATTTTTGTGTAACTTAGAAACGACTAATGTCCATGCATTAAAAGGAGATTAAAATAAACATTTTTACACACAAAAGTCCTAATTGCACAATACTAGAATATAACAAATCACCAAAAACAAGACCAAACCAATAATATAGTCATCTAGAAGTAGCGACGATGTGCATAACCCTTTTAAGCGTAGCGTGCTTCACCAGAAGGTCTTATGCTATCCGTAACACTACTTTTTGGTTATATGATGATTACCAGATTTTTTTTATAATCATGGGCTACAATACGAGGCTAGCAGTTTAACATGTTACAACGTAATATACAATGATGAAGAGCCCACAGCATGATGGATTTTTACACACTATTTATCACTCTAGGCAGGATATAACGCTGTCCGTAACATTACCTTTTAGTAACATGGTAAATTGCCCTTTTAAATTATCGGCAATAATACGCGGCTCAAGCAAATGACGTAGAGTACAACATAATATGTAATAGTTATTAGGAGGTCACAGCTTGATGAAATCATACATTTTGTTTAACCTATACTTGACAACGATGTGGAGAATACAAATTTGTTATGGACACAGCGCCTTAATAATGTTGCTGCTTCACGAAAGCCGCATCCTACTTTAATTGTGGAAAGTGTTTACCCGACCCATTTTATACACAATACCGAACATTACTTTCGGTTACAATTTAAATTACACGCTTATTTACACTTACAAGGAAATGGTAAACAATAATATGCCATGGCGATCAACAATCAACAGCTTGATGGCTTCAAACATTTTTAACCGGGGCAATTGCACGAAACACGAATGCACGTAATATATCGCGCTTATTGCAAAAGGCTGAAACCTTTGCAAAACAAATTTTACATTTCCAACTTTTATGTTTAAGAACTTCTTGATGTCTGTGACCGCTCAAAATTTAGGTATAGAGTTAGGATTTTCCCGTTTAATGCGGTGGTTTTAATAGTAGTCAATTTTGCTAACGTTGGACGCAATATGGTGCCGGGATTACGTATTTGCTTTAAGGTTTTACGTTTGTGAGTGGTTTTAAAATTGCTTTTTGGTTACAAAATTTGTTGCATTGTATAGCAAAACTGTGTGAAAATAGTAATTTAATCTCACAAGACAAAGAAATAAATTTGTTTCTTTAAAAATTGCCTTTTAGTTACATACTTTGTTGCATATAAAAAAAAATATCCCAATATGTAGGGCCTAATATTTTTGCTGCTTTCACAAGGGCCGCATCCTTCTTTAATTGTATATGCGATGGTGATCAACGATCAACAGCGTGATGGCTTCATACAAGTTGAACCGCGCTAAATCGTTCCATTACACGGATGCATGTAATATTTCGCGCCTATTGCGCAAGGCAGCGTATTATTGTTACAAGTAAATACCCTGTTTAACCTGGACAACGCCGGGTATTTTGTCTAGTTATAATATACGGATTATTTACAAGGGATACTGGTTTATTATTTAATGCAAACTAATTCTTTTAGAGGGAGTCATAAGGCAATTTTAGACTTGAAACAGGTGATTTATTTATACAACACATGTTATAATATAGCGATATTAGTTAATTCGCACGGAAGCAAATATTAAATAAGGCAAGTTGCGCGTTTCAACGTGGCAACCCCTTTTGTGAGACTTAGCCTGCAGGCCGGCCATTAAAAGTCTACAGTACCCAATAGTTAAAAGTAATTTATAATAAAAATAAAGCGAAATTATTCTGCATTTCTTATTTATTTCACAAACGAACATTTTGACCACAACGCGGTAATTCTAGTGCTAACAGCAATTTCTTAACAGTCACGTACAAACTTAACTTTGTCACGTTCGCGGTGCTCATTTTTGAACCACTGTCCGAAACTCAAGTTTGATCAAACGTAATAAAGAACACTAAGTTAAAAATTGTAAAAAAAAAAATTTCTACTTTTGAACTTACCATAGCTTAATACTCTGCGAGTTTTAATTGCTCTAAAGCCAACAACGTAATTATTAGTTGCTTTCATTTTTTAGAAAACAAACAAACAATAGTTAGAATCGTCATACACAACAGTAAAACTATAGCTTACATAATAAAAACCTTTAAAGCACTATAAATGGTATACAGAATGTTGGTTAAAATGTTGTGCTTTTAGCGGTGTAAATAACAGCCATGATTTTTGTTCGCTTGTCGCCATACCCGAAATTTGGTTTACGCAATGTGTGAATACTATAAAAAACATAACAGTTAGAGTAATGTTCAATATTGGTAATAAGAAGCTCAGAGCAGAGATCGGTGATAGTAGGACTGATGGACAACAAGATTCCTTCCCTGCTGTAAGTCTTCGATCGATCTACAACCTAATAAAACGAATAAAAACGATATTAACAGGTTGACTGGTAAACGACCTTATTAAAATAATCTTATGTATTTTGTTGTTGCGCGAAAAGATACGCAATTCAAATGTGGAAGTGATGATTTATTGTAGAGCGTAAAAATAAATTTAAGTTGTTTCTACTTAAATTATTTTTACCCCCTTTTCGTGTTAAATAAATCTATCTAACTATACTTTATTATTAAAATTGATATTTGAAGTGACATTTTATTTTGAGGCTAGATTTTTAACGTGTTTTTAACCAGTTGCAAAGTTAACCAGTTGCAAAAGTTATTAACCAGTTGCAAAGTTAGTATTTAAGAATGTGTTGAGTATACCAAAGCGCATTAATGTCACATGAACTGTTCGGCTATGCTCAGTGCTCACCCATCAGTTGCAGAGACGTGCGAAACTCATCTCTGAGAATCGTTAGGACTTTTTTCACTCCTTCCTCGCCCTAAAATTTTGGAAACATATTTCAGCTGTTTGTCTAAATGTAATATAGACTGAATTGAGCCCGAGGAGACTATTTAGATTAAAGTCACCAAGTATATCAGTGAATATAGTTTTAAGAGACGTAGTAGCCAATTGGTTCATTGACTCAATTTCTTATTGGCTAGATTTTTATTACTTCGCTATTTTTATAGCATCTATATAATTGTTTATTCTTTTGTAATTTAGGTAAACGTTTTCGTTAAATAGGTTTTAACTAATGATTAGGCTTATTTTCTTATAGCAACGTTAGCTGTGAATTTTTAAAGGAAATACGGTAATCCGGTACAATATTTTGATTATTTTACACAGCTGCACGAAATCAGGTACTTTTTGATTTAAATAAATCGCGATTTGAGTTATTCGTTCAACTCACGTCATATGCAAGCCCCCATATGACAGGTCTGCCGATAAACACAGCTCTTGCTCCCAAAGCTAGAGCCTTTAGTACATCGGTGCCAGTTCGAATCCCGCTATCCATGTAAACCTCACATCGTCCGTTCACCGCCGCTACTACTTCACCAAGTACATCAATCTGTAAAGCGTTCAAAACAGGCTGTGATTTGATTTGCGTGGGGTCTCATATAAACCGACTTTATAACTTAAACTTTTCCCTCACTTACTGTTGCAGGAACGCCATCAAGATGATGTGCTCCGTGGTTTGAAACAAGGATTCCATCAACGCCGTGCTCTACTGCTTTTGCTGCCATCTCACCTACAAAAGTAGCCTATGATTTATCCTAGCGGATTAAACGATTCAATGCTTGTTTGGTATAGACTAGACTAGACTTGGTAGGTTGCGTAAGTATTGATAGCAAACCGGTAAACAACTAAACTTACTATAGCCTACAGTTTTGTACTAAACTTGCAAAGCACTACAACAGTGGTCGGCAAACTTTTTTGTCGCAGCCCCCCCAAAAAGTACTGCTACTGATGGCCCACTACGTAAAATCACTACGAAAACAGTGGCGGATCCAGGATATTTGTTTTAAGCTGGAAGCATTATAATGACGTCTTAAAGTTACATTACAACTGTTCGAACGAAAAGCTAAAATCCAGTTTTATTACGCCTTTCGCGAAAAAAATGTTTATTTATTTTAAGTTGGCAAACAGGGACGCCGGAGAGGGGGGGGCAAGCGTCCAGCGCTCCTCCTGCCCTTTTCTAAGGGGGACAAGGGGAGGGGGCGCATTTTTTTTATAATAAACTTGGCTCAAGCCGAGTACTAAAAGTTTTCTTAAATTGATACCATTTTAAGCCAATCTAGAGGGCGTGGCCGCAAATTTTTTTCCGGGGCAGTACTCCCGGACACCCCAATGTTTCGACTCGCTACGCTCGCCTGGGGTCTATGTTAGTGCCCTTACCAAAATAGTCGCCCCCCCCCCTCCCCCCCTTGCCCTGAAATCGCTCTTATGAGTCACACGACGCAAGAAATCATCGGAAATCGCTTTTGAGCTGATTAGATTTAAGTATAAAACCTGGAAAAATACATAAAAACTTAAAAAATATACGCGCAAAGCGCGTAAAATTTTGCCTTTATATATAGTTAAGTTTGACAAAAAATATTGTTTGACGGGCACTCTCAGGGCAACATTTGGCATGCGGCCCTATATCACGCTAAGACAATATAATTCTAAGCCAGATAAAATTGTAAAATACAGCGCAATAAATGTATACGGCTCTCACGGGGCCCACAACTACATGATGACACTAAACTATTCAAAAGTAACTCGCGGCCGGCCCACTAAAAATAGCTCTGCGGCCCACATTTGGGCTGCGGTCCACAGTTTGCCGAGCACTGCACTATACAACATTAATGTTTAAATGTTTATTTATCTAAACACATATAATAAATACATATTAATGTGCTTATAAGTTATTGATTTAACAAGTTTATAGGTGGTATATCAATTTGCTTTACAACACATCAAACAAGGATTTACAAGTATAAAGTTTTGACCTAGCCTATAATCAAAATTATAGTTTGTGAATAACGTCTACGAATTTCTTATTTATTGCACTCAATAGTTATGAGCTTGAATATAAAATGTTATAGTGCAAATAACTTACCGGTAAGAATACCTTTAAGTACGATTGGCATAGTTGTAATGCTTCTTAACCATTTTATATCCGACCATTTTAACGATAGATCCGCCAAGGTTTTGAAATAACTAAAGAGAGCGGAGTTCCCGTTGCTTTTAAAACCCTTTTTAATTGTTGCTTCTTGAAGGTCAAAGTTTGCAAGTCTAAAGTAAAACAAATTAAACTAATCGTCAGAAGACGATACCACAAAATGGACAACTTCCAGGTATTTTTTTAGAAAGCAATTCAATCCTCGTTTACAATTTTTTTATTCTTTAATGAATAAAACACAAATAAAAAATAGCTTTAAACAATTAGAATGTGCTAATGTGCACCATGTCTTTCTATTGTTAACCATATTTTCTCCAAATTGGGAGAAATCTTGTTCAGAACCAATTTCAATAAATCTAACCAGGTGATATTGCAGTCGGCACTCCAAGTCCAAAACCGACTGAATTTTTGGTCGCGACCCGCAGTGTGAGAAACACTATAGGTTAGGCTAGCATATATTTTATTTTTGACTTGTGGTTTTAATTTGAAATTTTGTTTATACTGTTTATGTATGTACAAGTGCGTATTACCCAATGAGCAATCTGTATCTGTTTTGATGTTATATGTAATATGGATTGAGTTAAAAAACAATAATTTAGTTTATTTCTAGTATTTTTTGACACTTACGTCAGGTGAGATGGTAAAGCAAATTTGGTGACGGAATTCGGGTTTCTTGCTAAGTATCGGGTGACCAACAGTAAGAAATATCGCCTTGTAGCCACTTTCTTCAGCTCTTTTGACGAGCTGTCTGGTTAAATCCCTATCCTACAAAAATAGAGCAAAAAAGTATTTAGAATCCAATGCAAACCAATAAGCTATCCATTTTCTGTACAATAGCACAATTAGGTTGGGGTATAGACTTATTTATGTTTAAAGACGTTTAATATGATTTCAAGAAAAAAAATAAATTCACTATATCTGTAACAATCATGATTAAAAGCAGCTAAATTGGCATATTCTACTGGTTAATTGGCATACTTGCGGTTTAGACGATTCTAGCTTACATATATTGTTAGCAAAACAACTAGGTAAAAAACAATTTTTAAATACCTTGTAAATATAAAGTTGCATCCACCTCAAAGAGTCGCCAGTGTTACTTGCAATCTCCTCAATACTTGTAGTTGACCAGGTTCCCAACATAAATCCTGTTCCCATCGATGCAGCGGCTGTGAGCAACAAAATTCAACAAACTGTGAATTTGTTTTAAAGACTTTTTCGCACTCTCAAGCGTTATTTTACCCTTAGCGACGGCAAGTTCCCCATCAGGGTGAGCCATCTTGTTCATTGCTGTTGCTGAAATGCAAACTGGAAAAGAAATCTTTGAGCCGAGAACGGACGTAGATATATCAACAGATGAAACATCGTTTAATACAGTTGGGCGCAAACGATATCTGAAAGTAGCATTAATTATAGGTGAAGCTCAACCAAAAAATTAAAACCGCTAAAATAAATACAAACCGTTTGAAGGCAGCGCAGTTGTCGTTCAGCGTTTGTCTATCCTCCGCTCCAGTTTTATAGAAGACCCAGGCGTTCTTAGGTAGTTTTTCACGAGCTATATCTTCGAAATCTTTTGAACAACCAGGTCCATCCATATTTTATTTGCAATCTAATGTGTAAAAATGTATTTCTGTCTGAAACAACTAGTGTAGAATTTAGTTAGCATTTCTAAAACGATCCAAGAACCCTTATTGTTTAACACTTTTTAATTTGAAATGTATTTTTATTTAGTTAGCTTATTAACTTCACGTGATTATAGAAAAGTAAATGCATGTACAAAACACAAAATATTACACCATACAAAACAACGAGCACTCGTACAATGAATGCGTAACTGACCCTCAGCAAACACCTTTGACTGCGAAAAAACAAACAAACAAAATTCATGCAATAATAACTTGTGAACCAAAACGAAAGAAGACCATATTGTATCTATTCACTAAATATCTCAACGATTGAAACTGAAATGCTGGCAGTTTTCACTTTGGGCAGTTTTTAGGGTTACCTGCATTCCTGCGAGTCAACCGTCACACAACTAAAACACGCAACCGCGAAAACACAGTGTGTCGCTGTGACGTCACAGACTGCGTGCTTTTCAAACCTTTGAACGATGCATCACCTGGGAACAAATGCAAGAAAAGAATGCGATGAAAGCGCTGTGTTAGCACTGATAATGTAAGTTAGGCTGGCTTGCAACACTAAACGAAGGATTGAAAAAAGTCGCAATGCTGTAAGTGTTTTAAGGCTCACTATTTGCCCAAAAAAATAAAAAGTAAGATAAAAAAACAATATGACTTTAAAAAACATATTTGGTGTCAAAAGTTTAATTCGATTTTTGGATTTTTTCATTAGTTTTCGTACAGGTGTGGCTAAATCCATATTTTGCACAAAATGAAACATGATTTATTCGGGTTCGAAGAGTTTAGTCATTACTAAATTTACATTGTTTACGCAACCTACCAAATTCATTGCTCGACCTAATATAGTATATTCTTTTTGGAAGAGCGTTTTTTAGCTTTACGTAAATTAAAACGTTGTGTCCATTTCTGTGCTTCTCAGCTTTGCTGTGAAAAAAGTGTCATTTCTTCTTTGCGAAATGTTTGTTAAAAATGAGCTCAAGTGAAAATTACTGGTGGGCACTGCAATGAAAAAAAAAATGGCGTTCCAAAATAAAATCGAACCTAAACATTACTAAGGATATGTTGATATTAAACCTATTGTTCATATTTTTCAGATTTGATTGAACTATTAGATCATAATTATTAGGTTAAACCCATTGGCTTTATTATAAAAAGGAAAAAATCGCCATGACTTATAAGGAGGCTAAATCGTATAAGGCTGTTTAAATATTTACAGTAAAATTTCTTATTTCCTATGAAACCTGTGGGCTTTTTAAAAGACAAGGTTTATCATAATAGGCTCAAACTATTAGTTAAGTCAAATTGGCCATTACGTTGATCATTTGCTCAACAAACAAAAAAACGAAAAAAGAACAAAAAGGAAAGAATGTGCCAGAGTGATTGACAACTCTGCTTGCTGCCATTGAGAATGTTTGAAGTGGCATTCATTTGGAGTTATCTACGTTAGTAAATTTTAGCTAAATAATTTGGCCAAGGCCGTAAAATTTCTCAATTGCTATTACATGAGGTCATAGAAAACATTGGTTATTTATTTGAGCTTAAAACAGTTTAACAGATAAAAAGGCCGAAGTGCATTTCAACTTCAAAATTCGTTGGTATGCTATGCGGTTATTTATGTGTTACACAAGTATAGTTTTCATCTAAGTGAGCACACGTTAATTGATATTGAAAGGATTGGAATTTGTTTCATTTCTTTTTCACGAAACCGAGCCTAAGATGTGTGTGGATAGTTCATATTCTTTGGACGTTTTGGTAAAGCTGTATAATAAGTGTCGGTTATCATTTTGTCATCGGGCAATGCCAGGAGCAGACCTAGGGATATTGTTCGGGGAACACGAAAAATCATCCAGGGATTTCGTCACCAACTTACGTCATAAAATTAATTAACCTTCTGCTTTTGGGCAATTCAGAAGAGACCAGGCGCATATTTGGCCGATTAAATATTCGTACTGTGCTTAATTCAATTGTATTTATAGTTTCATTTCTAAGAAATTGTTTGCAAATTTCTAAATACTTACTGAATAGTAGTATAAGAGTGGTTTGCTGTTAGTTCGCTTTATGCAGGTATTGAAACGCTATATTTTTTCTAGGGTATTTGGCCTTAATGGTGAATCATTTTTTTCACAGAAGTACGTTAATCCTAATCCTATGATATGTGTGAACCAACATGTATAAAAGATATTGAAGATATAGCTCGTGAGAAGCTTCCAACGAATGCATGGACGTATTATCGAACCGGTGCGGACGAAGAACAAACATTGCAGGAAAACAATGTAGCGTTTCAACGGTTAGTATTTTCTTATAATGACATTTACATTTAGTGGCGCAAACGTAAAGGATGAAAGGGAACTGACAAGGAAAGAGGGACAAAAAATTGTTAAAAAATAACCTGGAGTAATACAATGTACGTAGTAAACTAAATTGTTCGTGTGTGTGAACCTCACCGCAGACTAATAGTTTTTTTCCTAGCCTTGCTTGCATCGTATTGTACGACCGGTTTGGTTGCTTTGATACATAAGCCGTTATCGTTGGTCAACAAGCGACTTTAAAAGGGCAATATCCAAATTGTTTTACAGACATGTGAGTGTATCTTTTATTTACTGAACCTGTTGATCCCCTTCAATATGGGTTATTTGTACTAACAGTATGCAGCAAGCATGGTGTCATGGTTGTTTCTCGACTCACGCTGTTTCTCTGAGTCTGCGTAACTCAGTTGGTAGAGGGACGTTCCGACAAAAATGACTAAATAAAGCTTCGCTGTTTTACATACTGATCATTAATTTTAAGCAAATTAGGTGTAGAATTAATAAGTTACTTTTCGCAGCTCACATCTAAATTCACAAATGTGGCCTACGAATGACCGACCACCTTTTTCGCACTTATAAATCGAAAATCAAGGACACCAGTCATAAGACCGAAATAGGAACAGCACCAACGTCGAGATAAAACACAGTTCGGGTTAAGATCAAAATAAGAGTAGGCCTAATACCTGTAATAATTGTCGTAATAACGTCTAAATAGGAATAAGTGCTAAATGGTCAAACTCAGGCCTATACAACACTTTACCTAACCTCAAACCCAACCCCTACATCACTACATACCCTTTACATCACTACATACCCTCTTTATTTTAAGCTAACCCAAATTTTATCCCCTACCATAACCCATAACTAACCCCAAAACAAGGGCAAACAATCCGGTTGCAAAACAGTGGCGGCCCAACGGTGCCGGTCAAACTAGGCCGCCCAAACTTCGACACCAAAATGGCCAATGCCAGTCCGATGGTTTCCGATCGTGCCATACCCTACGATACGGTTTCAGGCGTTATTTAGGCCTCATTCCGATGAATTCATGACTTATTCCTACAGGGTTAGGTCATTAAGACGATTTAGATCTTGTTCAGCCGTGGATATTACTGTGCATTTGGCTTTATTATATAGTTAGTTTTAATATTATGGTATTTTAGATTATTTTGCCTAAAATATTGTTGATTCGTAGGTCTTATTGTGTTCACTTATTTGTTACTTTAAGATATCGCTTGCGCCCAACTGTACTGAACGATGTTTCATCTGTTGATATATCTACGTCCGTTCTCGGCTCAAAGATTTCTTTTCCAGTTTGCATTTCAGCAACAGCAATGAACAAGATGGCTCACCCTGATGGAGAACTTGCCGTCGCTAAAGGTAAACAATTTACTGATATGGGCATATTGTTTAAGTTCTGTAACATCAAATGTAATATCGCGTACACCATTTTGGCTGTCGTTTTTTTAAAACTTTTTCAATTTGATTTCTTCATTTATGGTTTATCTTGTAAACAGATCTTTCTATGTATTAATAAAGAGTTCCATATTGTCACCTAAAAATACTATGGTCTTTTATGAAAGGGTTATACAAAAATATAATCAAGAATTCTCTTAGACAGCAAAATGTATATACACTATAGCTTTGTTACGCCCTGGTAATGTCTAATAAACTTCTTTACATTATGTTCTATCCTGATTACTACTAAGTTGACATACTCTAATTTATATACAATGCAGCCGCTGCAGCAATGGGAACAGGATTCATGTTGGCTTCCTTTGCAAATACAAGTATTGAGGAACTTGCAAGTAAAACTGGCGGCTCATTGAGATGGATGCAACTCTATTTTTGCAGGGTAATTTATGAACAGTTTTATGACTACAAAAATGTTTTAACTCTCAGATACAAAAACATCCTTTAAAGTGTGTAGGCCTATATGGCAGAATAGCATGTAAAGTGTTTGTAACTAAATTTAGGCTGTTTTTTGTACTGAAGGGGTTAGCTTAATTACAAAAGTACATAAATGTTTGTTTACATTTTATATTCATAACTTTTAAAGTATGCCAACAATAAAGGCATCGAATTTGTAAAATTACGCACTTTACAATTGATTTCATTTTGTCATAACTTAAGAAGACATATAACCTAAGTGACATCAAACTTTTAGCGTGTACACTGTTTATGGGTTCATTTGGGTTTTCATAGTTATGATATTAGCATTTAATCATTGGCTTTCTGAAATGCTAGTAACAAACAATAAATATAATAGGTATTAAACAGCCAAAAGGAGAATTTTGTAACACTGCACAGTTATCTTTTACGATAGTGTTAAAGCTTTTTAAATTTTCATTGAAAACAATGTTCTTCTTGAAACACCTTTTCAGTACATAGTACACGCGTTTAATTTCTTGTACGTGTTAATCGCAGAACAATAATTGTAGAAGACTATATGCACTTAATGCTCGAAGGTAATACATTATTGTCGTTTTTAGAATCGAAATCTCACACGGGAACTCGTGAAAAGGGCCGAGGAAAATAATTACAAGGCGATATTTCTAACTGCTGAAATCCCGGGTCTTGGCAAAAAAAACGTGGTTTGTCCGCCTCACCTAAAGTAAGCAAGTTTTATTAGAACAACGTCGGGCTGTTTTTGTATTTTTTTATTCACCCCTCAAAACCCAACTCAACTCAACAGTAGTTGCGTTTCACGTCCGTTAAAGTCTTGTCCGTTAAGCACCCTGTGTTTTTGATCCCCCCGATTGTGTCATTCTTTACCTCATTGCCTTGATTTTCACCCCCCAATAACATGTACCGGTATGCTTTTTCAGCCCATTTCTCAGTTTTTTCAGCACGAAAGAGATGTGTGTCCCTTCATGCAAAGTTTAATTACTATGTTCACTACCACCAACAAAAGTTGTGTTCTTCAACCTAACAATGCGTCTTTCACCCCCGACTAAGGAAATACATTGGCACATTAGGTCAAAATTTGTCAAAATTATTTCAAGTCAAATTCGTTTACAAGATTCACAAATGTAAAATTAAACCAAAATTCACAATAAAGGCAGTGAGCTATTTGAAATTGTCGTTTAGTTTATTATTTCATAAAATTTAGTTCGTTTTTGATTCAGATAGCTGTTTATCTGATTTCGCTATTGTATTGAGCAGCATGTATAGGGTCTACTGTGGTTTTTCACCTTTTTTCCTATTTGGTATTTCAACTAAACTGTTTGCTCAATAACTGTTAAAAATAATGAACGTCTTGTTTTTCTTTGACCTTTCAGTAGTTGTTTGTCTTTTTAATATGCAAAAAATATCAACTAAGCAATTTCAAGAGTTTTGCATAATCTCGAAAAATAACCGAATTCTGTAAATACCAAAAACTATTACAGACGACGCCAAAATACTAATGCAGTATTGATTTACACAACTAATGGTTGTTAAAATCTCTGTTTTCCGATTAGGTCAAAATTTATCAATGTTTAGGTCAAAAAAGATTGGCCCTACTGATAACTGTACCTTTGAGCCCCCTAAAAATTGCGACATTGTGTTTTCGAAACTGTGATTTTCACCTTAACAAATTCCCATTGCTTAGTTCTTTACGGCAACAAAGGCAATGTCATTTGCCAAATTGGGGTCCTTCACCCAACAAAAGATGTGTCCTTCACCCCAACAAAACATGCGCATCCATCCAATACTGTGTACTTTAACAAACAAAACAAAAAATTCTCCTTAGCCCTTAACAATAGTTGCGTCCTTCAACTCCAGCAGCAAAAGGTTTTCCCTTAACCCTTAACAATGGGTGTGCCGTCTGTACCCTGTGTCTGCGTTTTTCACCCCAACAAAGGTTGTGTCATTTACACAAATACTGTGTAATTCACCCCGGAACAAAAGCTACATTTTAACCCATCACTTTGTTGTTCACCGTTACAAACTTTGTCTCTTTTCCTTTTACCTCGACACCCAAACACCAGAAGATCGATGCTCCTACGAAGCATCTTTCTTATATTTTCTCTGGTTCTAAAAAATTGATATGTTGCTTTAGATTTGCAAATTTTGCTGGTGAATACAGTTCTCAGATCTACGATATCGCCACTTTCGCCAGAACAATTGCGGATCTTTCTTTTCAATGGTCGGATATCAGGTGGTTTAGAACTATCACAAAGCTGCCAATTGTTCTCAAGGGCATCCTTACAGGTAGGTTCATTAAACATTTCGTTTTACCGGACTTTAAAACTAAACTTAAACATGTAGATTTATGCATCAAAACTAACATAACGGAGGAATCGATTGGTTAAATTAACATTTTTAACTATTGTTGTAGGTGAGATGGCAAAAAGGGCAGTAGAGCATGGTGTTGATGGGATTCTTGTGTCAAACCACGGTGGCCGACATCTTGATGGAGTTCCTGCCGCTGTAAGTGGAAATAATTCTACCTTTTTTCTGAAATTTTAGGCTTAAGGGACAACTACGTTGAATTAAGAGTTGAGTTTCGAACACAAAAGCTCTACGTGGAACTTACATAAAGACCACCGCCATTTTTACCCTGGTCAATTCATGCATTATTTTGCATAATCCACGTTGTTCGTTTAAACGGATATACAGTTGCCTAACTTACAAACCGATATTTTTGTGTTTGTAGATTGATGCAGTTCCTAATTGTGGCGTTAGTTTGATGAAAGTATTTATTATTCTGTAGTGACTCTATATGTCTTATTAATTGCTTTAAATAAAATATCTGCATTTGCTGTTGAGGACTATTAGACTACTACACAGATGGTAGCGTCCTTTTGTATGAAAAGGGGGACATAAGAAAAAGTAACAGAGTGAAGTCTTAAAAATGTTTACAATTACGTTGTTCTATCATATACCAGTATTTTGCAAGCGAGATAACCTGACAATAGATGTAATGCATGTATCTTATGCACAATTTCACAATTAGCCTACATCACAATTTGTGTTAACTTTTTTGCTAGATTGATGTACTTGCTGAAGTAGTGGCGGCGGTGAACGGACGATGTGAGGTTTACATGGATAGCGGGATTCGAACTGGCACCGATGTACTAAAGGCTCTAGCTTTAGGCGCAAGAGCTGTGTTTATCGGAAGACCTGCCATATGGGGGCTTGCATATGACGTGAGTTGAACGAATAATTTAAATCCTGAGTTATTTAATACAGTTTGAATTTCAATTCAGAGATTTCTTTCTGATACTAAAACTGTCGCAAAGTCTTGGAAATGTCATACCACAAATAGTTGGATGAATTATCATGTATCTAACGTGTTTAGAACAATCACTCATTAGTCGTAATTTAAGGAGTAACTATGAATATAAATTATTAGTCGGAAAGACAAGACCATAGCCCAATGAATTACCAAGTAACTACCATACCATGAATTATTATATTTCAAATGCCGACAATATGAAAGCCTTTGCAAACCAAGTTGGTTGTGCGAAGATAAACGTTTATATTAACTACAGCTTTTATCTATGAAGTTGAGTTTCATGTTTGCTTAGAGATCATTTGCTTAACAAAGCTTTTAAGTTTTGCCGAATTTCTAATACTATTTTTGATATTTTAATTTAATATAAGGGCGAGGAAGGAGTGAAAAAGGTCCTAACAATCCTAAGAGGCGAGTTCTGTGCTGCTCTGCAACTCATGGGTGAGTAGACCGAACTAAGTAGTGCTAAATTGTGTTTTTTGCAAGTAGTGCTAATTCTGTTGACGTAACATAGTTTTTAAGCAAATTGTGCCGAGAGCTATACGCCAACTTAGGCTCGTTTCGCAAAAAGAGGTCGTTTACATGGTTCAAATGAAACATAACACACAACAAACATAATATTATATTACAATAAACATGTTATTAACCCCTAGTTTAAAGGAACAAATTTTAAATTAAAAATATTCTTTATGCATTTGATAAATGCTCATAAAGCTGTATTATTGGCGAAACCTAAGAGTTTAAAACGCAATTAATCCCGAAGAATTGGCCCACAACGAAGCGGCAGAGCACTACATTACTTATGACATCATGGCCATACTGTAAAAACAGTACAGATTCGTCAAAAGTTGTTTTTAATTTTATTTCGTTTTAGGGTGTAGATCCATCGAAGAGTTGCAGCAAGGAAGGAAACTTGTTGTTCCACAGTCCTACTACCGCTCGTTACTATAAACCAGTGGTCCCTTCACCTTGCGACCCCAGGTTGAGAATAACTGCTCTAAACTTATTTATCACAGATATATATGTAGTATAGCAAAGACCTGTTTCATCTTACACTGCTTTAATATATCCAGTATATAGGCCATAATTAAAGCATTTTTGTGTCACTTTTATACGAACTATATTTGCTATGGCTTGTAGCCGCATGCGCTAAAACGTTCTATGTGCTTTGTATATTAGTCAACACCCGATTTATATTAGTACAGTCTAAAACAGCGGTTTGCTACATAAGAAAACGTATGCGCAAAAGTTGGCTTTGGCCAAATTACATAAACGTATTATTGAACAACTTATTTCAAAAAATGCACAATTTATATTTTATACTGCTTTTAATATGGTGAAATTGCATACAAATGTACACACGATAGAATAATTTCTAAGTGTTGTTTTATGGGAATACAAAAGAAAATCTAGGAGATTATAAGGTCATGCTTCTCCCAGAATTAATTGATAAATTAATATTCGTTTATAGGTATTTATATCTAAAGTTCTACCACCACTGTTTTAGCAGAGAAATGTGGAGGTTTGATGTTAGCCATGATATTTTCACCGGAGACAGAGTCACTATACTCGGAATATTTAAACTCCTTTATGACCTTTGCTCCTTCCAATCTTAGCCGAATATGTTAAAGTCACCTCGGCGAAAAAATATCTGCAACCCCCTTCTTTGGCAAGTTTCAACGATCTGTTAAAAATCAACATTAGTTTTAGATTTTTTGTGCTGCACCTAACACCTATTTTGAATTGTATTTTTTTCAGTGTTTGATTTAGTTGTTCGTTATTTGGGGATCCGCTTTAATTCAATATTATATAAAAAAAGAAATCTTAAATTTGTCGCTGTATAATCTCTTACAAGCGGCTGAATTGCGTTTTTTTTTCTTTTAACAAACCCTAAACAATTGACCAACTTAAAAGCCAGTTCGAAACAAAGACAAGACGCGTGTGACGTTTTTGCAAGTTTATTGGTAAATGGGAGAGTTCCAGGGTCATCGAAATCTGTTGATCAATAGTGCAAAGCAGGGTAGGCTAGAAAACAACTAGCCTGCATTGAGGTTCGAACTCACGACCTCCGATCATATCGGGACGGTCGCTCTACTAACTGAGCTAAACAAGCTCAGAAGGCAGCGAGTCGAGAAGCAACCATACCCCAATGCTTGCTAGATTCTGTTAGTAACTTCGTATTGAAGGGGATATACAGGATAATATTTTACTTAATTAAAGATGCACACATAGGTGTGTTAACAACTGTGATCTAGCGTATATGTTATATATCTTGTGCTGGAAATGTACATCTAAGGTTGGTAATGAGTGAAATTCAGAGTCGATGCCCGCAATCTAGTGGAAGTTTCGGCGATACCATGTGAGCATCGGGGCCGATAAAAAATTAATACCAGAATTCGAGTATCGAAACAAGTTGTACTGGACATCTGAAAGTGGAATATTTTTTGTATTAATAATTCATAACCAAACTACAGTTTCCCATCAGCGTTAAAAGCGATGTTGGTTTCTCTAATTTGGTATTAAATAATGTTTTGAATGGACTTGGTTTGACAATAAACTTGTTACTTATTGCAAATTACCCCAGGTATTGGATTACATTAACAACACTGCTAACGGAATTTGTCAAACCAAAATTCAAGGGGTTAAAAAGAAAAAGATTCGCCAATTTATGTTTTTTAAAAATAGATTTAGATTTGCTGAGTCGTACAATATTATTAAAACTTAATTTTAATATTTTTTTTTTATCTTTTTTAACCTGTTAAAACATAAAGTTTATCTTTGCGGCATAGGTTGGCTGTGGCAATATTGAAGTCGTAAAAACAGCAAAGCATTCTTAATACTCTGGATAGATTTGGGAAGACATAACGTTCTTTCGAATGAACAGCATAAATAAACACTAAACTAGACTATAGGTTGTCGTTTCATCTTACTTGTGAATAAGAGCTCCACCCAAACCCAAATCGAAGAAATCTTCAATCACGGAGACCCCTAAACCTGTCATGAACTTTTGTTTGCCAGCATAAGACTCAATGACGTTATCCGGACCGAAAGACAAGCACTGGGACAACTGAAACAATGATACAAAGCTTGGAAAATTGACTCAAAAAAAAAATTAAATGTTTATTGTCACCGAGATGCTTAATTCTAACAGCTATTGTTTTTATTTATATCAACTGTTGCAAGCAAGAATTGCCTCTGGTAGATAATTGTAAATTTAAATAATAAAATATATGCTGAATAGGGAGATAGATTTGTTTTTGCCTAACTCAAAATCGCAAAAGATTTTGGCCTTTTTACTAGATATAGTGATTGCTTGCTGATACCCTGTGCAAATAAAGCTGGTTATAAATGGCAACTTAGATAATTAGCCATCCTCTACACACTACACAATGACCCTTGGGCCTTAGGTTACCTGATTAACATAAAATGTTAACTTCAAACCTACCCTGTATATTTGTTCAAGTTTTTTTTAAGTTTCCTTCCATCACCCCAACTGCATAGTTTGTTACTTGGCGAATAAGGACCGAATACCATGCGAACGGCAACAATCTTGTTGTTTTTGCTTGGGACGTACGCAGAAATTGACTGGCCATCATTTTTACTTCCCTAAAACGTACATTCGAGGTTATTAGGGCAGTCCAAACAGCTTTTTTGATCAAACTAATAAACAAATATTGAAACGACAAATGTAAAGCACTTAGAACACTTATCTTATCCGAAATATAGCAGTATTTCTTTCCAAAACTTTTATCAACCGATAAATAAATGTTAGGGCTAGAAAATACTAGTTGTTTACCCAGTATATATTGAATTGATCCAATCCGGTGTTTTCCGTTTTATGCAAGTCCAACCGTTGAATTAGAAGGTTCCAATTTAATGTAGTGATTCACCATAATATCTTTCACTTCTTCATAGTCATTTATCACGTCTCGGGTTTCCAATTGTTAAAAGCAAGTTTGACATTGTTGCTTGTCGCCGGTAGCTGTTTTCCTCGTTATTTAACGGATCGGGTAAACGCTATTTTATCGGGTAAGCGTTATTAAAAGGACAGTAAGATTTTCCTAGTACTCAGAATAGCCTACCTTGAATGACCGTTACAGGCAAGTAATAACAACAGCCAGTCAATAGGATCGTATGAACCGAGCTAAAAAACAAATGTCCTTTCTCACTAAAAAGAAAATCACAAAAAAAAAACGGCAACTTTTTAAACTTGAACAAATGTTCAGGATTAGTTCAATAATTTAACCTTTCTCAATTTTAACCGAGAGTCTAACTTAGCAGCCACAACTGTTTAAAAAAATGGTAAAAAAACGACCAAATCAGTCAGAACAGTTTTGTGGTTTAAAAAACACAAAGTATTAGGTAAAAGTGTGCTTTTCGAACAACCTGAAAACAAATTGAAAAAATCCATGTCATAAATCCTCTTGTAGAAATACGTGTAGCCTTATCAATAATTATTAATATAGAAACGTCCCTCTTGAGCTCTTTACACGTTTTCTATAATAGACTAGTGTCGAGTTTTCACATTTTGCTGTTTGCACCAATTTACAATGCTTTACCAATACCGCCATGGTATTTGAGTTACATCATTTGAAAGATAAACGCCATGCATGATTTGTTGAACTTAGCGAGATTTTTTATGTGTTTTCCATACAGACTTAGAGCTGTTTGGGGAATTTCTCACTCAACATGTTTGTTCAAGCAATATATGTACCACATTAAACCCATAAATTCAATATGTTTTGCGCTATGCGCCATTAACAATTTAATTCATCTGCATATTTGCACACGAGGTCGCTCGGTAACAGCTGGTTTCTTATAATTACATGATTTATGGCGCCCATTAACGACTTTGCATTATCTTAAAAAATGTTTCGTTGTTTAAAATGTATTAAAGGCGAAAATAAACGTAAAACATAAGTAGTATACAAAGGTTATAACATTTATTTGATCAAAAGTTGTTTACATCTTTGGAACACAATATACGTTTTTTACTAATTATGATGAAAATATTAAAGCCATAATATTCGCTAAAATCGACATTTCGCCGTTTTTAGTCTTTTCAGCAATACCTCATGCCATCATCTGTGTAAAATTGTGAAGTTAAACGTCATAAAAGATAAAAAGGAGAAAAGATGATTGTATGCGTAGCGCTAGGTATTAAAAAGATATAAAGGTGCCGAGGTTGTATCGATGTTGAGTTCTGCTTTGTGATGTTGGATATTGGGTTCACGACATGACAAATATCGTTTATATTTGCTGGAGTCTCTGAAAAGCAAATGTATGGCTTTTGGAGAAAGTAATAAGATGCCGCAAATAAAACGCCTATAGTATTCTTTAAAAATATATAAATTTATATTCACAAAATATCAACATGAATTGTATATTTTGGCTTAAAAGAACAAAAAAAAATAGGTAAAAAAAGTTCTGTAATTAATAAATAAGCGCAACGTCGGAGAACCAGCAAAATCTAATGTTCGCGAACATAATAAAAAAAAAGTTTTTTAAAGATTACTAAGAGTCACGTCACTGTTCGGCAACTTATCATGAAGTTACTGTTTTGCGTTTGTCGAAAAGACACGACTGTAGAAAGGCTTCGCATTCTTCTTCGTACAGTTGTGGATACTTTCGAAGGTGAAGAACGTGCTTGGAGTCCTTAAAATCGACGCCTTTAACCGATGTATTGCCGTGTACACGAAGTTGCTTTATCGCAGCCTCAACATGCTTTGGGCCAATTACCACGTCCACTTGAGAATAAAGAAATAGATGCGGCCATTTCATGTCCGGGGTGACGTGCATTATCTGTATAACGGATACAACAAGTTTATAAAATCATGAGAGGTTGTTTATAGGTTACATAAAAAGAAAAAATAATACTAATCAGTGTGCGTCACCCAACAAAGAGAGCAACCATTGCAGTGTTCTAAATATTTCAGTCACTTGTTAAATCACAAGTCCAATTCAGGTATTTTTAAATAACTAACAAGTCATGTCACATTAAAATCATACTTAGAGCAGGTCAAAGTGAAAAGCCCCCATTAAAAACGGCTAATAATTAAATTTGGAAACTCGTCACACTATGACCAATATAACCAAATATATAGCAGATAGTTTATTTAATGTGCAAAAATCAGGAGAAATATCAAGTTTTTAAAACCTAATTAATGGAAACAACTTTTCTTCACCCAACTCATTTGTTCTCAAGTCAAGTCAAGTCAAGTCAATTTACCCAAAATACTGAAGTCAAGTAAAGTCACCAAAACACATTGACTTAAGTGAATTTAATTGAAGTCATTGTAACGCTGACTTTGGCAGACACAACCTGCTGTCAATTGCCTCGTATTGTATAATGTGCGTGGGATGTTACAAGCATATAAGGCGAGAAAGTTTTTATAGCAACTACAACAATAAACAGACTAAGTTCCTGTATTTTGCTATCAAGCTTACCTGCGTATTGCGCAATTGTTTAACCTGAACTTGTCACATTCGCAAATAAAACATTTACAAGGCACCTTATTCGGCGTTATATATCACAGAAATCTTTCCACACAAAACCTTAAATCTTCCCAAAATAAATCAAGTTTGCTCTCATTTGACGGAGTCGAACTCGGAACTCTCTAAACGAGCGAGATCGTTCGAGAACTAAGTGTGACATATTTGTGCATTACCAAGTTCGTAACCGATAAAGCAGCACATTATAAACCGTTATGGTAAAAAAGCACAATTTCCACCCATTTAGGTTTACGGGGATAGATAAAATGCTAGGATAATGAGTCGGGGCCGGACACATGACTCGGTTAGTTTTCTGGGTGTCGGACTAGAGTTTATTTTATCGATCGGAGTCGGATCAGGGTTAATTTAAACGAGGGGTGGGCAACTTACGGTCCGCGGGCCAAATCAGGCCCGCCAACGCAAATTATCTGGCCCGAGATCTATTTTACAAACTGGGCACGAGGCCATTCTCCATATATTTTTGAATATTTCCACTACGTAAAAGCAAATATTTTTTATATGTGATTAATTGTCGATTTGGGTAAAACTATGCTTACATAGTTAACATTTAACGGAGACATTTAACGGAGATAGACCTTTCTGAGTTTGGATTTGGCCCGCGACTAGAAAAAATTGCCCACCCCTGATTTAAACCGACTTCGGTTGCAACACTTAGTTACCTCTTCCATTCCTTTGATGTCTTGCGCAAACGCGGCTAGATGAAGTCGATAAGCCCAGAAAATTGGCCACGTAATCAAAGCCGCAACTTGGCTAGAAATTCCCCATTTTCCCTTTAAATCAGCTACTATTGAGCCACGACCAAGTTCTAGAGAAAACTCAGATGGGCAGCTGTCCAGGACTGCGCCGATGACGTTGGAGTTTCCCGACTGCAAAAAATCGTTCAATCATTTTTCCATGTCTCTACAGTAATAAAGTTTGACGTTAGGGACTATAGGTTTAACATCAATTGCCACAACAACTAAACAGGCAAAATCAATTTTTAATTATGTTTGGGGGAGTTGACATAAAGTTCATTTTACGCAGACTGAACAAGACAGTTTTGTAAACAAGACATTTTGAAATAACTTACGTATGATTTAGGTCTAAATAATATTTATAATAATAGCTCCAAATCAAGTATTCTTGCAAAAAATTAATTCTAGTGATTTGTTTAAAAGCATAAGTTATGCAAGAATTTTTGCCCAAATAACCTAGGTGACGAGAAAAGTGCACGTAAGTGATTGACTTAAGTCATCAGATCACTGAAATACGATATGCTGTATACTGAAACCCTACCTGTGGTTGAATTTTTAGAAAGTTGCGGTAAAGATTAAACCCGCCATTGCTGAACACGTGGAACATAATCGGGTTTGACGAGAGGTTGTTTTTTTCCAGAACTTTCCAGCATTTAATCGCTTTTTCCGTTCGTGTTTTTGAGTTCGGGTCTGAGAATTTGTTTCAATTATAACAAAACTATTATGACCATTTTATATTATTATTTCAAAAAATCTCTACTTAAATCAGGTATATCCTGCTTAGCTAACCTAAAGCAAAACAGTAATATTTTTATAACATTATGTTGTTGTTATGTGAGTGTTAATTATTATAGGCACTAACATCGTAAAAATTCCATAACGCCGGGTAAACCACAGGTTATTGTGATGCAATCTTTCCTGAGGTACAAGTCCTGATATTTAGTCATCTGTCGACTTTCAGAACCAACCCATCCAAAAATGAAAACCACCGGGGTTTGGTCTGTAATGTCTGAAAAAAATCGTTACCTTTTTAGTGTCCTTAACCTTGGGGTGAACATATCCAATTTAAAACGTCTGTATTTTATCAATAAACCAACAAAACTAGAATAGCCTTACGATTCGTACTCAAACAACAAATTAAAAGAATGGATACTCGAGTTAAGGCAGTAAAACAAAGCATCTTATTAACATTCGTAAAATTACCACTAAAAGTTTGCCCGTACTCACCTGAAGGAAACTTTACATTTGGAGCTACGTCTTTAATGAGGAATCCTGTAAATGCCTATAAATAAAAACATGTAGCCTACCGGGCTTTGCTTTTTAATTCATGGGCCCTGTATTATTTTCAGCAGATTGGAACAACAAACTGCTTTTGCTTAAATGGGTTCTATATTACTTAACACGAATACTATTTTTAAATATTTACGCTACTTCGCCGTGAAGGTCTTGTTCGAGTTGAATATTATACCACGAGCGTTTATTTTCTTAAAGATTTATTTCCATTTAAAAATTTAATACAGAAGCATTAGAATGTGGTTTACCTTTTGGAAGAACGATATTAACCTTACTGTAAAGTAACGAACCAAGTATAGAAGTTTGGATCCAATGGTATACAAAATATCCATTTTGTCACAAATCTAAGCAACACCTGCAAAAGCAATTATGCGAAATTAATATTATCTTGAGCACTACTTCAACCAATTTCCCTATTCGATACATATAGGTAATAAGCTTTTCCACAAATTTAGCATCAGGGGCGGATTAGGATTTATATTGGGGAGCATGAGAATTTCTTAAGATGTAAAGGCCCCAGAGAGCAGAATAAAAAATGCAGTTGTTACAAAACATAAGTCCCCAAAACAAACTAAATGACGCCACAAAGCCACAAAAATTCAAGCAGACCGCGAAAATATTTGTACTTAAGTAGGAAAAATATGTAACTATACATTTTGCCATATAGCCTCGTCTACCCGCAGCTTTGCTTGCTGCATTCTGGTTAACAACGCAAATAACTTCATATTGAAGAGGATCTACAGTAACATATTAGGGTAGTAAAAATACAAAAACAAAAAAATGCGTAAAGCGATCATTTTCTGTTATGCAATAAACCCTTGGCCTAAACAAAAAATTGGCAGACGCAAATGTATACTACATGAACTTGTACTTGGAAGTATTTCTTTTTGTGTTTCATTTGTTATCTATATATTTATTGGTTGTAGTTCACCTCAACGTTTAAACAAGTATAAAAGAAGGGGAGCATCAAATAAAGCTTACTAGGGGTTTGTCAAGAATAATATTTGTAGCAAAGTATATGCGGTACTTGCAAAAACAAATTAATTTCACCAAGCAACATTGTTTATTAAAATCGTATCCGACCAGTTCGGGCTTGCAAAATTGCAGCTGTATAACAAATCTTCACTAACTCACCACTTAACAGCATCACTGTGTTAATCTAGCTTACCGGTAATTGTATTTGTAAATTAGCGCAAGCTATATGCTATACAAACCGCCTGCGTGTAATAGCTGCTTTGTAACGGAAGTCACGAACGATTACAGCTCAGTATTTCACGTCGCGTGTAAGCATGACATGCTAGCTCTGGTTTGTTTGAGATTTTTGACATAGTCTTACAATGTTTTTACTGAAAGGCTATCATCAATCAAAGAAATTGTACAATGACGTTCTAATAGTCGGTATACTGTTTCAATGTTTCTTTTAAAGTTTTTAAATATTTTTTTGGAATATCGTAAGTTCTGCGATGAGTTGACCTGTTCAGCTAAACTTCGGTCTATTCTACAAGTAACATCTCAATGTACACTTTCAAACACAACTGACGTTTCATATTGGCAAAATGGAATTAAATACTGCATATAAATCTAAGTAAAGTTGTTGCGCCCCCGCCGCGAACTGCGCACTGGGGCCTGGCCCCTGACCCCATACAGTTGCCCGGCGGGTCGCAACCGCGCGAGTTCTTGTTGTTTGCAAAGGTTTCTGGTCAGATATGCTACCTGTCATAACCACAACTAAAATTCCAATCAAAAGTATATTGTTACAACGAATTAAAACGTTATCAAATAGCATTAGTGAACGTTATTTTCAAGTTAATGTGAGACAGGCAGCCACCGCCTATTGCAGCGACTGTCGGCTAAAACTTCGCAAAAGACTTCTCTAGAGAAAAAGCTCGGGAGTAAGAGGTCAGCAAAACAAGTGACTTGTTTTGCAGAACGTGAGAATATCGCCCACAAGACTGACAGTTATAGATTACGAGATTAAAGGTTACATGTCAAGTTTGACACGAGGCGAACTAAAGCAGAAAAACTTAGGAATTTTACACACAACAATACAGAAAACTTTACATCATCAAATATGTTATTTTGTAACTGAAGAACATATTTGGCAAACGAAAGCTGAAACGCGTAATCTAAAACCCTATTTATCACATCGTAAAATCACTTAATGAACTCTAAGATTTGGCTTATGGCAATTAATTAATTTAGGTGTTTAAGTGTTGATAAACACGTAACAAAAGTCCAATAGAGTTTTCATAGTAACAGTAATTTTACTCAGTGAGTTTTGTCCTGCCAGCGCCAGTTATTCATACAGGATATTTACGGCGTGGTCAGTTTTCGAATCGGGCTGTGTTTTGCCTTTAGGCTAACAGTCGTTTCAGAAGCACATCGAAGCATGTTTCATATACGTTACATACATAACCATTTTGTCCTGGCTCTACAAACAGTTGAACCTACTGGCGTCTCGAATGGACTCCAGGGAAATAATTAGACGCCACCAAGTCCCGAGTCTAACCCCGAATTCGCAGTCCCTATTTCTCCCTCTTTGGTATACAGCAGAAGTGCGCAAAGCACTGCCCCATTTCTGTGAATTATCTTGATTAACAGTGATATAAACGATAACCGCCTTGTATTGATATTGCTAATTTTGAATTCGAATTTGTAGTTTGTCCCAAGTAACAATTTCTGTGAACAAGTTTCCGACAAGGCTATAGAAATATATTTCGTAAGTGGTGCAAATCCCTCATAACACTATCAACTGTTAGTCGTTAATATAGTATACAGTGCTAGTGCGACAAAGGATTTTCAGGCATTTATTAACTAAATTGCCTCAAAAACTGTTTAGGCAATTGAGAGCATAAACAGCCTGCTAAATAACACCACACAAACAGCTACAAGTGGGAATTTATTTATAAAGTTCGATAACCGCAGTTTTAGCAGAGAAATGCGGAGGTTCACATTGAGCCATGATCTTTTCACCCGTTACCGAATCCTCGTACTCCGAATACAGAAGCTCTTTGAGAAATTTCGCATCGTGGTGTTCAAATATCTTGGTTGAGTAAGCCGAAGTCAACTCGGTAAAAAAATACTTACAACCAGCCTGTTTGGCAAGCTCCAGTGATCTTTAAAGAAATACATTAAAGTTTTAAAAAAAGCATTGTGCAGTTTGTGTAACACTGCTGTGGTGATAAAACTGGTGGTTAACAGGTTATATGATTTATTAAAACAGGCTCCGTAAAGACCCTGCTAGAAAAATGTTCTGTTATTAAAAACAAAAATGCTCTTATTACAAAGTCTTGAGCTTAAAATCAATTGCCAAAACCCCTTGGATATAGAATACCTTATTTCTATGACGCTGCTATATTTTGTCATAGCGGGACGTGTAACACAAGACAAACTACGGAAACCCAAAATTATTGTATGATGTACTGCACCAATATACAACTGAATTAATAGTTGAAATGCATTCATGAATATGGCAGGATGGTCTCTAAAACACGAAAATAGCCCGAACAAAATTTTTTTTTTTCTTAATATTATTTGACCGAAACGCCATTCCATTTTACTGTAACCACTAGTTTTACCTTACTTGCTAGTTAGAGCTTTAGCCAATCCATAACAGAAGTATCCTTCAACAACGGAGACCATCAATCCTTTAACAAACGTATGATCTCCAGCGTAGGACTCCACGATTTTGTCCGGGCCGAACGACATACACTCCATCATCTAAAAAAAGACGAAGAAACATTTACTGGTATAGCTGTTGTGAACGCAGTAGGTAATAGTAATAACAAAACGCCTGGTACTGCAGCTCATCTCTCTAGAAAGTCAATTCAGAATACCAGATTTGTAAGTCAAGGAGGTCAGTATTTTACTTACCTGGAAATCTTTACTTGTTAAATGACTTTATTAACTGTATTAATCCATGGGTACGTTGCTTACTTTTACATTGAAATTAAAAAAATAATTAATCTCATCACTTGTTGTATGTACGCCGTACGGACATCGATTAAAATGCTTTACTATAGTGGTATAAGGAAACGTAGTATATTGTGATGCGCTGCTGTATATATTGTGAAACGCAGTTTGTAGCGATACGCCTTCATCATTTGCCTAATTTTAAACAACGTTTGTTGGTTTACAATTATAATTATGGACTCAATGTGATCTGATGTGAAAAAAATTAGTCATTGAAAAGTCATTTTGGTTAACAACAAGGGCAACTGAGGTACTTACCCTGTATATTATCTCAAGTTTTATTGGTTTCTTTTGTTGATTTCCCCAGTTGGATGCTTTATTGCTTGGTGAGTAAAGGCCTGATACCATCCAAATAGCCACAATCTTGTTGTTTTTGCTGGGATCGTACGCGCATATTGACTGGCCATCCTTTACACTTAACTGTACATCAAAATCGTACATTTTAAATAAGAACTATATAAACACATTTTTTGAGTAAAATATTTTGCAATCTCCATAGTGTCATAAAGACAATAAATTGGACATATAGATCTGTAAATAAAACATTTTCATCTTATGCCACAAGATTTAACCTTTATTATTTACAATTCAACACCTCATCGGTTTCTGAATTTTGCGCATGGGTAGTCGGACTTGGGACTTGGATACTTTTACTTGAGTGTCGAGTTTCGAGTCCGATTCAAGCCAAATAAACCTATTCCGTGGAGACGCGAGTTTGCAACACTGCTTATACCCAGGTAAAGACCGGAAGCCTTCGACAGATTAACCAAATCGGAGGATCAAACATGCAAGCAAGGTAGGCTAAAAAAACAACTATCTGCGGCGAGGTTTGAACTCACAACCTTCGCCGTACCCGGACCGTCGCTCTACCAGCTGAGCTACAAAGGCTCACAGGGGAGCACGTTGAGAACCAACCATGACGCCCTTGCTTGCAGCATCCTGTTACAAACAACTTCATATCTCACCCAAATATCGCTGACAAGGTCCAATGCCCCGTTATCCACTGTAAGTCCAACTGTAGAATTAAGGGGCTCCCACTTTATGTAATGATTTAAAATGACATCCTTCACTTCTTCAAAGTCGTTTGTAACTAGTTTCCTCCAAAAAAATTTACGTTTCGCGTTTTCAATTGTCAAAAGTAAGTTCGGCATTTTTTATAGAAATTATACACTCTAAAAAAATATAAATTGATGTAATACACAGCAAAGCATGCAACTTTGGAATAAACTAACCGGCCAGATAAAGTTCACATACTAAACCACATTTAAGCCTAATGTCATCCCCAAATTAGAACGGATACAGGAAAAAGAAGCTTAAAATTCCCTGCAGTCAATCTATGAAACCTGGTACACACCACATGGAACAAAACAACAGATTGTTTATTACCCATATCAAATATAACTTTCTCAACAAAATATCCTAAAATCTTATTGCGAATATATGGGTTGTCACTTTGTCACAACAAACTCAGCATGAGCTAGGGGAAAATCCTATGCCACAACGGAAGATTCCTATTATGTTGTGTACTATTCCTTTAATCATTTCGTTAATTTTAACGTGTTATAATTGTTGTAGTGTTTATATATTTAAATCCCTGTTTCTTAAATGCTATGTTTTGTTCTCGCAGTATACATAAAAATAGATATGTATCGATCTTATACTGTAACTTGAACCACAAATGCAAGCAATTTTTTTTTATCTCACCATGGTTACCACAAAAAGACTGATGAATAAATTTCATAAATTAAATACATAAAAACTAAGGTTGACTTCAACAAATACACATCCTGATTATGCTTAACAATATGTCAATAAATGCTATTGCTGACAAACAAGTCCAAATATTTTAAAGTTTCCTAAACAACAATGCCTGAAATTCACTTAAAATAGTCAATAATAGCCTGTGGCTATAGGGCGAATACAGACAGGAAATGCTGTCGGTTGCAATAGGGCTGACGTTAATAATTAAATGCTTGTCATATTTCGCACGGAGCTAGTTCATTTTTACGCCCTCGCTTTTGTGATATGGCAATGTTGAAAGGTTAAATTTGTGATGTGAAGATCCTTAAACTGTAGCTCTGGCTTATGTTATTTTAGAACAATAGCTCTATGATATTCGATTTGTAAACTTGTATTGGGAAATTTGTGTAACTTC
This sequence comes from Ascidiella aspersa, assembly GCF_963924565.1. Classification (NCBI taxonomy): domain Eukaryota; kingdom Metazoa; phylum Chordata; class Ascidiacea; order Phlebobranchia; family Ascidiidae; genus Ascidiella; species Ascidiella aspersa. The sequence goes on from NC_139449.1 coordinate 5,641,964, forward strand.
AATGCCTTATGTTTATGTACTAAAGTTACGGTTTGCCGTCAACATTGCATTAGTGTTGCTCGGTTACTAAAGTTACATGTTGTTTTTCCTTATTTGTTAGTTGACTTATTGCTCCAAATCGGACGAGTTTACCAATTTTAAGGGTTTATTGTTTGTTTTTCATATTAGTGATTGACTCTAATAATGACTGACTGCGGCTTGACTTGTCATTTTTTTTAAATACTTGACTTCAACTTAAGGTATTTCATAAATGACTTGACTTGAAGTTTAGTCAGTTCAAAATGACATTCTTACAACCCCGACAATGGACAAGCTAAGACGTGATGAGTATTTATAGTTACAGACGCCAAACAGGGGTTTCAACCAGGGTAACCAACCACCAAGGGCTCTTTGAAACAATGGAAGGGCCAGGGATTATTTTGACAGTTAACAGAATTTAAGCAACCACACTTTTAACTAAATGGTATAAAAGACATTTTTTAGTCAAAGGACTTCTGTTCAAATATCATCAAACCAAGAAAAATATTTAAATTATATATAAAAAAGGATTTTACTGCCAAATTTAATTTTTTATACGCCTATCTGTTGGCTTTGCAAAATGTATTGATAAAAGTATGATGTTTTTTTATTCCTTTAATTTAATTAATAATATTAAATACAATTTTTATTTTCTCTAGACAACAACTTACATAAATTTGACGTCATTTTCGATAGAGCATATAACAGAGAGTTTAATTTGTATTCTCAGAATTACATTAAAATATTAATACAAACGTTATTTTAGCAAACTAAATTTGTAGGGGGGAATTAAATTTGAATAACGACTGAAAGGGTGCACAGGACGAAAAAGGTTGAGAGCGGCTGATGTAGGTTGTACATTAGCAAAGGCACCGTAAATTTTCTGATTTCCAGCCGATTAAAGGAACCACGTTTATAACATCTTGCATGGAATCTGACAATTTTGGGGTAACTTGTCGTGGTGTGAAATGTGCTAGCCAGTTGTACTTATCCAAAGCGGATGGCACAATGATATTATTACAAGTCGTATATAGGACTTATAGTTTAAATTTCATTAATTTAACGTTATTCGATATTTATCCTGATTATCAAAAGTTCTGGCATTAGTGTTTTTGGTCTGCTAAATTTCTATCTATTCTACAAATCACATTGTAAAATTAAATAGTATATTAACGAACGGATTTCAAATCCTACTACCATTTAACCTTAGTACAATTTAAGTTACCTGTCTAAATCACGTGCACATGTACAAATAAAATGGAGTCGTATATATTCAAAAGGAAGGACGGTACCGTTGAACGAAAAGAAATTATTTGTTATTAGGTTCAAATAACTAGATTCTTATTTAGATGAGACGTGACGTATTGATCATACAGCAAACTGTTTGCCCGAAGTACAAAATACGTAAAATGCGTTTAGCGTGTTAAAATTGGGCAGGTGTTAATCAATAAAAGCTATAGGTCGCCAGGCCTATTCACGGAAACTTGGGACTGAAAGGTTTCTTCAACATTGGATAAACTGACAATTAGCCCTAAATGATTCGACTAAATTTTACAAAAAAAAGAAGAAAAGCTGAATGTATTTCCATTTACTTATTTAGAACAGGCCAAAAATACAGTTTAAATAATAGGGCCTTGTTCCCCTCCCCCTGGATAAGCAACTGATTCCAGTTATAGGCTGCAAGTCATGTAGTAATTTTTGTTTTCGGGCAGGGGGGTTGACTGGAAAGAAAAAATAAATTTTGCAAACAAAAACAACATTGAGTTTACGTTTTGTGTCAAAGCGCCGATAAATATTCTTCTAAAAAATGGGCATAAAATCTGCACACGCGATGATGTTTTGAAGAAATTTAATTATAAAACTTGTGTAAAATACGCTCAAGCATACATAAACGTCACATATGAGTTTTGAAAGTGTTTTTTTCATAAAATGTTAATCTAAAATAAAAATATTTGTAAAAAGTAAAACTACTTGAAGAACAATCTTTTACATCAAGCTAACGATTATTGAGTGAGCACTTTACTGAGTAAGCGGATACACATTAAGTGGTTCAGCACCAAAACTATCATTACGATGGTTTAATTTTGGGGTTGTTTTAATCGATTTTTGAAGACAAGCAAGCTTTAAATTATATGTTGTGATACATATACACAATTTCTGCAGCTCATATATACCAAGTCGAACCTTGTGACAAAGGTCGCTACAGGATTGAGTCCTTGTACCATAGTTGTGCTTGCTTTTAACCTTCTCTATATGTTACAAGATAGATATACTAGCATTCAGGCGCATCGACCGAGTTGTCAACGATCTTTTTAAACGCCATAAAGAACCATTTAACTTAACATCCAAAAAAGTTATAAATTATTCATGTCGGCAAACGCACCATTTATAACAATTTATATAATTCCTGTTAGCAACGGTACATATAATGTTGCAAAATCAAAGGTTTTAACCTGCTTATGTACTTTAACCATCCTTTCAACGTGCTAGCTTTCCCCAGGTTGGCTGTAAGTGACAACATAATTACTGAGTCAAGCCTTGCTGTATTTACAGAACCCGCTCATGTGTGACTTGTGTTATTTACTTTGACTTCTGGTATTACAACCGCTGAAATAAACCATTAACAGCTGGTTGGCTGAGAAAAAAATGTTTTACAATACATTGCCTTATCGTATTTAGCAAAGAGTTAAATTAAAAAAATGAGCGCCTTTATGAGTCTTTAGTTTGGAAATGCTTTGTTTTACGATTTGTTTCATTTTAACAAGTCAATGAGAACCTTAAAACAATATATTAGCTTCTTTAAAAAAAAAACTCTGAAAAAAAAATAACTCTGAAAAAAAATGGTAAGACTGATTATGGCTAGACCGTAATAATGAGTACACAATATACAAACATTTTGAAATTTAAAAGTTGTTAAAACATGGCGAATTAATTGTTGAATGTTAGAAGAACAATTTAATAATAATCAATAGACTTTGTGTAAATCAGAAGGTTTGTCCAACCCTCGATTCCATCGTCACGATTTTTATGGCTTTTTTCCTGGTCCCGATTAGTAAACCAAAATGTCCATAATAGATATTTACGCAGAAGATATTGTTGGTTTAAATGTCTATTAAAACGTCCCTTTGTAGTCTATAGTAGGAGGAGGTGTTAATTTTTGCGGTGTAATTGTAGTCAAAATAACACAGAGAAAATCTATTTTTTAGCAGTTTGCATTTTTTAACTGCTTTCGTATAAAGAATTCGTCGGAAAAATAAAAGTTTAAGGACGAAATATTGAACTTCTTTAATCGTCGTAAACAGTCTTTTTCTCTTGCGCTTTGCGAGAAAATTTGACTAATAACAAAAAAAAATGTCAGTTAAATGTTCTTTGACGACATTTCTATACTTTGACGTCATTCTTTCTTGTGTATTTCGATGAAGTATTCGTCCTTTAAACGTGTCAGCCTTCTTCGTGTAGGCTGCCAACACAATTAGTGTCAAACCTTAAGTATTTGCAGAACCCGCTCATGTGTGACTTGTGTTATTTACTTTGACTAATGGTATTACAACGTCAATCCCCATAGAGTAATGAAGTCTGTTGAAGTTGCACGCGAAACGCCGATTTGCTGTTTATCATTACTAAACCAGTCACAGCTGGTTGGCTGACAAACTTTTTACTCAATACACGAAATTTTCACCAAAAACGTTAATTAGAGCAATCACGGTACAACAAACTCTTTTTTTAACCCTTTATCGGTTCCAATAATTATTACAGATATGAGGTCATTTTTTCGTAATAAAGCGTACGTATTAAATTTAAGCACGCCATAATTGAAAGGTTTCATCGGGCCTTGATAACATTTTGATCGATGGACTCCAACAAACAAGTTAGCCGAGAGAATTAAAAAGGCGGCCTTTAGGTATTAATTTTTTTTTATAAGCCCGAAAGTACAAATAATGTACAACAATTACAACTGTAAAATAATAATTTCGATTGATCTTGAATTGTTTTGTTGTTTCAAAATATTTTCCTTATCGCATTCAGTGAAAAGTTAAATTTCAAAGACGTTTGACTTTAGGAGTCTGAATAGTTGGGAAATGCTGTTTTTGGCTGAACCAGCAAACGTCATATATGCTGGTGTCAAATGACAACCTCAAACGATATATTAGCTTTTTTCAAGTCTAAAGGCTAAAAATTATTAAACTTAGGCCCCAATAGTTAGAAAATTAAACTCTCTTTAGCTGATAATTTCCGACGAATTTGAGAATTTCATAATAAGCAATTCCCATAAAGCTTAGCAGTGATTTACTCTATTATGGAGCAAAATAACCGTATTTGGATTTCACTTACTAAAAATTACTTGGGCCTATTTTTTACAAAATGCTTTTCAAAACGTATCTGACTAAACGTTGCACTCGTAAACTTGACGAGCTAATTATTACAAGCGACTTGACTTGAACCTAGGTCTTCTGTTTTGTCTGTTCGGATTTGAAGGTCAAACCAGGTTTTAGAACGTCAAGCGAGCACTAATAGTCCACATCAGGGCTCGGCAACCTTTTCCTAGTCAAGTGACAAACCAAACATAGCAAGTTCTCGGCGGGCCGTAACAAATTTCCTTAAACAATTTAGGTAAAAAAGTTTTCGTTATAAGCTCTCCTAATAAGGGTCGTACCTAAATGTTTTATGCAATTAAAAAGGAGTCTAGTTATACTATACAACAGGAACCAATGCGCGAAGCGCGAAAACATTGCGTTTATGTGGTTTAAATTTGTAGGCCTTTTAATTTTCAAGGAAACGTGACGCATTGCGCAAGCGAAAAACAAAAGGTTGCACAAATGCACATATATGTCTTATACTTTTGTTGTTATTATTTTAAATATAAAAGACGGAATACATAAGCGAAAAAATTATATAGATTATGCTGGAGAAATTTAATTTTAAAGAGTTCGATGCTACGAATAATTTTCGATTTAATGATTTCCACAATTTTTGTTTTTTTATTGTACGATATTTTAAAGTAGCCTACATTTCGAGTAGCTTTCAACATACCTACGAGTTGACGCAAGACATGTTCTACTTCATTCACTTGCGCGCTAAAACTACACAAGGCATACGTTTGCAAGGAAGTTTGCTGCACAAGCTTTTTCGTTTTTCAAGAGGCGGTTTTAAAAGGTGCGGTTTGTTCAAGATGCGTTCACATATATTGGTGGTTTCCAGTCAGTAAATAACCACTGCAAACTTGCGTAAGGTAAGCTTTTAAATGATGGTTCGTCAGGATGAGTTGCGCACTAATCCAACAAAGAAGGCAAACCTGCTATCCAAACTAACATTCTGGTAAGCTGCGTTTCAAAAAAGCCAAAATCGTACTATAAAAAAATCGTAGATTAAACCCTTAATAAATAATTTCCTGGTAATAACTTGTAATGTATTTTTTGTCCATAAAGTTTGTTCAAGTTTTTAATTTGATATTTTTACGTCTAAGTTTGAAAGCAAACCATTGTTTTATACAACATCATTTAGCTTTGTCCGTTGGTTATCGCATTTTTATCTCCTATTTGTGTGTCATTTTACTTTGCGAGGTGTTGAATTCACTGAAGAAGGCTTTATGTAAAGGTGGCCGAAACGTCGGATAAAATAAATAAACACCATAAGAGCTTCTTTCTCGTATCATTTGATATAAGTATAAACTGCGCTTGTGATAATTTATGTCGCCTATGCAAACACGGTGTTGTTTAACAAACAATGGACGTCAATCCGAGTGTGCAATTTGTTTTGTCTTTTAGGTGGATGAACGACTTGTTTCAACTTGGAAGCAAAATGGACCTTGAGTCTGACGATTTGTACCAACTTTTAGAGAGCGATACTTCTAAAGCGATATGCGACCGTTTGGAAAGGTAGGACTATTATTATGAGATCTCAACCGGGGTTTCGAGTTTCACCAAATGTTTTAGCATACTGTATTGTTAAATTGTAAGCATATAGGTACTGTGTAAAAACATACGTCTAAGTTAAAATACCAATGAGCAAGCTATTGTCGTTTAACACTAAAATATACATGTCAGAATGGTAAAACTTCTTGTAATTTTCTGAATCTATGTCACCATTTAGCATGTAATTTTTTTACATTAAAATAATCGCATTATGGGGTAGGAAGCGATTGATTAAATTGCCGCCTTAGGTCGTTTTGACCGTCAAGCAACTTCAAATCCCTCCACGATTAAAAATGCCTTAAACGAAGGGCTAATTGCTGTCCTATTGGTTTTAAACAACCATGGAACAATTGCTGCGCTAGCTTACAACAGTTAGTTCTTAGCTATAGTTTATAATTTTGAGTCAGCAATTCTTTTGAAAATTCGATGGTTGACGAAAGCAGAAATCCAGTGTAAAGATTAATCTAAACTAATGTGAAGAACAAAACTGCCAAAATGTGTTGTGGATGTTGTGGATTATAATTGATGGAAAGTGTACAAGTTGTAAGAAAGTTGAATGTGCTTTTTGCGCCGAGTGCGGTGCTAATTTATATATTCCTGTATTCTTAGCTTCTTGTGGTCCACATAACCAGCGGAATAATGACAGTTGGTTTCTCTTTACCTTATTCGAGAGTAATTCGCGTTCCACCCATTCAATTTCAATATTTATGTTAGTTGCAAGCAAATTTTTCAGAAAATTTCTTAGACGCAGTTAAAAAGCAAGGCCTTTTAATGCAATTTGAAAATAGAGCCTAATAGGTATATTCCAGGACACGATATTGTAATGTAATCCACAGCGCATAAATCTATCCTACATATTTGTATATGTATTTATATATCAAAAGCCAAATAAACTTATGTATAAAATATAGCATAAGTTTTTTTCTCTGTTGGACAAACGGTCAATTTGAGCCGCTCGCGGTAATTCTAGTGTAAATTCAACAACGATTGGCTTTGAAAAAAAACGTGGTTGAAAATTGCTGATTTTAACTTTCAGTAGCTAAATTTGAGCAGTACATTTTCATTGTTTTTCCAAAATTGCTTAAATAAATGTTTCTGTTTTTCAGCATTTCTTTTGTCTGATGTGTAGATAGAGCTACAGTTACTTGCAAAGGCTCCCTTCCCTTAAGCATAACAATTATTAATACCGGCTAATTGATAAAGACACGCGACTGAGATGTCCACCATTGACTGTATTGATCACAAACGAGTTCTCTTTTACAAAAAAATTGTTTATTTCAGTCTACTTCGGTCGCGCCTACTAAACCTGCTGCTGCAGCACATTACGTATTTTTCTTCAGACAATGGAACCAAGAAGTACTAAGTGGAAAGGATCCCGGCAAACGACCGAGTCTCATGAAAGCAGCGTTTATTACTTTTCGTAATCCAACCCTGAGTTGCGGCGGAATGGTGTTGCTGAAAGTGAGTACAACCATACTGTATAACGAAAAAGACGTCTGGTCATCTGAAGTTTAAGCGCAACATAATTATTGGTTAGGCAAACTGTTTCTTTTCAATCATATAAAGGTATTTCTTCGACTATTATATATATTATAGAAAGTAAAATCATATGTTGCTCTCATATATATTTAGCGATTTGTTTATCGGTTCTTCTGTTCGACGTTTTTCTCTAACTATACTGGTTGGTCGTCTATTAACTATATAAATAAGAATATGTGAATCGATAACGTTTTTGTAATATAGCTTTTATATTGCAACTCACACCTCTTCAACCTAAAACTTGATCAAAATAAACAAACCTTGTATTGTTGTTAAGGTTATTTTCTTATGACGTCACATTATGACCTAACTTTGTGACGTCATTTATTAAATCAATACAGAAATATTACATAAGCGTCAGTTCATGTGTACAAAATAGGGGCATACTCAGCAACATGATAGCAAAAATGTAGCGACGATATAGACGATAAATTGTTACCTTCTTGCGGTAAACGAGGACGTGTTAAATTAATTCGACAGACTCTCTCACTGGCCACGATACCAAGGTGGATCAAATTATTTTTCTTTGTTTCAGTGACCTCAAAGTACTCGGTAAAAACCTAATTCGAACTTTATACGTTGTTACTGTTCTATTCCGACTCAAATTATATGATTATATTAGTTGCAAGCATGCATTATCCGATGTTATTTCAAAGGTGTTGTGGAAGGCTTATCCCGTTTCCATATAAGTGGTTTAAATTGTGCTCGGGTCGGTATTTATTGCTAAACGGTTACTGAAGCCTGTATAACCTTGAAATTTTCTGACGGTTGCGTTCTTGCTTAAACAAGTCTTACATGTAGTTTTGCGCCTCTAAGGTTGGGACGTAAAGAATAATTCGATCCATTTAAATAATAGTTTTGCTTTGTGGTCTACGCGCTGTAATTTGCACAGATGACGAAACGTCATTCTTTTGGGTGATTATCCTACCCTGTTCTTTCCCTATCAAGAGCAATTTGTAGTTTCGACACAGAGGCAGAAGTTTACATTGCACCCCAGTGTGTGTAATACGTGTTGTGTTCTAACCTATTAAATACACCCGAGGCCTTGGTAAAAATCAGTAGGCCTATTGTTTATGAAGTATATGGTTACAAGTAGCCTATTCAGCTGCGAGAATGTTTTATACATTGGTCTGCATCTATATGCTAGAGCAGTGTTTTTTAACAAGTAGCTCTATAAACCTATCTGGCAAACCTTTGGGAAAATGTCGTGGTGCGCACCAAAACTTAGCGCAAAATTTGTTTACCGAATATAGCAGTATGTTTATTTAATTGCTTGCAAGTGTTTTTACATAGCACCTATATAGAATTTTGCAGGCATTGTTTGTTAAATAAAGAGCTACAAAGCAAGAAAAATGTGGAATTTAAATGCCTTTAAAACTTTATGTAATTCAAATTAAACGAAGAACAACGCCGAAAGATTATCCATACGCTCATAACGAAATATATAAAACTACTTTTTAACCTTATACTTACCGCCTCGGTTCGCACTATATAGATTAATTATTGGTTGGTGTTCCGAAAGACAATTTAACATAAGGGTACAGCATTTCTACGCATTAAATCATAAAACATTTCTTCGCTCGGCTGCGTTGTATATTATTCCGTGTATCTATCGTGGTGGTTTAGTTATATTTTGCAGGTGTGCCGCAAGTTTTATTCTGACGTTGAAGTTACACTATTAAGCCAAAAGTGTGACGTGATTCATGAGCTCAAGTGGATACAAGTGTTAACGAGGGTCAAAGAGTGGTCACCCTAAAGGCGAATAGTCATTACAAATGAACAATGTGTTATTTAATTAGCTGGGAGCGATAACGTTCAGCATGCGGTTAAGCACTTCTAGTTGAGTTGACTGACTGCAAATGGGAAGGATAAAAAATGAAAACGCCAATTTGGTATGATTCGAGCGATTAGCCAAGTGTGCGTGATATTTTGGCAAATTAAGCTACTTCAGTTTCCATTTGTTAAAATAGTAATATGCTTTGCAACTTGGGTCTTGAGAAATGTGTTGAACAGACTACACCTTACTAATCGCTTGAACCATAAACGGTCAGAGAATATGTTGAATATAGTACACATTTGGCCTTCGCTCGGAAGAGATGCTAACTTTAATCATTACCTCAGTAAAATAGTTCCCAACAAGAATGGGCGCAAGCCTACTCTAATTACGGTAGTTGATTTTAAGCTGTCGCAGCGTATGACAAGATTCAAAAGAAACCAGTTTGCTGACATCCATTAAGTCAAAACACGTACATTTAAAACCTTGCGCGCTAGCTGCAGATTTGGGTTCTAGGTTTAACGTAATGTTGCAAAGAGAGGGTATACTTATCGTTTTTTAATGTGGCTGTCAAGAATAGAGAAAGAATTTGATTATCGAAATATGTAAGCTTTTTGTAGTTTTGTCGTCTTATGCTTAACTTTGAAACAGGAAATTTAGATTTCGTAAAGATTGATGCACACGATTTAAAGAAGTATAGTTTCATGGTATAATTGGCACCACTGCAAGTAAAAATAAAATTTGTCCCACACCATACAACAATACCGCAAAAGTGCGTTGTCTGTTTCAGCTAAAGTGTATGTTGTAAAATGTTCTCACGTTGAGTTTGCTTACTGTTCTTGTCCGTACAGTAAATATGCGTTACAGCAGTGCTTTTCAGCCTTAATTTCTATCCGCAGTTTTTTATTTCGGAAATTTTCCATCCGCACGAAACAAGCACAGTTATTTTGCAAACATTAGTTTGATTTGTCAAATAACAAACAAAAGGGTTTGTATTAAAACCGTGTGCCTAAACCGATATAAAATAGATAGCTTAAGCTGCAATGAACCACTGAGAGACTATATTTCTGCACCTGTAACTCATAAGTGTGCGCACCAGCTTATTAGATTATTGCATTACAATAAATAATAATATGCACCATTTTCATCCGCACGACGTTTGTCATCCGCATTACAATTTTTTTTCATTTACACAAGTGCGTACCATCCCACGGGTTGTAAAAGCACTGCGTTACAGTAAAGGAAGCTGCTGAGCCCAAAACGGAAATAACCTATTGGTTACATGGAATGTGGAGTACTATAGTTGGACAGAGGGCTCGAGGCTCGACGGAGTCTCGGTTTATTTTGTTGAAGCCGAGAATCAAGTAAAACTGTTTTATATAATATGTATACCGAGCTGCTTAGACACGGAAGGCTGTATCAGCCGACACTTTTGTAGCAAACACAACACCTCAGATCGAAAAGCTATTTTCCTTTTTTTGTAAATATCTTCGATTTAAAAAAAATCGGGTATATGCCTTTAGTAACAAGATACAAAATGGAAGAAAAATGGGTTTAGTTCAGTATTTGACGCAATCAGTTAGCTACTCATACATTTAGCATCCCAACTAACTTTAGGCGGTAAATGTTTCAGCTTGATAGTGCTCTTCATGCAATTAAAAGCCAAGATAATCGCGTGGTAGTTTTGTCAACGCCTCCACATAACAGCATATTTGAATGTATCGACTTGTAACTTTGGTCATATTTTCCTTTGCGCAGACGCAACGTTAAAACGATTATAGCCATGGACACTGAAATTGACATAGAAAAGTATATTAAGCGCATAAATTACCTGGGAAGTAGGGAAGCAAACTTGCAAAACCTCAGAGCCCTGTGTTACTGCCACGTCACGCATATTCCCTTCGATACGATCGACCTGTTCCAAAAAGGCCTTGAAAGGAAGAAGTCAATGCCGGAGATATACAAGAAGTTAATCGACGAGAGACGAGGTGGTTGGTGCTATGAGTTGAACGGACTTTTCGCCTGTCTTCTGACCAAACTCGGCTACAGAGTTCAGATGCTTGAAGGCAGCTCATACAAGTACGGCAGAGATGGGTTTACCGGTGCCTTCGATCACGTGTTTTTAAAGGTATTGTATCACTTTGAGTTTTTGTTATTTTAAACTTGGGACGACAAAACGCATTTTCATGTCTTGCCCTACATTGTTAACAAAAGAATCTATGCCAATGGTTTCTAAACTGGAGTCCGTTAATCCTTTGCCGTCCACCGTATAGTGTATAGTTGAAGTGTGTGCGCGAAAGACAAGCGTCTTGTTTTACAACACCTCACAGAATAATTAATTAAAGCAAAGCTATAGTTCACCAATCTTATCAAGATCTGTCTTAAATTTGTTACTATTATTATGTTAATCATTTTACATTGGTCTGTTTGTATAGTTTTATTATTACTTCCTAGCAAGTTTATCATACATATACAGGATCCGTGGGTCATTAAAAAATTAAAAAAAATACGAAATGCAAATAGTGTTAAGTTTAACAACAGCTGTTTATACCATTGCCTTATGTAATTTTTCTTAAGCTGGAGTTCACAAAGACAAAAATTGGGTGGGGTGAAATATTGTGATGACAGTTAAGCGTTCATGTACACATTTTTCTACCTATGCTATAACTGTTTGTAATAAATTTAGCCAAAACATTACCACTTTACCTGTCGGTACGTCATTTCCCCTGTCGAATACACTGAAATACAGCAGCTATAACCTAACATAATATTCTCATCGGTGATACATTCGGAAGACAATTTTAACACTAACCGAAACGATTACTTTAGGGGATTTAAGCAGTTTAAACGGATAAAAACAAGGCAAACCGTTGTCTGGAACTGACAATTCTCTTTTTCTTTTAGATCGATTTGGATGGAGTTAATTGGGCCGTGGACGTAGGCTACATCGGGCCTTCGTTTGTCATGCCGAAGAAGATGGAAGAAATGACGGAACAAGAAGAAACTACTGGATTGTACAGGCTTCGTAAACTGGACAAGAGTGACGACACTTGCTATCTCGTGGAGAAAAAGCAGAAACTGACCTATTTGCCAAGTATAGTTGTATTTATTTTTGTTAATTGTATTGCCAATAGTCGACATTTTCCCTGTGTTTCAAATGCAAATGTTCAATGATGAAAAGCAATCCCGTCTGTAGTCTTTGTAATGCATATTCTGTCTAATAGGATTACCCTAATAGTGAATCCATAATAAGTAATTTCCCATTTGCAGTTTTTTTATTAACTGCTAAATGATTAATGAGCACGTTAAGTGTATTTTGTGATCTAGCCTTAAGTCTGAAAGCTGTATGGACTGACCAACGATAGTGACTCACATTACTTAATATACCCAATACCTTTTGAAAGACAACTAAATATGTCGACCCAGAAAGGCTTGTCACAAGTAAGACAAAACTTAAAGGCCAAATAGGGAGCAACACCCAATAGTTTAGTGGTCGTTTCCTGGCCCGCTCTCAAAGACCCCGTGTAGCTTAATCGGTAGAGCGACCGTCCCGTTCGACAATGGGGTCTTGAGTTGGAATCTCTCTGCAGGCTCGATTTTCTAGCCGTGCATCGTTTGCACGATAATCCTGATTTGGCTGTTTGAATTTTGTAGGCTTTACGAAGACATACGTGGTATTGTTACCATTAACTTGTTGGCATGCTTCGTTTAAAGCAGGAATTTGGTGTGCGTTGCGCAGTGGAAACTCCATGGGCCTTTTTCTCAGACTTCGAAAAAACTTTAGGGTTAACAGAAAATAAAAGGCATCCTCATTTTTGTAGTAATAAGCATTACTTTCAATGCAGTTCTTTCATAAAACAAAACATTTTCAACTTGGGTCACTTGTAACACAAGTTTGCACTATACTCTAATCATTTATTTATCTTATAAAGTGATTAAAGATTACAGTATAAGTTACTCTATACTCCTTCAGGTTAAGCTAAATCAGTGTCAAAGTGGCCAAAAACATTTTGCGTTACTTTATTTATTTCCGATTGTTCCTGTGCAACCATTTTGTGCGGCTTTGGTCTTAACACAAAAAATTCACTTGTTTTTGTCTGATATACATATACGATATATAAATTATTGCGCAGATGGCGAGCTCCATAAATCATCAAGAAGCGAAAGCAGATACAGTATTGATCCTACCTGGGATATTGTGTTTAAATTCAGGCAAGTTGAGGTAGTTAGTTTTGAAAGTGTGGAGTTTCGTGGCTGGACTTACTATATTTAACCCTACGTTAGTTTTTCGTAATACACTGGTACGACGTTACGTATATTAGATACGCTGGTACAACGTTACGTGTAATGAGATACGCTGGTACAACGTTACGTACAATTAGATACGCTGGTACAACGTTACGTGTAATTATATTAAGTTGAATTTGGGACATTTAAGACAGATACGTAAAATGGCATACGTTAACGCATTAACCACAAGTTGCTGTATAGTTTCTGAAAATATTGGAAAATTTGATCTACGAGTTTATTACATGTGTAACGAAATGTATTAAAGACGATCACTGCATTTAAAACAAAAAAACTAATTTCCTTAAACTTACCTATGAAATGTATAAATTAGTATTTTTCTTTTTTCTTATAGCACCAAACCGCACACATGGGAACGGTGTTTAATCGAATGGGAGGACCAACTGAAGTTGCCAGACATTTTCTTCCGCACAAACACTTTTCTGCAAGTAGGCATTTTGTGGTATATTTATAAAATTCAGTACGGTCTAAATATAGAAAGATGTACCTCAAAGCTCTTTTACCTGGAATGCCTTGTAGGCCTACTTTTTTAATACTTTTTTGTAATAAATTTGACTTTTTTATGTCTTGGGGTACATGCGTTTTAGAACGTTTATATTTTTTAAATTGCGTAGTTTCGATGAATATGCTGTTTCTGCCAAGCATTATATCAATTGCAAATTTGTTTTTTTAAATGTACCCGACGTTTCGAACCTACACAGGAAAATCTTCATCAAGGCAAACAATTGCATATTTTCTATTAAATGTTGCCTGAAATTGATTTTTATACCTCCTACCGCTATACTTTCCAAAATAAGTTAATCAGAACTCAAAATAGGTGTTTATAATCGCCTTAACTAACACGACAAAATATTGAGGCAACTAGAAGATTACATGTTCTCAAAAAGTATTTTTACAGGACTTTTGCAAGATGGCAACATCAAATATTTCAAGCTAAATTTTTCATTTTTTTACCAGCTCGTCACCAACACTGGCATCAACGTCCTGTGGGGAAGCATTTTTATCAAAATCGAATTTCCCGATGTGGGGAGTAAAAAGTTATCTTTTGTCGAATTGCTTCCAGATCCAAATATCAGCAGAGAAAAGCTTAATTACTCGTTGAAGAACTCATTCGAAGTGACATTGGATGATAACTCTGAGCTTTTGTCCGAGCATTTTAAAAACTACTTCAGAAACAAGCAGTACCATAAGTGGTTTGTATAAACACGTCGGCACAGTTGGTTGTAAAAATCCTTTTAAATGTACAGTTATGCTTTGCCTTAATTTCTTACATGACTATAAAGTTGCAAATAAAAATCGTTGTATGGCTTCTGTCTGACTATTTTACGGTATGCTCTTAGTTATCAGCATTTCTATAGTTTTGCTTTTGAGTAGTTGATCTGATATGTTTTACTATGTTAAGATCAGACCGTTAATTATTTTTTAAGTTTGCGGACACTAATGGGCAACATGAAAATCCCAACCAAGTGAAAATATAAGTTTTTTTGCGTAACGTCGGCAATTTCACCGAAAAATGCTGAATGTGATCTTAGTGAACTAACGTGACGTATTATTACTTCCATTACTTCCGATAATATATTGAAACAAATAAAAATTTTGTCCCTGATATTCGAAATGGAACCTGACATAAGTTGTTTTACATTAGGAAAACTTTAAGCTGTGCAAAGTATTTCAGACTTGCGTACATATTAACGGTTTTTTTAATGGTCAAGGTCCATATTACTTTGAAATGCGCACTGTTGTAAATAAGCCATTTTATTAGGTCCTAGTTATTTGTAAAATAACTTAAGTCCCATCCAAGTAACAATTAGGGAAAGACAATGCCGAGGCAGGTCCCTGTTGTAAAAAGTAAACGTTAAAATGGAAAAATTGTGCGATTAATTATGAGGAAAATACATCAACCAAAATTAACAAATACACAAAATATAGCAAATGAATTGTAAATAAAAACACTTCATTCCAACCCGATTTTTTTGTCTAATAAGCTTAAGTCAAGGCAAGTCATTTAAAAACCGCGATTTAATTGCATTTAAGTTAAGCTACTAAAGTTGCTACAAAAACGGACGACGCTGCACGGTTTGCAAAGAAAACCCTCTTCGGTACTGAATGGTCATCGGATTCTTAAAAGAACAGAATTTGCAAGTTAAATGCCTCGGGTCTATCTTTACACAGTCTGGTCAAAGATCCCTACAATAATGATTTCAAAAGATGATTTTACAATAATGGGTTTTTCGTAAAACTGTCGAATCACCAAGTTTAACGTAAAAAAAATGTTTAATTTATCATGTAGCATACGATCCTTTTTTGTTGACAATCTCACTTCACGTCAAAATAGGGAAAACATGATTTTATCTTTGCGCAATACTTTTTAAATCACGTTTTGGAAAAAATTCAAAAATTCGTTCCGGCATATTTTTGCTTTTCTAAACAACAATTATTGTCACCTGGGGAATCATCGACATAGAGGAGCGAAGTTGGTCAAACCGATCGTGGAAACGTCGACGTCATCGAGAAAAACTTTTCCTTTTGCCTGCCCCGGTCCTACCAACTATTCTAAGCTAATTGACAATCAATTAAAACAAAAACGATAGAAACGTTAGACGGTTATCGTTTCCTTCACGATTTTCGAACTTTTCTTTTGTTTTTTAGTCAAACAAACATTAAACCATGTTTAAAGAATCAAGTCAAATAACACTCGAGTCCATACGACATCAAGTCAAATGACGCTCGAGTCTACGATATCAATCACCTTTTTTTATTCTTATACCTATAATGTATTGTTACTTATTATATGTCAGCTATAGTATATTGTGAAAAAACAAGCACTTTTTTTGGTCGAAGGTAAACAGAATTGGCAAGTGACAAACATGTATATTAGCTGGAGTGTACTACGTGTTGTGTTTTTTATATAATATAAATATACACATTCTTTGATATTTATCTTCTCAATTACTCTACTGTGTGGTTTACGGCGCTAAAAGGGCTCCGAGAAGACTAAACGTTTGGGAACTACTGTATAAGTAAAATGCTTAGTCCAGGGTTTCTCAACCGTGGCCCTCGGCCGCCCTGGGTGGCCACGGAGCGGTCATTGGGGACCACAGGTATAACTCTCTAGCTATAATAGGTATTGCAAAACCAAAGTCTCACGTATTTTTAATATGCCATTTAACTTAAATTTGAGTTTTATATTATGACAGTAAATCTTTCTTGTAACATTATGTAGCACATTTTTCTGACACCTGCTTTGGCTTGTCAGTAGGGCTTTATTGAAAGTAGAATATGGATCCTTTTTATTTATTTTATCGCGAAAAATTACGCAGCTTAATTGAACGTATGTGAGTGGCAAGTTTGGTAAAGCGAAACAGTGCTGCTTTATAGCCTACGTAGCCATGAAGTGCGGCGTCAGCGTTTTTTCGGGTAGCCTATTACTTTCCAATACCCTTCGCTTAATCATTAAGTGTCTGTCATGCTGTTGGGTGAGCAACTAACGTGTAATGCCAGGTGCAACGATTTTGCAATTTCCTTAAACGGCGTTTAGTTGCAAAAGAAACATTCCATCGTAAAACACATAAAGTGCGCTACGGGGTTACTCAAGGTCAATTTTGGGCCAATATTCAGCGAGTTTATGCACAGCTTATTTGCCAAGTAATAGTAGAGCATTAATTAAACGAAAATCAAGACATTATCTCAACGAATTTAGTAGCATCGCTTGGCTCAGTACAAAACAGAGCCGAATATAACAAAGTAATTTGGTGTAGTCCAAGAATAAGCTTTGTAATGACTAACCTAGTTTAAAATGACTTATTTGTTTTTTTGTTTTTTTAAAGAAAATGCATTTATTCGTTGATTAATAGCTGTATTGGTTATTAACGTGAAGAAGTAAAACACGCGAAGAGACGTTAAACACAACGCTAGGCTTTTTATAGGCAGGGGGCCACGAGGGCCGAGAGCCTTTCAAAGGGTGCCACGAAGCATAGAAGGTTGAAAACCATTGCCCTAAACTATAACCTAGAGCAGGATTTCTCAACCGTGGCCCTCGGCCTCCCTGGGGGGCCACAGAGCGCTGATTAGGAGCCACGGGCATAACTGTTAAACTAGGTCATGGTATTACAAAACGTCCACCGTTTATGTCCGGTAATTAGAACCGATATAATTTATTCGTTTTATCGCGGAAAATTTGGATTAACGCCGCCTATCGTTGGGGCGAAACAATTACGGTGCTGCTTTAAATGCATCCTTATATGTGGCGTTTGCGCATTTTCGGGCGGCCAATTAGTGACGAATAACCTTTCGCCTTAACATCAGGTGTTTGTAAAATAATTTCAAAACTCATTAGGATTTGCTATTCTGGATTCTACTCTAAATTCAAAACCTACTATTGTAGAATACCTTTGGATGCTAGGCCTACTTTGCAGATCCCTACTCGCCAGTTTAACATTCTAGAATTATTGCTAGAAGTATTATGGGTATAGCTTATCGCGGAAAAGTTTAAACCTTTGATTGGTGTCAAAACGTCAGGCGTTATAAATAGGCTTGCCATTTTTTGGAAACATAAATGACGCAGATTAAAAGCTGCAAATAAAATTAATGTAGACCTATAATACAAAATAATTTAATGCAACTAATTAACTTAACGGGGTTGCGGTTGTTTTATATTTTGTCAGGGGGTATTTTTTAGGGCCTTATTGAGGGTGGTTTGTCTAAGTAATTTAAATCGTAACCGAAAGTAATGTTCTGTATTGTGAAAAAAATGAGTCGGGTAAATACTTTTTATAATTAAAGTAGGATGCGGCCCTTGTGAAAGCAGCAACAATATTACGTCGTATGTTGGCAAGGGCGCTGTATCCATAACAAATTCGTATTCCCCGGACCAAATCATTCTCAAGCAATAGGTTAAACAAAATGTAAGATTCCATCAAGATGGTCTCTTAAAACTATTGCATATTCTGATCATTTGCTTGAGCCGCGTGTTATTGCCGATGATTTAAAAAAGTAATTTATCATGTTACTACAAAGTAATGTTACGAGTAGCGTAGTATCCTGGCTTGAAATGGAGTCACATTCTTTAACCTGTGTGGAAGCAGCATTTAATCGGATGGCGTGTTATAAATTATCGCATTTATCTGCGTGACTGCGAAACATCTTAATTGTTCGTCTTCGCAAACTAACATTGCTAATAATGTGTGCTTACTTAAACGACTAAATGCCCAACGTCTAAGCACGTCAAACATATTTTACGTAACGAAAACCAGTGACATATATCAATAGGAAACCACTCACTAACGTAAAACCCTAGGTCGTAGTTTGCAAAACCCAACTACACAAGTGTCTTTATTTATAATTTACCTGTTAACTTAAATTTGTGATTTTAATTATGATCTTTCTTGTAACGTATTGTAACTCATTTTTCTTACACGTTTGTCAAAGTAGAATATTGTATCCTTATATAATGTTTTATTGCAAAGTTTTACGCCTAATCGTACGTTTGCAAGTGGCAAGACTGGATAAAGGCCTGTCGCTGTGGCAAAATAATTACTGTGCTGCTTTATATATGTAGCCATGTGGTGCGGCGTCAGCGTTTCTTCGGACAGCCAATTACTTGACGATAACCTTCGCCTAATCTTTAAGTTTCCCTCAAATGCTGTTTGGCAAGCAACTAACTTGTAATGCCTGGTGGAGAGATTTCCCAATTTTCTTAAAGAGTTAAAGGTGTATTTATTCAACTTTTCTCGTCTTATATTTTGAGTTACATGCTGTGGTATTTTAAAAGGTAGATTAAACTTTCCTATTTTACGACGCAAATACAACCTGCAGATGCAAAAACGTAAAAAGTGACTCACTGATCCCACATCTCCGCTAAACTATGAGTCTATGACACTTAACTACATTTATTCCATGTTTTTATATTATGTTTGTGTTATTTTTACAAATAATTTCAATTTTTGTATTTTAACTACTTTTTGTATAGCGTCGTTTGCAAAATTAGGCCCTTTCCTGGTAAATAGCCTTAGGCCAACAGTTCCCCTAATCCGGACCTGAACACAGGCAAAAAAAATAAACAAAAGTCAAATTAATAATTTGTTTAATACTAAAAATACGGCTCGGGTTACTGGGAGAGCAAGATACTTAACTATTTTATCATTCACTTTTTTTTAACCTATTTAGGATATATTGGCAACACTCTTAGCAAATGAACACAACGTAATTTGACTTTAAGTTCGCTCATAACGTCATTTCGTGTCCGCTGTATAACTTTGTTGCCCGACGTATTTATTTACTTAATAAAGTCCACATAAGGTTCAACTTTTTTGGAGTTCATTCTGCGCGTAAAAAAGTCAAGAAGAAAATACAAATATTTTTGTAGCGAATTCCCTTTGAGAAGTAACATCAGCGAACTTCATTTTGATTTAGCTTTCTTTGATGCTGTGTTTAAAGCGATTAGATTTAGAGCCCAACAAACTATTTGTGCTTAGCATTTGATTAAATCAACGAAACTTTTAATTTCCAACGAGGCGTGAATCATCCAGCGCAATCAACGAAACGCGAATTACTGGATATAATGTCATTTATCAAGATGATTTTACCAAAACACAAAAGTTTAGGGCTATTGAGAACCGACCAACAGTTTTATGGCTGAACAAATGCATTCTTGAGAGATGTTGCACTGAATATGTGAATAATAGAAATCACCTTGACCCTTGCAAGATAAATATCGACCTTAATTCCTGATCAGTAACAGGAAAATAATCTAGCAAAGCTAGCAATTCAGGTTAAACACATTAACCAGATCTTAAAAGTATATATATATATTTCGCCAAATATATATATATTTCGCCAACTAAGGCATCGTCAGTATATCTCAATTCGAATGAATTCATTAGCTTTGCTAGATTATTTTGCTGTCATTCTTGAGAGATTCAACCAATCACCTGTAGCAATTTTACTAAAACCGCGCGGATTATTGTTTATATTTGAAAGACAGAAAATAACATTCAAAAATGCATTTAAATAGATTGAGAATGTAGCACTTGATTAAAAAAAATACTATCGTACGAAGGGCTTTGGAATGACAAAATTTTTCAAAACAGGCTTAAATACACAACAAGCGAAATGTAAATAGTTGGTCAAAATAGTTTAAATCCAGGTCAAAATCGTTTTTAACAAAAATCAAGTAAAGTCTCAGTTGTTAGAGGCCACATCGATCAAACAAAAAAAAAATCTTAAAGATTCCAAATTTTTTACGTTTAAGTCAAAATTAACTAAACATAAGCCATAGAAACTGTTTGTTTTTTTTCGATAAGATATATCTTGGCATCCACTGAGTCATATTACACATATAAATCTCGTACGAATATATGGTGATAAGAAAACACATAATAAAGTGTTTAAAAATGTTATGAACAATGTTTATATAATATTCCGTTTTGAAATATTGTGGTGAAAGTTGTTATTTTGTTGTTTTCTTCGTTTTAAGTCCAGTACATAAACATTTAGTTTTGAATTGGGTCCCTAGTACTGAAAGCCTGGAAATACACATTACACACATTTATTCTTTGCATTTTGCTTCAGATTTTAAATCAAATTACTTCATGGTTAATATTTGTTTTATTTTTGACTGTGCTTATTTGACTGCATCGGGTCCGTGACACAAATTTATACCGCTAACCTAAATAAAGAACTATAAATAACAATTTTATGGGCGTTAAATATTATCGCTTGAAGCACAGCATCAAAGTAAGCCAAATAAAGTTTCCCTAATTCTACTTCAGGGCATTTGATACAACAATGCAAAATATTTTAAATTCCCTCTTCACATTTTTCACGCGCAGAGAAAAAATGCAAAATAGGCTGAACCCTATGTGGACCTTGTTGAATAAATAACTGGTCGTTTGGAAGTCTGTCAGTAAAGGTTTTAAAAGTTTACCTCGGGCAACACGAATAAGTTTTACAGCGGACATAAAATGACGATGTATGCCAATTCAAGGTCAATGTACATTATGTGCATTCGATAGGAGTGTAAATGCATTTGTTTGAATGCATTCTAGATGCATTTATGAGAATGCCTAAACATAAATATGTTAATAATAATAGCTTTACGCAAGGGTTTTATCGCTAATAAAAAATGCGCTCAGCGAAAGCTTTTAAAAACTTATTATTAGTTTGTTTGATGCAGGGTTAGCCAATACTTTACAATATCTCCTAGTTTTGTAAACTGTTTTTTATAAGATGAAATGTTTTAATTTGTTTGGATTTTCATTGATTTACTTCATTTTTGGCAACTGCTTCCAACCAGCGAACAGTAAGTTTAGTTTGATTTGTAGAAAGATATACGTTACATCAAGCAGGTAGGCCGACTTATACTTTAAAATAGATTTTATATGTTTCGTCAGGCTTTCCCCAACCGAGGTACGCAAGGGAAAGTTTGGGGGTACCTGAGCAAGTTTATTTTATTGGCACTTTCGATTTTTTTTTTTTTTTTGTCGCAACACTGATTTAATTAAATGATTGCTAACGTTTATGTGACAAAGAAAAAAGTTTAATCTCACTAACTGTAGCATTTAAGCTAAAACAACTGTGCTTCACATGCTTATGGTTTGACGCTAGACATCAACAAATCACTCTCATTGGAATGCATATATTATATTAAATTTTGCTCAATAACCAACGTTTTGTTTGACAATATTTTCTCGACTTTCGGAGTCATCATAATATGTTCCCAAGAATGAGTTTTACTTTGCTTTGTGACGTTACTTAACGCAACTACTGTAACTGCAACGAATGTAAACCAAGAATATTTGAAAAAAAAATTTTAGGCTACTTGCTCTAATCGGCCAAAAAAAGGTATGGCTTCTAATCCTAAAAAACACGTTTTTTATTTTTCTATAAATAAATAAATAACATTATGCCACAAAGTGGTGTGGTTTGAGGCCAGAACTTCCAATACTATCACAAGTAAAACTTATTGAACTTTACCATAGGCCTTCTGTTTTTTTTTTATTATTTCTAACTAAATGTTGTTCAACTCTATGCGCAGTAATAATAGGGCTACCATATTTTCAGGACCCAAAAAGAGGACATTTTTTTGCCTGTAAATAAAACGAAAATATAATTGTTGCTTTTGAGAAAAACTTGCCATATCCACACCTTTTTAGCCGTACCCCCCTTTGGTAATTATCCTATGCCTTGCGCCCCGCCTAAGAAAAGCAATTCGGTATTTTTAATGTATGACTGAGACACTTTAAAATAGTGAAGTATGTCTTCGCGCGAAGCGCGAAAAAAATTAGTTTTATTAGTTGAATAGGCGGTAAATTCAGGAGGCTTTTCGCATTGGGCACACAACAAATTGCTCGTGCACGAGGTGATTTTGACAAACGTGCTGTGAGGGCATTTACATAGTTGTAAGGCTGTGATGTCGAGCGCAAATAAAAAAGTCAAGCGCAAAAATTCACGCAAAAAAGTTTGAGTCCCCCTGTTGCTAGCCTGTTATCTAATTATATAAAATGGATAAAAAATATTTCGAACGGTGGATGACTTTTATCGTTTATCTATAAGTTAGCAACTTAATTAGGTCCGTTATACCTTCGATGATATTAAAACATGAAATGGCGCTTAAAGAGACTTTGTGCTAAAAAAAGTTAACAAGTATAAAACAGCAGATTCGCGCCGAGCGCGAAATTTTTTTGCAGTTTTACTGTTTAGGTTGGCAAAAACAGAGTTTGTACATCGCTGTATGAGTGGTGTACAACCAAAACGAAACCATTAGAATCATTGCAAATAAAATAAAGCGTTAGCGTCTGGCGTCTAACGACTAACGTTGTCCGGTGTTAAAGGCAAATTTCATCGCTTCTAGCCGAAAGCGTCAAAGTTAAAATATTTCAACTTTTCCGCAACCGAAAGCGTTTTTTAAAACGTTGTACGTTAACGCTAGACACGTCTAGTGTGAACCAGCCTTAAGAATTGCTTGAAGCCCCCCGGTTAAGAACCGCTGCTATAGACTAACTAGACAAGCGTCTGTTATAAGAACACAGCCTACCATACAGCAAAGGCTGGTTCACACTAGACGCGTCTAGCGTTAACGTCAAACGTTTAAAAAAAATCCTTTCGGTTGCGGACAAGTTGAAATATTTCAACTTTGACTCTTCGGTTAGAAGCGAGGAAATTTGCCGTTAACGCTGGCGACGCTTTATGTGTGAGCAGTGTGAACCAGCCTTAACACTGATAGTAGGCTAGGCTTACAAAATTCACATCTTTGCTTTATTAATGGGCCTTTTTAAAAGTGAGGTTCTGTTGCCCTTTTTCGGGCGCAATGTTTGCAATAACAATCAAGAAGGTAAGGTTGGATGGGCAATTTGTTGGAAAACCTGTTTTAAACCAGCAATTCAGCATGTTTCATAGCTACAGTATTTTTTGGAAATAAATACAACGTCCCGCCTAAAAGTCTTGTTAAATTTATAAGCAAATAACTCAAATGGCGAAAAAAGAGGACATTTCGACATTTTTGAGCGTCCTCGGAGGACCATTCAACTTTTTTTGAGAAAAGAGGACAAATCCTCCTAAAAGAGGACATATGGTAGGCCTAAGTAATAAGGACCCCTGATTTAGGTCTTTAAACGGAAAGCAATATAAAATGTAAAACTAAATAAAATACAACTTGAAAATATATGATTATAATAATGAAATCGTTGCCAATTTTGTTAAAACAGTTTTAGATGTGGGAAATCCCATATTTTTAAACTAAATTTGCAAACATTAAAATTTGAAACATTAATCAAAACTCATTTGTCATTGTTTTATGGCGAACATAACAAAATGTTAAGACACTTAAAAGAAATTAAAAAGAACGAGACATTTAAAACAAAACAACAATAATTTCATTAACCAACGCAATTGTATAATTACACGGTAGAGCAATTGGTAGAAGTAAAAAAATCAGCAAATTTTGTAAATACTTTGCATTTAATTGTTGCATTCTTATTCTACTAATTGTAATCAAAATGTTGAAAAGTTTATTGCACACTAAATATTGCTTTAATAATTTCTGTCCTAAAGCAAGGTCTACAGAATCTTTAATAAATGTGCTGTGCACATTAAAATTGGCTTGTGAAACTTGTAGCAAATATTTCAATTAAGAAAATATGGCACAATGTCCCCCCCCCCCAAAAAAAAACGACTCACAATGCTGAGTCGAAAGATTGCTTCACACTAGACGCGTTAACGTCTAGCGTTGTGCATTTCCCACATAACTCGTTGCCAGCGTTAACGGCAACTTTCCTCGCTTTTAACCGAAAGCATCAAAGTTGAATTATTTCAACTTTCCACAACCAAAAGTGTTTTTTTTTAAACATTTTATGTTAACGCTAGACTCGTCTAATTTGAACCAGTCTTTATTTATGTTTTGTAGTTTATGTTGGCAAAATGTTTATGACAGACAGGTCAACCATGACACACTTAAGCTATTTAGCCTCACATAAACAAAGATCCCTGACTTAAGTTAAGATGTAAAAATTTATCATAAAATTTGCTGGTCAATTTTTTTGAACACTGCCAATGGTGCATATCAGTTTATTAGTAAAGTTTCTGATAAGCGGAATCTAGATCATTATGGTTACATTTTCTCTGTTTTTTTACAGGTGCTTGCATTACAACAACAAGCCTTGTAAGACAAACCAATAGCACTGGAAACACTTGGGCTACAAGTTATGTTGGGCCACTATATAATGGCTCCTTTGAAGATACAGCTAGCAATAAAATTGTGGGATGGATCATTTATTTCTCTTACGGTTATTCAATTATTGCAATTCACGCTAATGATTGTGGGACGCCAACCAGTGATGAAAACTCAAAGTTTAGTGCGATTTGTGCATTGAATGGAAGTTTCGTTACACTTTCAATTAGTGCAACCAGTCCTCTGACCACCACAGTCACCAAACTTGAAGTTATTGCATCTGGAACATCATGTGTAAATCTCACAACATATATATCTGTTAAAGGTCTGTTTCATTTGTAGCTTATCGGTTTGTAGCTTTGACTTTTTATACATCTGTTAAAGATATTTTTTGTTTGTAGCTTATCTATTTGTAGCTTGACTTTTTGAACTTAAATAGGTAATAGTTTATTATTGTTTCTCTAGAAAAGTGTAGTACATAGTAAAACTGATTAAAAAAACAAAAAAATATTGACACACTCTAACTTCCTTTAAGTGTACAGTTATTTAAACATACTTGTTCAGATTGTGGAAACATAGGTCTTGCTGGTGTGGAACCACCCCCAGCAAATAGTGTTTACGGCAATTCACAAACTTTTACTTGTAATGCAAACCACACTGGAACACCTGTAACTGCAGTTTGCCAAGCTGATGCTACCTGGAATTTACCAAATATTTCTTTCTGCTCATTAAGAGGTTAGATAATAAACTAATTTAAATATTACCATAATCTTAGTTAGACATGTTACTTGGTTTATTCAGATAAACCTGGTACCTAATTTGTAAATTTTGTAAGTATTTTTTTGTTTAGGAATATATATATATACAGATACTTGTTTTGAAGTATTAATATGGTTAAATAGTTAATAAACACTTTATATTCTCTATGTATGGCTCATTTTTAAAAGTGATAACTCCATCTTATATATAATTATTATTTCTATATTTGTAGTTATACAACCCTTTTCAATTTTTCCAAGTTCCTTTCAATTTATTGCTGGAAATGTATCTGGTAAATTAGATCTAGTGAAGGCCAACTTCCAAATAAAGTTTTTAATCAATGATAAGGTTAGTTTAGTAAGACAATGTTTTTTAATGAACCCTTGTTCAAAATTTGAATATTTAAACTGCATTTTAAATTATGCATAAAATATTGTGAGATTACTATTCATAAAGAAACCAAGATAATTTTATTATATAATATGTAACTTTATATTTGGTCAATAATATAAAATACTTGTGACAAATGCATGGCCCTAGATTTCACAAATGTATTCTCATTTAAAATAACATTTTCAGGTCTTACAAAGATTATTATCATATGTGTGTGAGAGTGGCAAGTTTAAAAAGTTGTCTATTGCTGTGATAAAAATAATTAAATTTTTGAAAGACATAATAAAACCAAGTAGGCAGGTAGAATAATACCTAAACTGCTGGGAATTAGTCGTAAACTAATTTGAATACGTCTCAAAAGCACCTAAAACTGTAGGGTGGGACGATCAGGATTTACCAGATTGTTATTGGCTGATTGGGAATGAATATTTGGGCGCCTTAGTTTGATCTGCGCCATTTGGACAGGTTAGGTTTGAAATTAATAGGGAAGGTAGTGATTGGTCCATATAAGCTTGGTTAGCTCCAAATGTGGCTGATTAGGTTTTATCTTGGCGGGTTTAGTTCTTATTACAATTAATTTTTTTAATGTCTTTTGTGAATTAGTACTGTTTCGGTCTTAAGTAGCTATCTATTGTAAAAGGAGCAGGCACAACTTGTAAATAATACAGGCTTTGACACAAAGCTTTTTACTGCTAGTTGTATTTAGGCTCAAGGAGCTTTTTGTAATATAACAATTTGGGTTTTTTATTTGAAAAGTTCACAAAATGCTACCTACTTCTTTATGGGCGTTAAATATTCTTCCTACACCTAACTACAACCTCCTGCCATTATAAACTCGTTCAAATTTTTTAATTTTTTTTTTTCAAGAAAGTTTAAATTTTTTTTAAAAGTGATTTGTTGCATTTGACTTGCAACATTGTAGGGGAGTTGCTAAACATACAATGCCAACTTGATTACTTGCACTCATATGTGACGTGCATAAACTGGTCAGTTTAGAAAGTCACAAGATTTGTTTTTATAAATTATAGTAATGTGGTTTCCAAACATATTTAAATATTAATTTTAATCTTCCATTAAAAATGTTGCTCATCGCTAAAGCAAACAATATTACCGATATACACATTATATCTGTTCTTAGCTGATAAGAACAAAAGCGTAACACTTCTGGATTAAAAATACCTGATTGATCAGGAAAGAACTTTTTCCACAGGTTGCTCATACATGCGAATACAATGTTTCTTCCACACCAATATGTACACCAATGCCTGAAAGCATTTACACTAACAGATCACATGTCAGGTTAGTTATTAATAAAAGTATCAAATGCTACTAAATTTGCTTTGCATTCATTATTATTCACTTTTGCGCCGAACAAATGTTAAAAGCGATTACTATGATATGTTTGGCGTCTTTAATATATACATCTTTATTTCAAGCAACAATTTACTATATAATTATAATTGTCATTCTATTGGTTTCTAATAAATGCTGTAGATAGCAGAATAGATTTTATTACTATGGGAATGAAATATAATATTATTTTTTGAAGCTTTACTAATTCCCTCCTTATTGATTAATTTAAAGCCGTCAAGTGTACGCCTAATTGCCAGTAAGTGAGTCACTTAGCTCCACCACCCCCATCAACTATTAATTTTTAATAGTTCTGAATTTGCCCTAATTTATAGCCAAACCAATGCATTAATTTTACAGGTACTTTATTACAGAACATAATTTGCATATTTCTGTTACCCTTGAAGCACTAACTTTAGAGGATAATAAGATATCTGTCACAACAATTGATGGAGCTACAATCGGGAATGCGAATCTAGACGTCAGGCGTAAGCATAATATGCTACTACAATAATTAGTTTTGTAAAAAGTTACCTTGTGCTTTATTAGAACAGTTATCGTATGTATGTAATATGTATGAGAAGAAACCGTTCGCGGTAAAGCAACACATTTTAAGATATTTTAGCTATTTCAATTACCCTATTTAAATAAAAGGGTTTGATATTCTACTTTAACATCCCTAGACATTGTATTGTAACAGGAAGTTTCAATCTATAATTGCTGTATTGTTTTCTAGTTGTTGGTCCAATACGGATTTTTCCCAGTCCTGTCCAAGTTGTTGGTGGAAGTTTACATGCTGACGTTGAATTGGCGAACACCAATTTCAAAATACATTTTGTTATCAATGGTGATGTAAGTTGGATTTAGGTTTCATAATAATTAATATTAAATTTTCCCACCTACGTCAGGCTTGGCAATTTTGCCTAAAAAATAATGTCAGCTTTGTGGGATTAATAAAATTGCTTCAAAATAGAACTGTCCTTTCATTTTTTTTAAAATTAATTTAAACTTTTTAAGGAGACAACAAAAAAAGGAAATAATCAACATACCAGTTCAAATTCTCATATTTGTTAATGAAGTATGTTTTTTAACCCACAAAAATGATTTATGTACACATGTGTACTTGTTTATTGCAAACTATTAAATGGCCACAAGGCTTAGCCGTAATTTGCCTCAAGTGACAAAGTATTAACTATAAATGTACCTTAATTTAACTTATTTTCAGATAGCTCAAACTTGTGAGCACAACACTGTCCATAAGCCTACATGCGAATTAAAACCTGGAAGTCTTTATTTTAGTAGATCATCTTCAAGGTTAGTTTTGAAATTGTTGACATTGGAAGAAAAAGGTTAACCATTATATATTTTACAGCTCAGATTTTTCACAAACTGGAGTTACAATTTCTTTTCAACTCAACGCACTTAGTTTATCAGACAGTAACATTTCTGTCATTTTGCTAGATGGAATAAGACAAGAATCTACAAATTTTAATGTTCAATGTAGGAAGCATATAGTAATAGTTTACCTTAATGATTTTGTCTGAAATTTTAATATTATTTCTGTAAAATTATAACTCTTAGCCACTTTTTAAGCTTTTCTACCTAATTTCAACACCAAACTTACCTAAAAAATAAATATTTATGTTTATATACATTCTTAGATTGTGGCAGTTCAGGCCTTACTGGTGTGGAACCAGCCCCAGCAAATAGTGTTTACGGCATTTCACACACTTTTACTTGTAATGCAAATCATACTGGAAAACCAGTAACTGCAGTTTGCCAAAATGATGCTACTTGGAATCTACTAAATATTTCTTTCTGCTCAGTTGCAGGTTTGTTAAAAAATTCATATATTCGGGCTCAACATTTAATTTACCTAGTTTGTAGCTAATTTCTAATGTCTATTGTGTAATAAATGATGCAAACATATAATTGTTCAAAGTATGACTATTGTGGATTGAATTTTGAATTCATTTTTTGCATAAGTGTGATTTGGTATTAATCTTTTTTTACATAGATGTATTAATGTTAAAGATTTCTTTATAGTATTATGGAATATAAGTATATCCCCAAGCCCCTCTCAAACTGTTGGTGGATTTCTTTCTGCTACCATTGAACTTGCTAAAACCAACTTTCAAATCCTGTTCGTTATCAATAGTAATGTAAGTTCAAACCATTTAGCATGATAGATGTATTTGTTACTGTAAAATTTGATCAAGGTAAACGGCCTTAATAGCTCTATTTTATTTTGACTTAAGCAGTATCTCGTCACTTAATTTCTATCAAACTTGAAAATAGTTTTAAAGTAGCTCATTTTAGTTACAGTTTCATGGGATTGATGTGGACTCCGCTAAAAGATGCCACAGTACATTTATAAATAATCCAAATAATAGAATTTTAACTAACACCTTTTTATATATTTTATACAGATTGCTTACATATGTAAATACAATGTATCCTCCACATGTGAATGTACTCCAAGTAATGGAAGCTTAAACAATGACAGAATATCAACAAGGTTGGTTTACTCCTGACATGAAAATGTTAAAGTGAAATGTGCTATCAAAGAAATTAAATATTTTTGCTTTTTATTTGTATTAGATTTAAAATTTCCAAATTAGGTTATTGTGCTACGGCATTTTAAAGTATTTAGCTTAAAGCAGGTATATGTCCAACATAATGTTCATCATGAAAAACGGGTTCACCAATGTGTCCAATAACCTTGCTTGTTTTACAGCTTTTGCAGATTGTATAGTCGCAGTGTATATATTTACATTCAACTGTCGGAACTGACTCAATTCGATAAATATATTTCTTTCACAACGCAGGAGGGAATAAGTTTAGGAAATGCAAGTCTTGGCGTCCAATGTAAGAAGCTATACACGTTTTTATAACTAGTATACAAGTTTGTATTTTACTCAAAAAAGACTAAATGTTTTGAATCATGTAAAGCAGTGATCGGCAAACTGTGGGCCGCGGCCCAAATGTCCACCGTCGAAATGAGTCATAAATCACGAAGGGGCTTAATGACGAAGGGCATTTTCTAAACTTGGGCAGTTATGAATTTTCGAAGAAAAAGTAAACACCCACTCCGAATGAATTTAAACATGATTTATGGCTCATTTCGAAGGTGGTGCCTCCTAGTTTATATCGTGGAAGTTTGAACTTGTTGGTTCAACAGTTAAGGGTTAATATCGCTGAATATTAATATTCATATTTTTTAATATTAATTTTTTTCAATATTTGTCGCCAAAGGTGTGCTTGCTGGAAAGGTGTAGGCCAGTGGTTCTCAACCTTTCATGTATTGTGGCCCCTTCGAAAGGATTTTAATCCTCGTACCCCCCTCGATTATAAAAAAAATAGCTAAAATTGTGTTTAACGTGTTTTCGCTTATTTTGTTTCAACACGTTAATATATAACACTTCGATTGAACGAAAGCCAACGAATAAATACACTTAAAATCCGAAATCAGGTAACGCTGCTTCCCGTTCGAATTGTATTGTTTTGGCAGAATTCACATCGGCGGCATCATTCTTTCTTCGGGGATGCTTTTATCCCCATGGTTTTTAGGTTTTAAGAGTCATAATGACGCATTTGACATCATCAACGAGCAGTGCAGACATTACGCACAATTATGGCCATCTCGTCAAAATTTTGTGAAACCAAAAGAGACGTTACTCTCGCACCATTTGCGAATTTTCGACATTTGATAACACAAAACCTTGTTTTAAGCTATGTGTAAAAGCGTATTTTCAATAGTAAACTTCTCTGAAAGCATGTGCAATTCAACTATCCTTCGTTCTGTTGAGCTTGATTTGACCACTTAACACAGGGGTGGACAACCTTTTCTTGTTGCGAAACAAAACCAAACTCAGAAAGGTCTCTGTGGGCCGTTAAATTTAAACTGTGTCAACTTGTGTACGACGCATTTTATATTAACAACCGAAAAGACTGTTAATCAGGCATACCACAGTACGGTATGCTATTTTGCAGTTGAAAGGGGTCTAAACTACATGCTACATTCGATGCAGGAACAAGATTTGCACACATCGCCAAAAAAATTAGCTTTTACTTAGTTGAAAAAGCCAAAAATAATGGGGAACGACCTCGTGGTTTGTAATATAGGTCAAGTTTGCGGTGGCGGGCTGGATTTCGCCCGCGGGCCGTATGTTGCCCACCCCTGACTTAACACAATTAATTTTAATACAAAATTTAATCAATGGAACAACAACAAACCTATCTCTCCAAACCAAATGGTAATATCGTTATTTGGCGTTTTACGAAAAAAATGTTCAACTTGCTTGTATTAGGTTTGCTATCATTCTAACTTGCGGTTTACCAACTATTTAAAATGCTGGTTCAACGTTCCAAAGAAAAACTGAGTAAGCTAGAAAAACACAAGTTTTAATTCCAATGTTTGGCAGTTAGGCGAGCATATAAAGAATTGCAAGCTTGACGTCGACTGCTGCAAAACTTCTCACAAATAGCAAATAGTAACGTGTAAGAATAAATGCGTTACAATAGGTCAAAGAAGGTTTAACACTGCAAGCTTGAGTTTAACTAAACAAAATTAAAAATAGTGACACGGGTTTTTCAATGCCACGACATTGTTACAGACTTATGCTCGTGGCCCCCCAATGACAGGTCCGTGGCCCCCAGAGGGGCCGAGGGCCAAGGTTGAGAAACCCTGGTCTAGGCAAAACAAAAAATTTGTAAAAATTTCAACTTTATATCGTCACAACTTTTGGAGATATTACCCAAAACCCATTCCGGCGCGCCAAGTTCGCCCAGGTGTGCCAAATATGGCGCTGAGATTGCCTGTCAAACTATATTTTTTGTCAACTTTAACTATGATAAAAACAGGTGTTTTCAAGAACAATTGTTTTATGACGTAAGTTTGTGACGTCATTCTAAAGCCTCTAACTCTAAACAAATATCCTGAAACCCCCTCTGTTTTTGTAGTGGTTTTGTGTAGGGGGCCTTCAATAGCTGGTAAAAGAGAACTTTACGCCACAACAAAAAAAGTTTGCCGATCAGTGATGTAACGCATGGCTGCGGAGTCGATTAAAATCAACCCGATTTCCTTATGTGTTTTCAAATGTGCCGATTTCACAGATTCGCGAATCCGACTCCACAGCTTGTATTTAAGCCATTTACGAATCTAAAATAAGGTGCATATATATCTCATTGGGTCTGTCATATAATTGATATTTTTTACATTTCGTCTATTAGTCATTTGCTTCTGAGAAAAATATAGATTTATGTATTTAATTAATGCATAACAATTAAACTAAAATTCACGTGGCTGCAAGGAATTAATTCTTTCTACATTTTAATAGAATCTATGCACAAATTTACAGTTACCGTAAAAAAATGTAGTATGTTTCTTGATTCAATAGCATTGTAATTTTTCATAGTTTTGTACGGTTGTAGAATGTAAAACTTTTAAAAATTACCTTACAGATTGTGGAAACGTGACACGGGATGGCTTTATTCAGGATGTTCCGGCAAAAATGGAATACCAAAGCAAACACACTTTTTCATGCATGGCTGGATATACTGGCATAAATCTACAATCAATCTGTGAATATAATGGCCAATGGCAGACAGATCTTTCGTGCCTTTTTGGTAATCTAAAAAAATTCTGCTCTGTTACATGGTACAGATTATTCAGAAGTGCCACTAGTTTGATCTTTATTTTGATTGACGTTATATAGGAAGGTGTAAAGATGATTAATGTATGACTTTTTTTTTGTTTGTAACATTAAGATAAGTATCTTTAAGATTTGTCAGTATGTGTTTTAAAAGTCAGAATTAGATTTGTATGTAAATTTAGTACACTATAACCTTATTAAAGCATGTTTCTATTATTTTGTTAGCTTGTGGAGTATTTCTGTCCACTAACAATGTCAGGTGCAGACATAACAATTGTACACTTAATGGATCTAGTACAGCGGTCTCCAACATAAGCGACCCCAATTTAATTAAAATGAAATAAGAATTTATATTGTGGCCCCATTTTGTGTCAGATACGAATAAAACCTGCAGCAAGGGGTGGCCAACCTGCAGCTCGCGTGCATCATGCTGCTCTTACATTCCTGTTGCACTTATATTGGATTTTGATTTTCTTTGGTTAAGTTATGGATTATTGTCTGTTTAGATTTAGAACCACTGTTTGCTTAAAAAAAATATGCCCAAATAATATTGATATACAACATTACATCTAGAAATGTGTATTTTTTTCATTCAAGGCGTCGCGTCTCCTTCTAAATTAAAATTTTGTCTATTTAACGAATAAAGACACTTTTTTCACGCTTCGCGCGATCCCTTTTTGGAGTTAGTAAGGAATGGGGTGATAGACTATTCTTTTCGTTCCATGTGTGTAAGGTGTGGCTCTTAACGGTTAACCAAGCAAAATGTTGCTCTTGGTATCTGATTGGTTATCCACCCATGCACTAGTTTCTGTAAACGCGGCTCAACTGTGCATAACCGCATGTTTTGTTTTACTTCCAAGCGATTACGATGTTTCGTTTTTAAATATTATGCTCATTGCGCTGAAAAATCCATATTATGCTCATTGCGCTGAAACATTTACAAAGCCATGTAGTTGAAAACGGAATGATTTGTGTAATAACAAAATTATACAGAGTCGGCCGGGTACGTAGATTGCATCAAAGTCCAAAAGTACATATTTGCTGAACCCTTTTAAGTATTTTACTTTAAACGAGTGATACGAAATGCATTTGGCTGCGTCCGCTGTTATAATTGGGAAATAAAGCCCTCCTATTCTTATATCTGCAAACCACGTTGCCCAAGTTTATAACAATATTCGATTTTTTGAAAAACCAGCCCCTTTATAACTCAATAAAAGAATGTCGTAAATAAACTATTTGCGAAAGTGCGACATTCGATGCGCTTAATCAAAGAAGCCTAGTTTTTGTTGAATGTCATGTAGCTGATTTAACAACTCTTAAGATCTTAAAACAGCAATTTATGAAGAAGATGCACTCAGTCACATTTGTTAGTGTTAACTCATTTTAAACAAAAAGCTAAATACGTAAATCGTGCTAAAACCGCGGGAATATGGGGAGTTATGAAAACAATTCTCACAAAAAATTTAGGCGACCCCACTTGGGGTCGCGACCCACAGGTTGGGGACCACTGATCTAGTAGTTTAATTAAAAACGCAAAAACTGTTTAACTGGTCCAATCCCTTGGTGGTTAAGTCGCAATCTGAATATGGTTAGCACTCCTAATGTTTCATGTTGATAAAATAAAATAAATTCCGTTGTGCATTCCCTTTATAACTTATGATTCTTGTACAATTTACTGTCTAAACCCGATGTAATATTCTAAAAATGAAGAACATTGTGCATAATAGGCCTACTATATTTTCAAAAATCCTCTACAAATAGCATTTCGATGTTATTTTCAAAAAGCCTTGTTTTTTGTTTATTTACTGCCGAATAAGTGTTTCCTAACAATTTTTTAAACGTTTTGATAAGTTTATATTTGATTCGGATTTCTTGTACACATTGCATAATAGTTAATACCAAAAGTTTCCATTTTAGTGGTAGACCCGCTCGCCTTAGAAACTTCATCGAACAAGTACTTACCAGGAAACACCATTACGGCTTCCATATTATTTGTATTAAGTTCTACTCGCTTTCGCTTGGAATGGTTTATTTCCAACGTTGTAAGTATCATGGACATGTATTTTTTCATTTAAATTTAGTGTACAATTCTATGCAATATACACTCATCTAGTCAACCATCCTAAACCATTGCTTTAGGAGGCGGGGTGGTGTTCTACAGCTCGTTGCTATAACACTTCTTCATCGGTGTATCAAAGTCAAGTTTCATTCAGGTAATTTTTTTTTACAGCATAGTAATATGTTACAAGCCACATAGTATAAACGTATTGTATTTGGA
Organism: Ascidiella aspersa; assembly: GCF_963924565.1. Classification (NCBI taxonomy): domain Eukaryota; kingdom Metazoa; phylum Chordata; class Ascidiacea; order Phlebobranchia; family Ascidiidae; genus Ascidiella; species Ascidiella aspersa. The sequence continues at coordinate 5,677,614 of NC_139449.1, forward strand.
GCATAATGGTTGGAGGGTTTAGTTAGACGCAGTAAAAATTTTAAAGCTTCTTGAAATTAAAATTCCTACTATGCTTGTACTTTTTTGTTTGTTACTTTTCATATAGTTGTTGTTTTTTTTCTTTTTGTTGACAGCGTAAATCCAAAGCTCGCAATATTATGTAAATTATTAACTTCGTTTTATTTATTCCAAACAAGATTTTTTGAGAACCCGAATAATATTTTATAGATGTAATTTTTTTATCTTATAGATATGAAAGAGACATTAGCATTAACTCATTTAAGTTATCGATGAGCTTCCGAACCAATCCCATCCCTCGCTTGTACAACATTAGTCTTAACGCTTCTGATTCCTCTTCTGTTGGGTATTTAGAATTCTCCACAGCAGGTAAGATTTTTCGGTTATGTGTTTGTTTCCATGATGGTTGAAATCAAATCTTTATTTTTGTTTGTTCTTTACAACAAGTAAATGAAGTGGAGATTTTTATCATTTTTTATTTTCTACCTCTGCCGTTCCGCTCACAATATGGTATGTTATGCTGCTATCTCATAAATGTAGGGTAATTATAGCTCAGCCGATGGTGCGAAATGAATTAATCCTTGGCTGCTATAGTTACAACTTGACAGCTATTTGTATTAAATGTTTCAGTTGCACATAAGAACATGCAGTAAAAGTACGCCCATGTAAACTTCTTCCTGTTGAAAATCGAATTTAAAGGAAAGTATGCGTTTTCGAGTTTCCATTAGTTAAGAAAAATCTTCGATACAGTTGTCTGCTTTGGTATAACTTTATTTTCTAAAAATCGCTTGAAATCGCTTTGACTAAAAATCGCTTTTTGTGCTATACTTGACACTGAAATGAGTCGAATATCTGCATCGACTTTAACATCTTATGAAACACTGAAAAAATCCTTCTATTGTATTATTTAGATCCTCCATTTTAACATCGGAAATTGCACGAAACGACTCAAGGCAGCGTCAAAGTCAAACTAATATTACATGATCACGTATATTTAACGACAATGTTGGTTTTATAGCAGCAACTTCGTCATATTGTGTTTACACAGAGAATTTTTGTTTTAATCGATGTGTCGTAACGGAAAATTTTCAGTAAAAATCTATGGCCTAAATTCTTTGCAATCCTTTCAATGTTTGCGTTACTTCTTGCAGCCTATGTGCAAACGATAAACGGAAAGTTTTCGGTAAAATTCCGTTACGTAGATTTCTTGTAACCACATTCTAATGTTTGCGATATCCTTGCAGCGAATTTGCAAAAATTCAAATTGCTGACACCAATTTTTATGCGTCAAGGCATTTATATCCGTTTTAGCATATGTTTTCAAAACACCGCGGTCTGAACATTAATCGGTTTCCCCGGTCGTGTGATTTCAAACTGTTGACATTTAACTGAAGTCAGAAGCTGTTTCGCAATCGCATTTTGACGTAAAAATTGTATGTTTCGCGTCAGAAATAAGTGTGAAAAAGGCTTGAGATACGCCCTTTTTGTCACGTGGTATTTTGTTAAGTATTATAAGAATTAATGACGGAAATCTTTCTTTGTTCGCAGAAATTTTCTTAACTGATTCTCGTCTATAAATAGCGTGTTCAATCAATATAAAATGAGGCTTTTACAGCTTTTACTCAGACAGCAAACTCGAGTGCTTTTGTGACTGAAGACAGCAAAATTGACTGTTCATGTATCTGAACTAAAGGAAAGAATTGGACCTATCTGGCCTCACGAAGACAGGCCATCTCAAATCCTGAAGGAGTGTGGTCGATTCATCTTGGCAATTATATAAATGAAGACTCATTAATCTGACCCACCCCCTCAGTTTCGTTTCTGTAGTATTTTGTTGGTGATGGCTACTAAACGATGTTTTTATGACTGTAGACTTCTTTTCTATTTTAAACAATCTAAGATTTTTAAAGAATATGTTTTTATCACTATCTGGTACTTCCTGAGACCGCAAAAAACTACCACCAATAGCAGCTGCGCTATACAATCAACTGTTGTGTTTTATCTGAAAAAAATTGACTGTTTTGTTTGAGTTTTTCGTGTTTTTTTCATACCATTAGTTCTACCGCGCATAGGCCTATTTGTTTTAAATAAAGCAGTCTAACTAAAGCAAACCATGAATTTGTAAAGCGGTTTTAACTAATGCTTATGCGGGCTTTATTCTTTATTTTTCTATCCGCACTGAACTAAACATTTGAGAAGCCGGGTTGGCAAAACATTTATTACGAATTAAAAAAAACAATGTTATCTGTCTACACTTTACAACGTGCGAAATATGACGACAAATACTGTATTTTATGGGTTACTAAGAAAACGATGCGCTGTTACTGTTCAGTGATCTTTAGCTAATATTCTCTTTCTTTTGATGAATAGTTTTATATTTAAATAAAACTGAACGCGTTTTTATCCCGAACATAACCAGAACCGGACTGTTGCTTGATTTTAATCAACCACTGTGAAATGACAAAAGTCTGAATTAATTTTTCAACATCATCAAAAGGTTGACATGTCGTTGCTGAAGAGTGACTTTAAAACATTAACAGTGCAATCATACTAAAACAGATTTTATTTTAGGTGCCATAGTAGAAGTTTAGGATCGGTCTTTTATACACTCCAAAATTTATACATATAGTCTATACCAGTGCTCTTCAACTGGTGTCCACGGTACACCCTAGTGTGCACCAAATTATGGATGGGGTGAACCAGTACGAAAAGGTATACAAGAGTGCATCACAAACTTTCAATGAAATATTAATATTTAACAGTGAATGCTGTTTTATGACAGGCAATAGTACTCGCAAGCAGCCTGCAGCCATGATAGAACTCTCGCCGACAGTGTTTAAATAAAACTTCGGCAGCTCCTCTCGGTTTAATTAACATTAGAATAATGATTTTTCATATCGCTTTTTACCTAGACCTACCATATGTCCTCTCTTGGGAGGATTTGTCCTCTTTTCTGAAGAAAAATGAATGGTCTTTGGAGGACGCTCAAAAATGCCCAAATGTCCGTTTTTTTGCATTTCGAGTTAGATGTTTATACTTTTAGCAAGACTTTTAGGCGAGACGCTGTATTTTCCCCTACCTTCCCTACCTTCTTGGTTGTTAGTTGCAAACATTGCGCCAGAAAATTGCAACAGAAACTCACATGTAAAAAAGGCCCATTAGGCTAATAAATCAAAGGTGTGAGTTTTGTAGGCGTATCCTTCTATAATATCTATGTCCAGCAATATTTCCAGCACTCCAAAACAGAAGAAATGTTGAGTGAACAGTTAAAGATCATGCAATTTTACTTTAGCATTATGGCCCATAATGCAAATGTTGAACGCATATTTTCTGTGATGCAGTCACAATGGCGCAAAGAAATAGACAGCCTATTTGTTGGATCAGTTTCGGGCATCTTGACGGTTGTATAAAATTTCAATGATATAACGTGTAAACAATTTTACGATCTCGTTAAAAATGATTATTCCTTTTTGGCAAAAGTTAAGGGAACCGCAAAGTATTCATGGGCTGAATCTGAAAAATAAATTTGATTTGTTGCTTTGTAATTTTGCCTGCAACTACAAGAAAATGTAAAACATCATCAAACTCAAACGTTACAATTCTACTTACCGGCAAAAATGCCCTCTTTTTGGTTGCTCAATATGTAGCCCTATTTTAACTCAGTTTATCTTTCTAGTTAACAGGGTGCACGAGTTTGTCACAAAAACTTGAAGGTTTCACCAAACCAAAAAAAAGTAGAAGATCACTGAAGTAGAGCCTATATCTGCGAGATACAGGCTGAATCACTTGGCTGAAATGTGCCTGGATACTGGCCTGGCCCAATCGCGCAGTGCGGCAAAAAAAAACACAGCTGCGTAAAGTGTGTAACCGATATTTTCCGCGTACAACTAAATGGGTGCGCCGTTGGGCCCCGACAAGTGAACTTCGCAAATGCCAGCAAATAGCGCAAAACATTCAAATAGCCTATAAAACCTAATATTGGCGAAAATATTAAAAATCGCGCGAATTTGTGTATTGTGTTTCTAGTATGTTTAAGCTAATTTGGTAGAGTGGTTTAACCCAAAGCCGAGGCCTACTGTCTATTAGTTCGTGAATTTACGATATAAAGGCGTTTTTGCGTTTGGAACCTTACGATTTAAAGACGTTCCTTGACTGTGTGAAACATCCCGATATATATTTCTGGTCATTCTTTGGCTTTAGTCCACAAAGGCTGCGTAACATACGAGAAAGATTCAACTTGCTGTGGAGTGTTAAATTTCAGATATATTTTCACCACTCTATTTTCGTATTCTACTCAGCCTATGTGGCAGCTAAACCACAGTTTCTCGCAAGGTGCAGCCCAGATTAAAGAAACACTAAGCTAAGAAGGCCGGAAATATATAACAGTATGACCAACAATCAAATAGCGTAACAATTCGGTGGACAGGTTACACAGCAATACGCTAAAAGGGGTGTCGTGATCCACAATAGGAGTCAGCCGACTCGACAAAACCTTTCGGTCATTCGCCACTACCGGAGTCCTTTGGGTGAATTCGTCGTATAGTTCGTGTATGAAAGCAGTGCTTTTCAATCCGTGGAATGGTACGCACTTGTTCGGATTAAAAAATTATAATGCGGATGTAAATACGGTAATCAAATAAGTTGATGCGCCAGCTTATGCGTTACAGGTCAGAATTGGTCAACTAGAATACTAGATTTCTAATCTATGAATTAGTTAGAGCAAAACGCAGCTAATTTTTGGCCAACAGCATTTTTAGTCTCTCAGTTAAAACAAGAATTTCAATTAAACTTTTTGACTGGAATGACTTGTTTGTGATTATTACGGTTTCGAAGATTAACACACACAGGTTTTCCATTGACGTTCTGATCGAAATAATTTGAGAGTTAAAAATGGTTGAAAAAATTAAGTATAATTCGATTTTTTAGGGGAATTTGAAAATATAATCCTCGAATTTCAATTGTAATCTTTAACTTTGAAAAGCCATAATACCTTCCACTGTAGTTTTAAAAATAGAAAAAAACTGACAGCTGCAAACTTAATGTGCTTGATTCAAGAGAATGAAAACTGAATTAAAAAAGTGTGAACGGTTCTTTTTTTAAAGGATGAAAAGCGCCGAATAAAATCATACCCATGATAATAGGCAGGGGGGAATATTATTAATTTGTTTGCTGCTGAAAAGTGTACAATTCGTATACGTAAAGAATTTTTTTCTGGGCCTAAACTAACAGCTTGCATTTCATACGGCCGAACTAAGGTTTTCGTACATCAATCCAGGAGTACTAAACATTTTGTGGATAACATAAAACCGTTAACTCTCTTAAAATACTAGATCAGTTGTTCTTTAAAGCTTTAACAAAAGCTTGGCTATTTTCCTTTGCACTCTAAAAACCACACACTTTGACGACGATTCGCATTTATTTGACGTTTCGTTGAACTCTGCACGAAAAATAAAGTTTGATTAGAACTGCGAAGTCAAAACAGCAACATTTTCTAATTTAGGTGGACGTGTTTGGTTGTTCAGAGGGATAGAGAAAAAATGCATCAGAAATCAGAATGCGCTTTTTAGCTTCATCATTACAACCAAACTGGCCCTCAAACAGAGGGACAAGTAGCTAAAATGTTTAGATTTGTTTTATGTCCAACCAGTGGTAAATACGCCTTAAACAGCAAAACTCCGTACAAATTCGAAGTGGAATCCATCATTATGTGAACACAGTTGAATTGCAACAAGCAAAAAATAACGAGTTCAAACACTTTATCCACCTTTTAGTTAGAGAACTAATTAAACAAAAGCTCTCCAAACTTTTGAGCCGGATTCGCGAGTTGTATAACGAGAATTATTTCTGCCTTTTTATCGTTATCATCTACAGGTTGTGGAATGTTTTATTTCATTAAAAAGAATGCGCACACTAAAACGTTAAAACCAGGTTTTATAAACCACAGATTTTATTTGGGGGAATTGTAATAAGACTTTAGAAACTTACCTTTAATTTAGTCAAAGAGACCGAATCCCATATCGTCATCGGATTCCTCTTCAGACTCTTCCTTCTTTTCTTCTTTTACTAAAAACAGGGTTTTGGTAAATTCACGTATTTAAAGCTGGTTCTAATTTTCAAAAGTTGCGTTGTTAAAGGGTTAAAAAAAACAGTGGTGGCAATTTAAAAATTGCAAGTTATATTCAATCTACTCCCTAGTGTCAAATTTCTTACATCTGCCAATATTCAGGTTTTGTTTAAAGTTGTTTACATTCACAGTAGCTATAAAGGGTTCAACAAAGGTAGACTGGGAACACCTACCGCAGGGTTAGCCAACAGCAACATATCCAACATTAAGCAATAATTTTTTACGAAAATATTAATATCCTACATTAATCAAAGTATTTTTTCCAATAACAAAATCTGCCTGAATCCATATGGTGAAAACAAACGATTCTGGATGCACATCAATGATAAAGATTGAACTCAGTACAAAAAAACCCGAAAATTTATACAAACAAACTGATTTTCGGTTTACTAAGTCACTTAGTTTAATCTTTATCATACATTAAGCAATAAACTTCCTAGAATTTTTTTTATAAAATGTAACTAAAGTGCTAACTTCTCAAGCTGAAACCATTTGCTGGTTTGACTGTAGTAATGACATTATTTGCTACTGTATTCCACAGCTTGACTGTTTGTCATTTTTTGGAAACAAACCACTAAAAAAGTTAACAAGGTTTCTAACATGTAAAGAAACTATCTGCTTGTTTGGTTGCAGGGTATGTGAAAAAAATTGTTACTGTTTTCGGCAGCTGTAATTTTTGTCAATTTTTTTGGAAACCAACCATAAAAAAATTTATAACGTAACTAAGGTTCTAACATCTGAAGATGGGCCATTTGCTTGTTTGACTGTAGGTAATGAGATTATTTGTTACCGTATCCTGCAGCTGAACTTTTTTGTTAAATTTTTTAGAAATAAACCACTATACAAATGTATAAGGTAACAAGGTTTCTACATTTAAAGCTGAAGCCATTTACTTGTTTGAGTGAAGTAAAGACATTACTTGTTACTGTATCCGGCATCGTAGTTTTGGTAAATTTTTTCGGAAACAAAACACTAAAAGAAAATTTATAAGGTAACTAAGGCTTGAACATTTAAAGATGTAGTAAAGAAATTTGTTACTGTATCTGGCAGCTGCACGTTTTGTATATTTTTTTGGAAAAAAGATACTAAAAGAATCTGGCATCCCTATGTTGTTGTATATTTTTACAACAAACTGGCAAATACTACCTTCTTCCTTTGCTTCTTCAGCACCTCCAGCAGCCGCGGCACCACCAGCTGGCGCTCCACTGCCAACACCAACGTTGCAGATCAGGGCTTTAACATCAACACCTTCCAGAGCCTGTTGCAATTTATTTTTAATTTAATTGGTTAATGTCTGAACAGGACATTTGAAAAATACAATCGGCACAGTGCAATATTTTTCGTTGCTCAGAGGGATAGAGAAAAAATGTGCATCAAAAGTCAGTAAGCGCTAAAAGGTTTCATCATTGCAACAAAAATAATCTTAAAAGCTTTCAACAGGTCGAAAACTATTTTGCACTTCTAATTCGATTGACTAATAAATTACAAATGCAAAAGCATATTTTAACATAATGAAACTCCTAATAAACACAAATAAAAATTATTTTAAAACAAATCTAATAGTTGAAAATTTTAGTAGTTGACTTTACAAACCTTTGCAAAAAGACCAGGCCAGAAGGAATCAATTGTGACATTGGCCGCCTTTAGAATGGCATTGATCTTGTCACTCTACAAAAAAATATTATTTTAATATAACATTGGTTATTAACTATCTTTACCCTTAGAAAATAAGTAGAAATATTGACGCTGGTCTGGAATCCTACCACATTTTTATCTGGGGGTTTATATTGCTAACATTGTTTCAGTTAGGGATGGTACCACACCAGTCTGCATTCTGTAACAGGTGCACACCAACAAATTTTTTTTTTAAATTGAGTGCACCTTAATTGGTATATCGCACACTTAATCTTCATGAAAAAGCAAAATTTTGGTAGGATTTTCAACTAAGGTTAATCTCACATCTCAAAATTGTTTTGCACATCCAAATCTTGGAGTGAAGGGCCATAAACTGCATACTGGCTTTCTCCTTCTCAGACAAGAGTTTATATAGCCAAGATAATTTGGGTTGGGGTGCGCGAGTTATCGCTTGATTGGTAAGTACTCTTATTTACTTTCCAATGTGTATTTCTAGCAATTTCATTTTGACAACTTGTTTTCACTCTAAAAAAGTGGTAGGACAAGCATCAGCATTTTTTTTTTGAGAAATGAAGAAATATGTGAACGAGTTAAATAAATGTTAAAATAACATATCATACTAAACCCACAAAACCATGAGTTTACTGAACTATTAGTAATACTGGAAACTAGCTGTGTTGTGAAGTAATCAACAAATGGCATGTTTTTGCAACTGTAATAAAGCCAAGATATTGGTTGCTGGTCTAGACTCCTGCCACAGTATTGAAACAATTATTAAAGCAACGCAGAATGTTTGGGTGAGGGTAATTAACGCACAATATTTTGGATAGGCTGGCAATTAGTGTTTTGTTAAAGGTAACCAATGCACAATATTTAATATTATTGCTTAACCACCCTAACCCAAATAATGTGCGTTGTGGTAGGATTCTAGACCAGCGCCTTTAAAACGTATATTTTATTTTTGTAATAGTAATTGTTACAAAAATCAAATGACCAGTGACAATATACATTGTTTTACCAGCCCTAATGTGCAAGTCACAGGTTTCAAAGTTAATTCAAGGAAAAAATGACCCCAAATCAAATGACAATTGATGAATGGAGGTAACGTAGCTAAAACGGCTTACGGTGATTTCGATGTCATCGTCGTTAAGAATCAAGGCTGCATAGACGCAGGCGAGTTCAGAGTTTTCCATTTTAGTTGCTTGGCGAGGTTGGATGGACTAGAAATACGGTGCACGTCGCCGATATTTATTACGGCCTTAGCTCGAAGAACGATACACCTCTGGACTATCCTGGCAGAGAAAAGAAAGACCCGGATGCTTTTTCACGCAATGTGCGCAGCCGGCATAGAAACTTTACCATTCTGTGGTAACCGGCCAAATTTGTCAAAAAAGTTTCATACCTTTCTAAACTTTTGACTCAAGTCTTCGGTCGTTTATAAATTTTTTTTTACAATTTTTTTTCTATCGTACAACTTGAAGGTGATATACAGAATAATTTTGGTTGTATGTACGTATTGTTAATGTGCAACTCAACACTATATACATTCTTCAAGCGATGCGAAATATTTATAAGGCACAATTGTAATCCAAAATACTCGTCGCGCTACCTCATTTGTAAAACAAAATTGCAAAGCAATTTTATAGTAGTTCACAAAATCACTCTAGCCAAACAAGTAATATTTTTTAAGTTATATATATAGCAACATACGAAATTGAGGACAACTGTGGTAACTTGTCGAAATAAGCTACTGGGTAATCAAGATAATGGATCGGTGACTTAAATAAGAAATATAATATGTTAAACTTTCTTGGGTGACAATATTGTTGATTTAAAAACATAAAACCTGGGTCAACAAATAATTTTACATAGCCTACTAGTAATTTAGCCCTACATACAAAGATATGTTTCAGCCTAAAATATTACTTAATTTGGAAATTAATGTATGTGTAAAACTATAAACAACTTATCGTTCACAAACGTTTCTAAACATGCAAGCACTGTTGTATAAGTTTGTATTTTTTCAACGTTTAACATTTATGTGTTATACTCAAGATGATTTATATATATCCTTTATCCAATTGTCAACAAAATGAACTTTAAAAAATATATATATGTCGTAGTATATACACACATTTACATGACAATAAGTCACCAAATTAGTGCAAAAATGCCACACACAAAAATGTAAATTGGGGAGCGATAAATGTTGGAAATAAATAAACATTTTTATATCCTGTAGTTGCTGAAATTAATTAATGTTCCGCACTCATGTACAACTGCACCTTTGGTCAATTCATGATTGCGCGTTACTACAAAACTACAGCTCAAATGCATCGGATAGATAGAAAGCGACCATTATTGCGGACAATTATATATCTATATATAAATTATATATATAATATATACATGCATATAAAGATTTAATTAAAAAAAATAGCGAAACGTAACAGTGTTTGACAAAAGGCCACTACAGCAGGACCGGCCGTTCAAAATATTTACATGGAGTGATAATACGTACAGAATGGTATACAAATACACTCAGTCCTTCGTATAGTATAAGCGTCTAGCAAAATGCGGAATGAACAAACCTTTTTCATAAAAAGTGAGGGAAAATACAAAATACGGTTTTACAGAGGGGTGTTACAGCGCTTTAAACCTTATTTACAAAGAGTGCCGAAAAACATAAACAACACATGGTTTTACCGCATACCGTTTTAAAAATTTTAACTTTTTTGACAAAGAGTGAAAAAAAAACGGTTTTACCGCCTTTTGTTTCATCATGCATGATGATAAACATGTTTAACCTCTTTCACAAAGAGCGCAAAATATGAAAAAATATGTTTTTTTCCGCAGGCCGTTTCAAAATTTTTACCCCTTTTTTTTCCAACGAGTGCGGAAGAATAGAAAAATAAGCGAAAGCGAAGTCCAAACAAGAAGATTTTCCCGAAAGAAATCGACGGAAACTTTTCACAATTCGTCTTCTTCTTCGCCATTTGAAAGCAAGCCGCTGTTAAGTGGAGTGCTCGAGTTTAACTTGCCGTTCATCCGAGAGTAGCCTTTAACAAAGGATGGATCTAGACGCCCGCGCTTTTTAAGGAATCTTGAAGATGAAAATTAAAAATATAATCTTGAGTCTTTGTATTAAAAGTTTGTAACTTTAGTGATTTAAAACATTAATTAAGCCTACGCATAATATGAAACCATGTAGGCTTGAAGAGTTGGTGTCTGAACATTTTTTCATTTTCGATAACTTACAAGTCCGTCTCCAGTCAAGTCGTCAGTTACGGACGTCAAATCGCAAGTCATTGGCACAAAAGTAAATGCTAAACTTATAAAGTTGGTGACCTTATTCCATGACTAACAATATTCGCATAGCCAAAATCAAGCATACTTTTTACGTCTAAAAGTGTAGGACCAATACTTGATATTACAACACTTGATAATAATGTAGGTAATTTCTCATAATTTCGAGTAATTTGTCTCAAAACAAGTCAAGTCATTTGAAAACAGTTTCCGAAGTTCTGACTTAATAAACTTATTGGATAAATTAAAAAAAATAGTATAGGACATCGCACATACAATCAGTGATTTTACCAAATCGATTAATCTATTAATGTCAAACCTAGAGGAAATTATGTTGAAAATGGAAGACGTTTTCTGTAAGTTCAAAGCTAACTGCTAACTATAGAGATAGACCGATATATGAATTTAACGATAATATCGGCCGATATTTGGCTTCTACCAACATAAGGTTGGACTGATATTTTTCTACAAAATTATGATAAATTTATTTTACATTTCTCATTCCAAAAAAGATCTTAACATCATGCCAAGCTAACAAGTAAAATATGAGTTTATTAAACACTGGTTTGAAAAATGCATTGTTATTTGGATGGTATTCGCAAATGATTTAAATTTTGAGCATATTTAATGTAAATAAAAAAAATCGGGCATCGGATATCGGTATCGGTATGCAAAAGTGATAACGGTCGACCTCTAATTCGAACTTAAACTTTTTCATTTTCAGGAGGTTGATATACGGCTTACAAGGAAAAGGTTGGGATCTACTTGTGGCCGAGCGGCCAACTAAAAACAACAAAGGCCAGCGCGATTAAGATTTTGTGAATTTCGTTTTGACATTTGGGAGTTCAAATTGAGTGCAAACCATTTCGACAATTTGCCACTCAAAGCCAATATATTCGAAACCCATAAGATTGGGCATAACAAAAATCACACTTACTTATACACCAGGAAGTACACAAATCCGACGAAGAAAAAGCAGGCGGCAATGTGCCAAGACCAGAAAAGAGTGATGAACATCAAATTCATCTCGCCCGCTTCGTTGCAGTCTAAAAAAACAGTACAATTTTTTTTTCAAGTCTATTTTGCTGCGTCAGGCGCCAGATGATTGTGCAAAACATGGTGCATATTACGAAAAAAAGCTGTAACTGCTATGTTAGGTTTGAACAAAAATTAAAGAACACAAAATCTTAAAATAACTTACAATATATATTTTTAAAAGACACAAAGAAGGCTCTCAGGCCAGCACAAAAAATTGGATACCTTTCGAAAGTTACAAACACTCAAACAAATATGATATTTTCCGAAAGTTATCAATAACCCAACAAATCTGAAGTTTCTCGAAAGCTACTGTTTCGCCCGCTTCATTGAAGTCTAAAAAACAGTGTTGGCCTTTTTTAAGTTGATTTTGTTGCGTTAGGTGCGATATTATGGGTTGTGATCTGTAGAGTTTTTGAGATGAACATGAGGTCTAGTCGAGCCAAGGGTAATAATGTTGATTTCCCAAACCAACGTTAGAAAATAATATGTCAGTTTCAAAGCGAAAGCTGCATACAGGATGTAGCAGCAATATCTATACATACAGGATGCAGCAGCAATAACTAGACGGTTGGACGATGATTCGGATATGAGCAAAGGCCTTTTTTTCTTCAAAAGTTGGGCTTTGATTACCGCTTAGAAATATATTTACGGCAACTATTTCATTTACATGTATAAATATCATTCTCTGCTGGAGTGGCATCAGCAGGCTATACTTTAAGATAATTTTGGGAGAAATTTTAAACACCGTTTCGATGCATCACCTTTAAAACTATGTGGTTGTGGGTTCGAACCTCACTCCAAGCTATAAATTTTCCTAGCCTTGTCTTGCTGGCACGAAAAATATTTAATCTACATACTGATTCGGTCCATAATGTCGTGTGGGCTTCCTAAGAACCCACAAAAGTAAATATTTGCATTTAAAATCGTTTCGCTTTGGGAATTCCGCGTTTTGTTTTATTAGGAAGCATCACAGTTGGACTTGAGCGCTGCTTACGTGACTGCTGCCACGGGCCCTGGCGGCGTAACCACGCTATGTCAATAGTTCTAAACCTGACACGTCATTTGGGTTTAACCAAAGGCAAACAAGGGTCATAGGAAATGTATGTGTTGTTCTTTGGAAACGACCGTCGAAATAACTAAAGTTTAAACCGATGTTATTTTAAGCGTTTTATACAACGGTTATACGTCGAATACAACAAACGAAACAGTTATTGGTAAATTATATGTTATATGTTAAACTGTGTCGCAAAAGAATGACTTCCATGTTTTTTGAATGTTTACATATTTTTGTATCTTTTGTAATTTTTATTTGGCCCACAATTGTAATAATCGTTTTTTAATCAGGAAACTTTAGCGACTGTGCTAAATTACGAATCTCTGAAAATAAATCAACAACATCCAAACTTAAACATCCAAAATAAATATTAGCACATTCCACTTTCAACCGACTTACATTAGACGATGCTAACTTTCAGGTGACTAAAACAACGAACTTCAATCGCAGCAAAGTTTCGTCAAAAAAACATAACACTACCACAATTGGAACTCCAGATTGCGAAATATTTCTACCTTACCAATGGAATCGCTGGCACCCATATCAGCATTTCTCTTGTGTTTTTCTTGCAACGATCCACTGCCGTTTGAATGATCTGGTGCCATGCAAGGGTCCCAAGGAGTACCGTGGGGTGGGTATAGAATGTAGGCGACCTGTTCTCGAGCAAATACACGCAATTGCTGCTGAACACCACTTATACTGTAGATTGGAGTGACGTGATTAATTATTGTGTTACGATCGTGGATGGTTTTAGATCCGCAAGTTGCTAAACATTTTCAGTATTACAAGACCCAAAAAATAACACACGGAAAACTTTTTCATTGAAAAAAAAAAAACATTTACTGGAACATGTAAAGTTATGACACTCAAAAGGCCCGTAACTAACAATACCTATCCTTGTTGTTATCCAATTATTCAAACAAAATTCATACGAAATTTGTCATTTCGTGACCCATGACTCTGCCCAAACAATAGACAAGCATATTGGACATGGTTCTAGTATTACACAATACACAAATAATAATTAATGATTTATTTCTAAGTAAGCAGTTAAATGACTGCACTACACATTGATGCTTTGTTAAGTAAATATAATAGGTCAATAGCAGAAACAAACCTAACATGCAAATGTTCCAATGAGTATGTACATTATTTAAAACATGATTTTTAGGGCTAATACCTGCCAAAACCATGTCCCTTGTGCTATGAGTAGCGTTGAGTGGATCATTTCAAGGATGTGGAGAGAATTGCGTTTGTTAATCACAAAACATTCCATCATTGCCACTATAGCACTTGGCCACACTGTTAGCACCTGAGAACACAATTAATCAAATTTTTTCAGCTTTTTTTTATTTTTTTGCTTTTAAATAGGGCAATTATTTTTTGACTTATTTTATACTTAAATTGGAAAATTTAAATTAATACTTGAATTTGTCAAAATTATTTCATATTACATTCGACTAAGCATTTGTATGAGTTTTGCATAAACCCGAAGACAAACTGGTTTGTGTCGACTGGTAGTCAGTAATACATCAAAAACGTGTGGTCGATGACGACAAGACACAAGCGGTATTTCTTATAACAATATATTGTTTAAATCAATGTATTTCTAATTTGGCAAAATTTTGGCAAAATAATATATTTTTAGGTCAAAATATAATCGTCCTACTTATAAATTATCTAGAACTCACCAGTAAGATGTGCACTCTAGTGTCGATGTTCGATCTTCCGTGAAGGTGAAAGAAAAATATAAAGCCTTCGATAAAGAGCGCCAGGGCACCACCAAGCCGGTCAAGACCTTAGTTTAAGCGAACCAATAATGACTTTAATATAAAAAGTATTTTAAAAACCAACAAGAAAGTTAAATGACATTTGGAGCATGACAAATCATTTTTAAAAATCCAGCATTTAAAGCCTACCCTCCCTCATACAGTTCTCATCCTATTTATTATTTATGAGGGGTGCCGCAAGCCATAAAAGGTTGAGAACCACTGCCCTAATATATAGATGGGCAACTTGCCTGGAGGTATCACATGCGATGCTGTGAATGCAATAATGTCACAAATCCCTGACAAACCAAAGAAAAAGTACATGGTGGAATGCTGCCAATTCATGGGGTGAGTGAAACCACCCTCTGCGGAATGGAGGTGACCCATGGGCGCCCCGGGGTAAAACAATTCAACCAGCATACCTGTAAAAATAAAACATTGCCCAAGTCTAGAAATCCTGGCGAAAATATTCTTGTTTTCACTAACTTTATTGAAAATGTTAGTAATGGATGTTTCTATACAAAAAAAATTTGAAAAATTTTAACTGACATGGTACCAGTCGCTAAAACTGCCAAATACTATAAGACCAGAAAGAAAAGTGCACTAAAGGTAATGCCACATGCATTTTCATTTTATTTTTTTACACTAAACTGGTAATAAATATTCTTACCTATAGTGATCATGACAATTTTTATGACTCCTTCGATCATCAATCCTGAACAAGGTATGCGGTTTCGACAGCAGTAGAAAAGGCCACCTGCCTTGGAGTTTTGACGCGAGCTATACAGTTTAAAGTTACACTTGTTAAGGTGACAAACCAAAGAACCGCAGCAAAACAGGTAAAGCTTTCATTGTCTTACAAAACACATGTTTCATCGGTCTATTTAGTTTGAATGTTAATTATATATGGAGACACATGGGTACAAAATTTATTATTAGAACCTGAATTAACATAGATAAATAACATCTAAAATAAAATAATCTCTTTTCTATTTAGACTTAGAGGTAGCGACTTTTAAACCAAAAGTAAAAGGTAAATATTTGTACAAAATTACTAAAATATTAAAATAGACCCTACAATTATACAGAATAAATCAATGTATAAGTTGGCAGTATTAAATCAAAGCGATGCTTAATTGCATTCATTAGATAAAATACCTACCTTAGGTAGACCTTGGCATACTTGAATGCATACCAAATGCCAAAAATCAAAAAGAAAGATCCAGGTAACACATGACCGCCATAACTTCCCATTGCCACAAGTTACTTAATAAACTGCTGAACATAAAGGCAATAGTGATTTATATGGAGAATGTAATGGCATAGTGATTTATGTGGAGAAAGTAATAAACGTGTTATTAAGATTCAGAATTATTAATACCTAATTGCTGAGCTTTCCTGCTGAAACAACTGTACAAGTTCTCATATACCGACGTTAATCTAGAATTAGGGTTCCTCTCTGGGAATGTTTCAACAGAAATTCGCAGTATTTCCCGCGAAATAATGATCCCGAATCCCTGGAATTTTTTTTATAATCCCGGTTATTCAGCAACATAGCAAAACTTAAAAAAAAAGCAAAACTGTTTTCTAAATAAAAACAAATAAGGGTGCAGCCTTTAATACGAGAAGGTCTTGTAAGATTGCAGAAGCAATACTACAGACACGAAAATTTCGTCAGGATTCCCGGGAATCTTTCAATCCCGTTTCCCGGAAGTGAAAAAATTCCGGGAAAAAGAGGAACCCTCTAGAATCCTACCACAACGCACATTAGTGGGGTTAGCGTTTGGGTTAGGGTGGGTCAAGTATTATTATTAACCAATAAATATAATAATACGTGACCCACCAACACCCAAACACTAACTCGCACTCTAACCCAAATTAGGTGGGTTGCTTTAGTTGTTTAAAGGGTGCTGTGCAGCTGTGGTACTAAAATAGCCGAATTTCTCAGCTTTGGCCGTCTGGCAACCCTGTTTCGTGGTGTACGTGACTCTTTTAACGTACCTAGCTACGAAACTCGCGGCAGTCAGTCACGCATCAGTAATACTCGTTGACAACAAATCTTTGCCGGAATATTAGAAACATATCAGTTTTAGAATTTTTAGTTTGAAAATCATTTATTTAAAAAATGTTTGTAAAAAGAACTATTGCCCTTTACCAGTTTTTCTATAGCGTATGCCAATAAATCTATTTTTTAAGAAATACATTTTGCTAACTCAAATATAATATATCTTGAAAATACTTCTAAACCAAAATTTGCTCGCATTTCTGAATTACAGCATTATAGCACACCGTAGTGATTTTTATTTAAAAAAATGACAATCATAAAAAAAAAATTTCCATTTGTTTAAACACTAAAAAAACACCTAAAAATAACTTTGTATCTTGGACCATCAATGTCTTGTACGAGGAAAAATTTGTATCTTGTGGCATACATTTTGTAAGTTCTTCTTTGACAATCTTCGAATATTTGTGGATTTCCGAATGGAGCGATAACTGCAGGACTGCAAGTTTAAGTAAAAACGTATATGGTTTCTATAGATTAAAAAACAAATGTCGTTATACGCTTGAGTGAACACGTCACCCAAATTGTTTTCTTTTCCAGACTAGTCAGGCAGCAGATGGGCTTGCTTTGACTATTTTGCTGGTGTTTTGTTGCACAGCGTTTTATGTTTTGTAGTTTTACAAAGTCGAGCATTAAAACTACGAAAAAATACTGAATTGTTTAGTAAACAGCCGCTAATTGCGCAGCTATACAAGCAACAACAACGAGGTATAATTAATTACTGAAGCAATGTCTACAAAACTGACTGTCTGGCGAGATAAGCTTCCGTGTTTACACGCTTTGAGTGTCAAAATAGTTATGACAGATTGTTTAAACTGCGTTGAGAAAAGTTTTCTTGTCGGTGACACGTGATAATATGAACAAGTTGCATTCGAATTGATTGGCAATGGATCAGATTTTAAAATGGATTTGGTTTATGCTATTAAAGTAGCTATTTGACCATTTTTGAGTGTTAGCCTGACATCTCATAAAGCCGTAGAGAATAGTAGAGATAACAGGTATTAATAGTCGCCTCTTTGTTAAGTGACTAAGTGCGCCTGTTTGTTTACACTCCCGATTGTCTGGTCTTTAAATTAAGACCTAACATTTTGGGCGGTCAACATCAAACTTTTGTTGTTTTGATGTAAAAACTCTGGCACTGTGTTGCCAGTAAATATGTTTAAGACCAATTTCATGGCGCCGAATTTTTTTTGTTATTATCTGTTGCAAATCACATACTACATTTCTCCATTTAGTTTTTCCAGGAAGGCTAGGACTTATTTATAGTTCCAACGTTAATTGCTTTTTCTGTCAGCCTAGCACAGGAAGTCACAGACAAAGTGCTTGTCCGATAGTTGGTATGTTATTGCAACACCGATACTAAATGACGTCAGTACTAGAATAAACAGGCTAAATTACCGAAATGCCGTCTGAGTATCAGACAGGAACCTATACTGTTACTTGACATCAGGCATTGTATCGTTTCAATCCATTATTGTCGGTCATCTCTCACCCCAAGCAATACAATAAGTTGTTTTCACACCGTGTAAAACGATATCAGCGGAAAACTTCGCGGAAAAATTAATGTTTTATGCACAGCATTTTACTGGCAAGGTTCAAAAAAATTTTTTCACATTATCATTACGTAACATTTATGCCACAATCTAACAAATACGTCAAAGGCTCGGAACAGCCTGAAAACGGACACTCCGAATACTATGTACGCGTGAGCACGCCTCCAATCAGGCCTCGACTTAATCTGATAATATCCAATATGCAAGCTCGCAATAATAGTAAATTGCATGTGTAAACATTGTTTCTTTTCTCATTAATTTGTTTTTTATTCGTTTGGTCATATCTCATTGTGGGTGGCACAATGAAACTTGCATTAAAAGTGGGTCGCGAACTGAAAAAAGTTGGGAAGCACTGCTTTATGCCAAGCTTATTTTCGTTGGCCGCATTTTGTGGCTTCGCTATCACTTGGTCATTAGGTCTAACGTCGCAATTTTCTTTTTTGCGTGCGAAGGCTTTCTCAATTTAAAAATGACTGCGGAAATGGCGGACCTCGACCTTATAGTTGAACTTACTAGGTCAGCGTGGTCAACTAGAGGCCCGCGATCTTGGTTGAATTGACAATTGATGCAATCAAAATACAACAAAAGATGAAAATTATTGTTTTTTTGTCCACGATTAAATCGCCCGGCCACTCATGGCTGCATTTGCTCCTTTTTAATTCCGCTAATGTTAACAATCTTGTTATGCGCACAATGCGTCTAGTGTACTTCTAAAAGATTAACCTTTTTACGACAGTAACCAAATAGAAGCATTTTCTTCGCAAAATTAGCCTTAGTGCATAAAAATTGCACGTCAATTCGTTCGGGGACAGCACGTTTCTTAGGATTACTTGAATTAGGGTTACGTATTTTATAACTTGTGACGTTGTATAGCCAAGATCAGGGGTCGGGAACCTATGGCTCGCGAGCTATGTATGGCTCTTTTGATGAAGGAATCTTGTTCGCAGATAAATCTTAGCTATTATTCTGGCATAATTTGAAGAAAACTGCGCGGTACCATGACCTCTTTCAAACTGTTTTTTGTTTTTACTTTGTTAAAACAAACAGTAGCATTTTTTTTCCGCGCTTTGCGTGAATCCTATTTGTCTGTACGTCGCTGTTAGTCCGTTTGGCGGAATCTAAAAGGCCCTGTGCGTATCATGGCAGACCATAACTAAAGCTATGCAAACTTTCCTAAAAACCTATAAATTAGTTTTTATAGGCCTTGCGCATAAATAATTGTGTTTCTAGCTAGGGCATAAGAAAATAAACGAAATCTTGCGAAGAGTAACCATTGACCAGCAACACACAGCTGAATATGCTATATTTTCGTTTTAGGCATTGTGATGCTCGTTTCTTAGCCTTGATAATAATAAGTTCTGACCAACTCAACGGTGGAGACTGCAACACCAAATCGAAGCAAATGTGTCCAAAACCGCCTGAAAGCGTACAAGACGAAAATCGACTTCTATCGCCCGAAACACTCACATGTAGCGTTAAAACAAAACAACAAACGGCAGAGAAACTCCAGTTCGCTGTCGAATCGCACCTTCAGTGCCACCTTTGTCTTAAGTGCTTCCCGACGCGTTCCATCCTCAGTACGCACGTTACGCAGGTCCACGTCAAAAGCCACGCATGCGTCGCTTGCGACAGGCGCTTCGGCACCGCAAAGGACCTACGCGTACACTTGAGCGTCCACACCGACGACCGCCCCTACGCCTGTCCGCTTTGCGACAAAGCATTCAAGACCAAGGGCCCGCTACGCGTCCACGTACGCGCCGTTCACGAGAATATTAAACCGCACGCGTGTCAGGATTGCGGCAAAGCGTTTAGCTCAAGGAACCACCTGAAGATCCACAGGCGTGTACACACAGGCGAGAAGCCGTACAAGTGCCCGGTTTGCACGCGCGCCTTCGCCAACGCCGAGACTTTGAAGCTTCACCGCGCGCGCGTTCATGAAGGCCGTAAGCCGTTTGCGTGCGGCGAATGCGGCAAGGGATTCGGCACTAAGGACCATTTGCTGTCGCACCAGCGCGTGCACACCGGCGAGCGGCCGTTCCGCTGCTCAAACTGCGAGAAGGCCTTCGCGAACGCCGGCAACCTGAAGATGCACGCGGCGCGCGTTCACGCAAAATTGCGGCAGCACCGCTGTGAAGACTGCGGCAAGGCGTTCGGCGCGTCCGGCGACCTTAAAAAGCATAGGCGCACTCATACCGGCGAGAAGACACACCCCTGCGTTGTCTGTCAGCGCACCTTTGCAACGCTGGCGCACGCTCGCCGCCACAAGCAGACCGTACACGACAAGCTGAAGCCGCATAACTGCCCCGAGTGTCCCATGCGCTTTGCAACCGTTTGGGAACGCGACAAACACGTGCGCGTGCATACTGGCGAGCGACCCTTCCGTTGTCCGGTTTGCGGCAAGACCTTCTCCACTCTTAGTAGCGTAAAACGCCACGAGGCCAAGTTGCACAACGTTCGGCGGAAAGCTGTGTTTGAAGCAGCGCAGGTCTCGCGGGCGCCCGCTGGCGGTGACGAATGCCTGCCAGGACTGTCGCTAGGGGGCGCCGAAGAGGTTGCGGCGGAGGGAGGCGCTTCGATTCCTGGAAGTGTGGAATCGCAGGCTGGATAGGTTGTTATCAATTCTGCTGTTATAAAGAGTGGGCTAAGCCTATAAAGCAGAGAGCGGCTAATTGTTCCTTAAGGGATCGGATAACTGCAAGGACAAACAATTGAAATTTTCGAGTTACATTTTTTATTACTTTTATCAAATCATGGGACATAACAATTTGTTTTTGTGAAGTTAATTTCGCCAAACTCTCAATTGTGTTTTTTATCGACTAGATTTAACGGTCAATTTCTATTTATTGCTTTTATTTTAAATTTCGTATTGCGTCCTGTTTGTTGCCGTTTAAAAATAAAAAAATCTTTCTTTCTTTTGGAATTTTTTGTATTCTTAAAGTGAAGGTGACTGGTAGTTTGTCACAAAATGCGTGGCATTTCAGGTTTGTTTGAAGTGTTTTATGTTGAATCTGTTCTGAACATATAAGTGGTATTTTTTGGTTTGTTTTCCTACTTTAACCGAACCATCTTTTTTATAACACAAGGTATGTGAAATCCATTACAGTTTTTATACATCAGTCGGTAGGCTTCTTTAGTCTATTTGAATAAGTTCATTGATTCAAGACACAATTCACAAAATGCTTCCAGTTGTAAAACTGTCATTTAATAATGAGAAAGCAAGCCTTTTAAACATTTATATATATACAAATTGCGGGCACAAAGCATTGCTGATCTAATAGACATCTTACTGTTTTTCTATGAACAAATGAAACAATAAATAAATATATTTCAACATCACATTCCTGTTAAAATTACACAAGAAAATATGTAAATGTATTCTCTTTACAGAATAAAAAAGAAAAATAGGCACCTTATTCAAACAGTATTTTAAAACACTCTTATATATAGACACTAAGTCAAACTGAAATATTTGTATTACACCAGAGCAGCGAAAATAGTTTTGGCCCAAAGTCTATAGATGTAAAAAAAGTGAAGTATTTTCAGAATTTTCTAACTTTTCTAGGAACTATTAATGCAACTGACATACATGACTATTTTCTGACACATTGCATATAAAAAAACTCTAAGGGTGTTATTTATTCTATTTCTTTGCCAAGCATACACAATTGGTCTAAAAATTGTGTGGCATTTGAAAGGTCACTACAACCGTAAGATACCCTTTTGCCTGGTTTCGACTTGGTGTAGTCCATGATGTTGTGATACTCTGTGTAGTTTCCTCCACCGACAACAAACACAATGGCATCGGAGTATGGCAATTTAGTCCTTCCAGCGGCTGTGTCAAGTGAGCGCGATAGCTTCGGATCGAAATACCGGTAGTTTTCTGTTTCAGCATTGGTTTTCAGTTCCATTAGGGAATCGAGGATCTTAGTAATGGGAAGGTTGTGCTTTTTCACCACAAGGTTTTTAACACCCTCCATGACAAACTGAGAGCCTGTGCTCATGAGATGGGAAAACATACCAACGGTTTTGATACCACCGCCGCGATACTGTTGCTGCGAAGTCTGCGAGGTTGGCATGCTGTATTGCTTCCATCGCTTGATGTACCTGTATGGTGCCATATCACAGCCAGAGGCTTCAAGTGCTTCGATCAACGATCCGAAGTTCGAATCGCCGCTCTGACCCTGACACAAAAAGTAAATGAGAAAGAGGCGCATCTTATCTTCCGGCGTTCCCCCACTGGGATCACTTATCAGATCAAGAAGAGCTTTCTCTGCGGCAGTTTTGCTCATGATTTTTTCCTCCATCTCAAAATACTCGTCCAGTTTCCGTTCTTTTATGCTACCCAGGACCGATGTTGCAATGGTTGTGTGCATATCGATCAGTCTTTTCTTCTCCAGCAACTCTGGCAAGGAACTCATAGCAGAAGTCAATTTGGCAGTGTTGTCGGATATGTCCACCGGCCCGCTGTCGTTATCTGAAAGACCCATTACCGACTTAAGGCGCTGGACTTCTCCTTCATGTTTCTTATACTCTTCAATCTCTTCCTGAACTGCCTGCGCGACCTCTGGAAAGGGATAACCTTTGTATTGTTGCCAAAACTTGTCTGATTGGCTGAGGCTAAAAACTTTTGTCTTGCTTTTACTGGTTTGCGGATTGCTACCCGCCGCAGGTTCTTCAATGACAGTTGCAGTGTTGAGAGAAAAGTCTAATACATCATGGACAAGTGACTGATACGTCCAGGTGTGATGTAGTGGAGTGGCCAGGTCAGCATTCCTGTCCACTAGCAGAAGTAGCGGTCTTTGAAACGATGAGAATTGCTGACCCATGTCAGAGCCGGGCATTGCACTGAAAAAGCTGTTACGAGCATCTTTAAGGTTCTCTCGAAACTTTTTATCCAGCTTTTCGGCCACCATTTCTGCAGCATTTCCAGCAGGAGACCGTATGATGGGAATAGCCCCCAAGCTGACAAAAACACAGTAAAGGCTGTCGACGAGTGAATCAATAATGGACATCATTTCATAGTCTTTCAGGTCAGATTTATTCAGGTTGTAGTACGATGTCAAGTCATTTCCTTTGGCCCTAACAACGAACAAATCTTGCTCGAGCGATACAAAGTTAATATACTGATCAAAAATGCTAATAGTATGTGTGTCAATATCTGCTTGCAATGCTGCAGCAGCAACCTCTTCTAACTTTGTCCGGGAAATCGCAGAAATAAAGTTGAAATGGTAGTTGTCATACATCTGGTCTTGCATGTCCTTGCAAATCCGCGAGATGTTTTCCTCATTTGGGTAAACAAAATACACAGCTGTTACATCTGAAATTGCATCTCTGGCACCATCAAGTGGCAAATACAGGGTGATTCCGAGCTCTCTTAACTCGGCCACAGAAAGCAGGGGAGAAATAATGTTTTGGCCGCATTTGTCGTACACCAAAACCTTCCATTCTGGTTCGATTGCGGATTTTTTTGTTGCAACCTTTCCCAAATTTAGCATACGCTTTAAAGCAGCAATCTGTCTATCTCTTATAGTAGACATTTTAATAAATTTCTGCAATTGATTAAAACACATTATTTGGGAAATTAAAACTTATCTTAAAATTAGAAAAAGGGTGGTTAAAAAAAATCTGTATATAAATCTATTTTATAAAGGTATATAAAAAAATATTGCCATTAAGTAAAGTATATAAGAAAATATTGCCATTTTCCAATATACAAATTGTTTATATTAGGATTCAAAAAATGAGATCTGCAAACTTTGGCCACAACCCAAAAACAGTAGACGAACACTGCAAGTTGTGTCATTGTAAGTTGGAATGAAATTTATTTAGACCTAGAACGGCATGCCAAGAGATACTCACAGAACTTTTGTGATGTTCTGACTCTTACAAAGTTGGTCATTTTTTGGTTAATTTCTATGTGCATAACTAAAGGAGCGCCAAAAGTGCAAACTGCTAGCGTAACAGATAGGAAATTTGTGGTGCAATTTTTGTCTGTTGACAAAAAGTTGTGGGGGCACTTTCAATGGTGGCTGGTGAATCTCCATTGAAGTAGGTGAGGTCAATTTGGTATATAAAAAAAACAAGTAAAATTAAAGGATCACAGTTCAATAATTATTTCTAGATGAAAATAAATGTGAGATACACTCCACAATAACTAAAGCCCAATTGATTAATTGTTGTAGCAAGTCTAGCGATTTTCAACTAAATTACTCGAATTCAAGTTAAACCTTTTGTCAGAAAGACTTGATTTAAGTGTGTTGCCAAACGACTTAAAAAAACAGAAGACATATACTCAAAACCAAATACTGGGACTGGAATATACCAATGAAATGCAAAGTAAAAAATTACACGAATTCACAAATAAGAATATAGCCCAATACAATTAAAGTAAAACATTGAAAAACACAATTGCAAAATTTTTAGAAACTTACTTTTCTAAAAATGGCTGCAGTAATTTGCGGAATAAATTAGTTCCGGTGAAACACCATTAACGAGAGCCTTTAAGGTCGTTTTGTTAGTAACTTCTTTAATTAATTTATCAAACTCCATTGAAGCACAACAAAACCCATTAAAGTAATGGAAAATATGAGATTAAAACATTTGCTGCTTTACAAAACAAAAAAAATCCATTGTGAAAAAAGAGTTCAATCAAATTCAGGCATGAATTCTGAGGTGTCACATGTAATTTGTTAAGAACTATAAAGGTAAAACGCTTTTAAGTTTGCTTTTTATTTGTGCAAGTTGTGTTTAAAGTATTTGTAGCGACCACTTTTAATAAATTAGTTCCGCGGATCCAAGATTTCCATGTTTTAGTCGCGCCACTAATATTCCACTTACGTTCTGCCATTCGGTGTTCGCCACGTCACGTGTCACATGTTTGACGTAATGTTATGAACTAAGCTCAACCAACGCACGTCGTTGCGTTGTTTTTAATGTTGTGGAGCTTTTAGCATGGCTAACCAGGTGGGTGGGGTGTGTCGGTTAAGAAATTTCACAAAATGCTGCAATGTTTGGCATTCGTAAAGAAGTATTGCGAAAACATGGTGCAATATTTGGCGTTTGTAAAGTGGCAGAAAAAGTTCAAGGCAGAGTTTAACAGCCTACATAGAAATCATAACAAAACACATTTACTAAGCAAGTCCAGGTAAGTTGTAAATGTTATCACAGCAACAAAAATAAGACAAAAAATATATTTACGATTAAAAAATACGTATGCCTAATATTTTTATTTACAAAAGTTGAAAATCCCAATTTGTTCAAATACAAATTGGGTTATTTTACTCATTATTTTCACTTAAATAAAATTACTTTATGTAGGTTGCGTTTTTTTTATAATTGACATGTTACCTGCAGGAAATAACCAGTTCAAAAAATAATAGTTCGACATCTTATTTTTATTTAAATGGCTTTGCTTAATAAGTGAGTAAATGAGCTCAGACAAAATGGCCTAGAATTGACTTGCTATCTTTGCAAATGACTTAAGTTTAAATATTCTACAAATAAATTTAAAACTAGGAGAAGTCATTTAAATTTTTGTTTGCAACACTTACCAACTAAACTGTACAAGCTAATCGTCAAAATGCGATTTTTTTACTTTCAATAAATACAATAGGTGCTTGTCTAGAATCCTATAACTATATACCACAAGAAACATAATTTGGGTTAGGCTGCGGGTTAGTGTTTAGGTTCTGGTAGATTAAGCAATATTATTAAATATAAATACTTGAGCCACACCCAAACACTAACCGACACCCAAACCCAAATATTGTGCATTGCTTTACTAATTATATCAACGCAGTGGTAGGATTCTAGACTAGCGCCCGTGCTATGTCATGTACTTCAGTTAATGTTTAAAAATTCAAAACCTTGTTAGATTTTTATTTAACCAAAAATGCATTTGTAGTAATGTATAAGAATATCACTGAATTCCACTTAAATACTTTAAAATTTGTCAGATAGATAAGTCAGCACTACAAGAAAATGTGCATACATCAGTAAGTAAAGTACACCTGAAATTAACCTTTATTTCACTCCAGCACACCTAAAGATTTAGCACTACAGAATCAAAATCTCAGCGAAAGTGTCCTAAGTTGCACAAGGGTTTTATTAAAGCTGGGAATGATATATTTAACGCTGGCATGTCAATCATGTTACCCCTGAAAACATTCTTTACCATTGAATTTTTCTTTCGTGTTTTAAGGTTATAATCTTCTGATCTTGTGTTAGTTTAATTAATTAAAATCACAATCTAATTATTATGTCTGCTGGAAAAGCTGTTATTCAATGTCCGGCCCCAGCCTTCACTTCTCCTGCTGTAGTAGATGGTGATTTTAAGGATGTTAGCTTGTCTGACTACAAGGGGAGATATGTGGTGCTTTTTTTCTACCCACTTGATTTTACCTTTGTGTGCCCGACCGAGATAATCGCATTTAGCGACCGTGTGGACGAGTTCCGTGCTATCGGCTGCGACGTACTGGCATGCTCCACCGACTCCCACTTTAGTCATCACGCTTGGACCAACATCCCACGCAAGAAGGGCGGACTCGGACAAATGAACATCCCGCTGATCGCTGACAAGAACTGTCAGATATCCAGGGATTATGGCGTCCTGTTGGAAGAAAGTGGCATCGCCTACCGTGGCTTGTTCATCATCGACGGAAAAGGCCTCGTCCGGCAGATTACCATCAACGATTTGCCGGTCGGAAGATCGGTCGACGAGACCCTGAGATTGGTCAAGGCTTTTCAGTTCACAGATGAGCATGGTGAAGTTTGTCCAGCTGGCTGGCGACCAGGCGATGACACCATCAAGCCGGAGCTAAAGGAAAGCCAAGAATATTTCAGCAAGCAGTAACATGCTGATCTGATGAGTTCCTTCACACTATGAAAAAAAGCCCCAAAAAATAGACATTTCTTCACTTACACATGTTGTATTTTCAAATTTGGACACTTGCCAATGCCAAGCTTACTGTTTTTTTTTTCACATTTGCTGTTCTGTATTTACATCATGTCATTATGCGGTGGCGCTGTTTGTTGCATTATATAAAGTTCAAGAGATTCGTTGCACATCTTACCATAGATTTGGCTACCTTGCTTTTTAAATCAACATAACTGTGTTTCGTCTAGGTTGTTTTGACAAGCTGTATTCGGTTTGCAAATTTGTGAATTTCTTTATTTAAACAGGGTGCTAGACAAAATGGAAGTGTGAAATGTTTAAGGCTGTTATACACAAACTGATATGTGCACAACTCATGATTTTGCTGTCAATCATAATCTGTTTTGGAGAGAATACCAATAACAAGCAACATCACAACCCTAACAGGTGGGGAACTTTGTGGCCTTAAACTTCTTTTTTTATATCCCCCCCCAAAAAAACACCGTTACATTAGTAATTAAATATTTCCATTCTTTTTAACTGTCTAAAGAATATTTATTGGGTTGTTTGAGTCTTCTTTATCCACTAAAATGAGTATTAAATTTGGGTGTAGGTTGTGTTTCACACATTGTTTGGGTTTTACAAGTATCTGGTTAGGTCAGTTTCCAACCTGGGGTGGCATTTCTAATGCTAAATAAGTCTGAGTGGAATTTAAAATTGTGCTGTTTGCTCCTTTTGTAATCCTCTTTAAGCAACTCTTTGTTGTACTGTTGGGAGTACCATAAATAGAATAATACAGGGTGTCCATAAAGTCTCTTTACAATTTAAAAAAATATTAAGAAGTGAAATGATGAGATATTGCAATGAGGTTTGTTTTTATGTTGACCTTAAATACACTTAAAAAATATCATTACTTTATTTAATACACTTTTATATGGGCACCATTAGTTGCACGAAGCACATCTAAACGGTTAATTTAGAAATTTTGTTTGAAACAATAAAATTTTGTGTCAATAAAAACTTTATGAAATACTGATTAACATAAAACAAACCTCATTGCTATATCTCATCATTTCATTTTTCAATAATTTTTTTAAATTGTAAAGAGACTTTATGGAAACCCTGTAAATGGCTTATTTGCCCAATCAACTTGGAAATGCCAATTAACTAAGTCAAATAAGGCACAACTTTTTTACAAATGCTTGATTTAACTTGTTAAACACAAATTTATTTTTAGGACAAAATTTAAAATTATTATATATTTTAATTTAAGTAAATGTATAGAAATAGGTTCGAAGTAAAATTAAAACAAATGCCAAACATTTTCAGGCCCTTAATTATAGTGAGCGGAGTAGACGGAAGACTTGCAGCATTGGACGGAATCAGCGGAGATCTGCGTTGGACTTTAGACTTGGGATCTGGACCGCTCATCTCCTCCTCTATATCAAAGTTGATTTATAAAGAGGTGATTTTTTGAGTTTGTATTATTATTATGTATGCTATTTTTTTTTTTTTTTTTTTTTTTTTTTTTTTTCTATATATTTTTTTTTTCTGGTAAAACCTAAAAGTTTTAGCCATATCTTAAGATTTTCCTACTTTTATATTTGCTTTTATTTACTTTTTCTGCATTTGCTTTAAATTATATATTCTAACATTGAATTACTCTTTTTTGTCTAAAATAAACTGAAAAGTAAATAATGGTCCCCTTAGTTAGTTATGAATTAACAATAAAATAGACTCAAAAGGATTTAATGTTCAGAAGTTCTCAATATTGTTTGGTATTGCTTTTCAGTTTGTGAAATGAGTTTTTGTGTGTTTTAGGATGGAAAGTCAATTCGCCTCATTCCTTCTCTAAGCGGGGAACTTTACCGATTTGATGGCGAGGCCGTGGAGGTATAAATTCTGTTTTTACCTAATTTATGCCTTACTTTCAACTACAGGATATTCTTAGAATATAAAGAGAAAAATGTATAATGTATTCTTTTAAATCATCCAAAAAGTGAAAAAGTAAAAAAAAATTGTTTTTGAGCCTTGTGCTGTTTAGAATTATGTAGTTTTACCATCAGGCAAATTTGCCATATTAGTAATAAATCATTACATGCGTTTATCAAACTTATTTGCCAGCACTTTTTGTTGCTTTCCTAGATAACTGAAGGACACTCTCAATTTAATTTAAATGATCAAACTTACCTAACTTTTAAATCACTATTCATGCCAGCTATCTAATGTAGTCTATTTGTCATTTAATCTACTGTCAATACAACATAATGAAAGGGACATGCTCAATCTGACAAAGTTTATTATTGAATGAATTTGTAGGATTTTTTGCAGACCAGAAAAATGCCCTTGTAGACCCAAAGGGATGACAGCTTTATAACCTTCAGTAGATAATATTTAGCCTAATTAGCCATTTATCTTTAAGATAATAATTGCGTTAAATATAATGTTTTGAATTTAAAGTCTGGGAATGCATTTTTTATGTGTTTTATAATAATATATATCCTCTTTAATATATATTTATGTTTAGACGTACAAATGTTTTGTGTTAAATACAGGCGGTACCTTTTGATATTGATCAATTGCTGAGCTCATCATTTCGCTTGGCTGAAGACACAGTGCTTGTGGGAGGTAGAGAGACTTCTACCAGCGGAATCGATTCATACAATGGAAGGTATTTTTTTTATTATTTTTGTATTTAAAGTTAAACCAAAGGCTGCAGTGTTGACCGATGACCAGTCATTAATGTGACTAAAATGCGAAATAAAAAAAGTTTATCAAAGAAAACGAAACTTGAATTTGCATTGGTTACAGTAAAGCACGTATTGGAATTACAAATAAACAGTATCAAACATGCTCTTTTATTTAAAATATATATTTTATTAACATAAAAAAATAGTGAAACATTTTTGTGTTCATTAATTTTTATGTAGGGTTCTGTACACCTGCAATGCCAGTGGGTGCGACAAGAATACCGAAGTAAAAGAATCAGAAGGTGTTGTAATAATCAAGCGTAGACAGCAAACAATCAGATCAATTGAAAACCGTAATGGCAATGAGAAGTAAATATTTTTGTGTGTTTTTTTAATCGTCTTAATTGGGTTTTTGATCATTTGTGACAAAATGTGCACCAGTCAGTGCAGAGAGTTAGGTTATAATGTGGGTTTATAAATAGTCACCATTTCAGCTGAAGCAACCCACACAATTAACTATTTTTAGATGCTTGGTAGTGGTGAATAAAAGTCGTGGACATGCAGTGATCAAATATTTTTTAATAAATAATTAAATATTAATCAGAGTGCTTGTCATTATAAGTAATAAAACAAATGGATCTGACCAGATACTGACGTCTTTATCAGTGTAAAGGAATTTATTAATAACACAAAGGCTTACACAAGTGGATTCATATCTTATTCAAATAGAATACAAAACAATGTTATTGAAACAGCATCAGTGTAAGTTAAACATCATCCCCAAACACTTACAAGTAACTCACAATATGAACTCCTACTGCGGAAACATAGTAATACCAACTGCTGTAAGGACAACTGCAATGTCAAGGCACTATGTGCTCAGTGACCTTTGACCATTTGACCACAAGTAATAGAATGCATACATAATTAAATAGGTCATAAAGCGCTGACATCAAAATGCGTTCTAGTCGAGTAACTGTTAATCTAAGTAACTTTCCAGTAAAAGTTGCATAGAAAGCATTTTGTGATAACTAATATTAATGTTAACCATACGTGATATTAAAAGGCAGTGCCTATTGGTAATTTAAGATATATATAATATTTCTTAGCACCAGTGTAATGCTCATAATTGGCAATATTTATTGTGTACAGTTGGAACTTCAGTGTTGGTGAAATAAACCTGGACTTTGCCAAGGGGAGATCGGTTAATCTTATTGAAAGCTCCGGTGAAACAGAAGATGCATCGGATAAAGAACCAAGCGTTAGTCTTAAATATCTAATTACAGCCAAAGGAATAAAACTATGCAATTGATTTGTAAAGATTAACAATGAGTTTAGATCTGTGTCTTATTATGCTTAACCTCATCATTAATTTTGAATATATAACCCTTTAGCACCTTTCTTGAACTGTAGCAGTTTTAAGTTATATATAATGTGACAAAGCCAACATTTAAATAGATGATGACAAAACTACTCTCTGTAGAATTGGGAAAAATGCTTATCATTTTACAGTCCAAGTAACAAAACATTTGTGTGCAAAAATTAACACTGATTTTTATTTTATTTTTTGTTTTATTATACTTCACTATTGAGCCATTCTTCTAAATAACTCTTGTAGCACCTTTTGTTGACCTGTGGCAATTTTGAGTTTTTATATGTGATAAATACAACTTTTATTTGATCTGACCGTTAAAACTCTCTGTAGAACTCAGGGGACAAATGCTTCACTGAAGATTCGGAAATGTTTGGAATCCACCAAATCGACTTAATAAAAGTGATAGTACCAGACGGCACTGTTTGCATGGTTGGACCAAAAAACAAACACAAAATTCTATGGAAGTATCAGGTGTGTATTCTGTTAACAAAAAACTTTTTTGTTTCCTATTTACATTATTTTTTTTACCCAAGTTTGAATGTTTTCATATATTTAGACAAAAATATTTTTTGTTAATGAAATGCAAGAACTAAGTTGAAAGTTAGACATTATCTTGCCTGTATCGAACACTCTGAAAGAAAAATAATAGTGAGATGAACATTACAAATCTCATAAATGATCATTTTTTTAAATGTTTATTTAAAAAATGTCCTTTTCCCTGTTGTGTTTGTTCAGTTTAAAACACCAATATCAGCAGCCTGGCTGTTGTACAATGAACAAGTATACAAGCTCAATTTGTTCGATCCTGCCAGAGTTCCTGCTCTTGAAAAGGATTCGCCTGGGAAAGAACTTGCCACAAAGGACACCATTTATATGGGTATGTACATAAATATTCTAAAGGTTCTCACAATTTTTTTGAAATGCATTGAAGGCCACAGTTCTGTGACGAAATCTGTTGGACAACCCTAGTTTTAAAAGCTGAACATACATCTTTTACTTTGTTTATTACCTTTACTAACATTTTGTAGGGATGACAGATAACATTAGATTAGAGCCGATACCCTATGCCAAGTTATGGGATCGTTAGTCGACTGATGCTAGGGTGGTATCGGTCACAATCCGATAACAAATACATATATATATTGAAATATTCACTATAATTTGTATTTAAAACCAGAAATTTTATCTTGAAACGCTGATTTTTCGAAAATAGTATAGATTAAAAACTTAGGGTAACTAAACACCTAGACACTAAAACAAGTTTGGTTGTAATAGTAAGGAAACAATACCTTTGAACGTTTCATTTAAAATATATATTGTGCTTTTTTGAGCTTAGTAATGACGTCATTTGGTATCGGACTGCAATACCTTTTTGTACAAAATATCGGGTATCAATATCGCAATTGAATGTCAAGTGTCAGACATCCTTACTTTGTGTATAAAAAACATTTACAATTATTTAGACCTTCATTTAAAACAGCATGATCTAGATGTCAGGTACAAGTACAATAATGATTAACATTCTCACATTGAACGAAAATGTGCGAGAGCATAAATGTAAGTTCATTTATTTAGGTACTTTCAAAAGTGACGTGTACATCCAAGCAGCGCCATCAGTTCAAAAGGCAATAGCAATTGCTGCCCACTACAATACACAAGGGACGAATTCAAAGTGAGCAGAGTGGACAATTTTTCCTATAATGCAACATTGTTTTAAACTTTTTAGCCAGATTAACTGCTAATTCAAAGCTAGCCTAACTAGCCTATTGATTCTTTGTCGTCTAGTGTCGGTGACATTATACTTCGCTAATTGATACTTTTAATCTCTTAGTTACTTCATTGTTACGTCATATATGAGAACCATTTTATATGTTGGGCCTGGGGGCAAATTTGATACTCGTCTTTGCTATAAGGGTTCTAGTTGAACCGACTTTTATGACCACAAAATTACTAAAGATGTGTGGAACTTTTGTATTGCATTTTTACGTTAGTATAAATAACTTTGTTAAGTATCTAAGGAAAGTCACATGACTTTAAACTTGTATGCTTTTAAAATGACTAGTTTTAGACACTGTTTTTTTATTTAATTCAAAACAGCTTTGTTGAAAATATGATGATGATTTTTCATTTTAAAGGGCCATGATATTAACATTTTTACTATTGTTATCACTTATACAAAATTAAAAAAAAAGCAATTGATGATTTTTCAATTTTAAAGGGCTATGATATTAACATTTTTACTTATGTTGTAGTTATTACTTACAAAATTGAAAAAAAAGCAATTAGACTTTTCAATAAAGTCAGCTAACAGCGTTTATCCAACGAGCCCAACTCAATGTCTTCCAACTTTCAGGAACAAGTCTCCGAGGTTTTCCTATCAACCTTACCTGGCCAACACAGACCGCCTGACCCAAGCCACGGTGGGCCAAAGTGATAAGAGCGACGACGGCGCGTCCAACGAACTCGTCGTCAAAGGAAAACCGCCCATTCATGGTAGCTGCCGAAATCGCTTGACTATTTATGATGAGTTAGAATCAGGTACCCGTACTTGCCCGAAAATGCCCTGCATAAAACCATTTGTAAATCAAGCTGATCATTAGATCTATCGAATTGAGTAGTTGCTTTTTTCTATTATTTTAATCAAACCAGTTGACTAGTGGGTATTAAATACTTCTTCTTTTTTTCATTTATGTAGTGATACCTAACTAAAAGTCAATTTAATATGACATTGGTTATGTCAATGATGAAATGTCAATTCACAATTTGCTTGGCATTAGGAATTAAAAATCATTTAATTAAATTCCTACATTCTGCTCGGTCAAATATGTGGGACATCAGTCACTGCAAAGCTTGGTAAAACATCAATGTCACCCAACTCTATCCAAAATACATGATAAACTATGTCTCTCCAGTCTCCATATGTTTTCAAAAATGTCCAGATTTTGTTGTTTCATTTTAATAATGATAACCTAATACCTTTCAGGCCAAACTAAAAAGGATATAAAGTATGTCAGTGTATTATGGCATTGGTTATGTCAATCATGAACTGTCATTTCACAATTTGCTTGGCATTAGGAATTACAGTTTGTATTTAAAGGCCTACATTACACTCGGGTCAAACATATGGGACACCAGTCATTGCAAACCATGGTAAAACAGTAATGTCACCCACACCACAATACAAATGATGAACCAGTGTTTCCAAATGTTTTCAGAAATGTCCAGATTTTGTTGTTTCATTTTAATAGTGATACCTAATACCTTTCAGGCCGAACTAAAAATAAAATAAAGAATATCAATTCAATATGACATTTGATATATCAATCATTAACAGTCAATTCACGACTATGTCACTCCACATGTTTTAAAAAAGGTTCAGATTTGCATATGTTGGTGACGCAGATAAATGACACTAATCTGAGAATTGATATTTGTGTCTTATATTTTTTAAACATGAAATCTAATTTTAGGCGGCGGTTATTACCTGCAAGGAGACGTTTCTTACCTTTCAAGGGCAAGGCTACAAGGATCGAAGAAGCAAGGCAGGGCAACGATCGACTCGTTCGAAAATGAGTCGTACAAGTACGTATGCTGTAATTTGAAATCCAGGCCTAAGGGTGAAAATAGTTGATCTTTGGGGTGACTCACGCGAGAACTAAAAATCCCATCCTATCATGGCAATGAGCAACCACAAGGATGGGAATTCCAGGCGTGGAATTTTCCATCCTTTAGGACTAGGTGTTCCATCTTTAAACATGGGTTTGGCTAACTTTCTTTTTTTTATATTACTATGCGTGGAATTTTTCATCCTGCAAACTTTTCCTATCTTTTTTGATGGGTTTTGGTCATTATGCATGATCGATTTTAACACGTATATAATACCGCTGCGATGTTTATTAAAAGAAGGTGCAATTTAAAGAAGTTCAAAAAAGCTAACAGTAATTTCAGGTCATAATAAAAAGGTAACTATCGGAGGTGAAAAAGTAAAATGCAAATGTAACATACGATAAAAAAATAAATTAAGACATATGTATGCTGTTCATAGTCTTAACTAAACATATGCATTTTGCTTGTGTTGTTTGACTGATTTAGGTGTCTAACTACTATATGGCATAAGAACAAAATCAACTGGGGGGGTTAACATTTTTTACAACTTTTTTTACAGTAGCAGTATGAGCTCACCTTGTTAGTATTATGCAGTAGTATATTTTTATGTGTCAAGTTGGGTATTAGAATTAAAATATTAATCCACTTGTTAAGGCTAAATTGTGTTGTTAATAAATTCCTCCACGATAATAAAGACTACATTAGTCGATTGTTTACATGTATTTTCAAATCTGTTACGTTTTTAGTTATTGAAGTTCATTGTTTAACATTTAAGCAGATCTCCGCTGTTTTCGAAGATGTCAAGTAATTTAATTGATAGCAGAAAATTTTTCATTGAAAATATTGTGGTAATTTCAACCCAAGTAGGCCCATATGAATTGCCAACTGAGAACAGAAAAATTTAGTAATTTTGTTACACAATAAAATTGCTATGTTAGCAATATTTTTTTGCAGCCAATACGATATTGAAGTCGTGTACTCTTCTGTTATGCATTACTGGAAGGAGTTACTTATCCTCACCGTTTCTGTATCCATCTTTGTGCAGTGCTTGATCGCTAAAATCATACAAGTCAAGGTGAGTTTCGTGTTTTCGAATTAGTCCCTTAACGAGTTCAATACACCGGCCATAAAATATGTAGTCCATAAAACTATTTTTTGCATTAAAATTAACCGTGCCCTATAGATTGTCTAGAAACCTGAATTTGGTTTGCCTACATTGACACCTATACCACACTGGTAAAAGATGAACTCTGTATAGCGTTAAAAAATGTTAGACTAGAAAGGTTTAAGTTCTACTTTGAGGTGTTATCTTGTGAGTCTGTGATTAATGCATGTATTCCTCTTATGAGCCTTATCTTCAGCAAGTGCATATTTTGAATTGACTGGTTCTACCTACAACGACTGTAGCGGCCTTATGTCCTAAATTATTTAATTCTAATAGAAAGCTTAACTAGCTAATTCTGCCTATTTATTTGAGGACAACGACCGCCGTGAGTTCGTGTTGTTTTCCTAAATTAATCTTGTTTGAAGCTTGTAACAAAACACACACCACTCGATTCCAGTTGATAAGATATATTAAATGCATTAAAGTTAGTATTTATAATTATTGCCAAACGAATCGATCGATGCACACAAAACACCATGGTCTTACATTTCCCATTATTCTAACATATTACAAATGACAAACATTAACTGACAATTGATAATAAATGAAAACTTACAACCGATAACTTAACATGTCCAAAGTAAACTCACACAAATCACAAAGCGTCGCCGCTGCTTAGTGTAACAGAAGAACATATTTGGCAAACGAAAGCTGAAACGCGTAATCTAAAACCCTATTTATCACATCGTAAAATCACTTAATGAACTCTAAGATTTGGCTTATGGCAATTAATTAATTTGGGTGTTTAAGTGTTGAAAAACACGTAACACTTAGGCAGCCGTATTCGAGACCTTTAGTTAGCGTCTGCCTTTTCGTCTGGCGTTCAGCTCGTAACCTGGCTGGTATTCCCGACCGAATTGCCAGATTTAGCTTCTACTCAGCTGAGCAGGCATGATATTAATTTGATTAGTATAACCACATGCAAGTTAATTACATGTTGCGAACGTGACGTAACGGTGACGCAACAACGATATACAGTTAAAAAAAGTTTTTTTTAAGCTATGAATTTTCTTTTCAAGCATTTGAAAGTCACTGAATTTGTTTTTCATAGAATTGTGGCATCCCCGCCTTGAAAAAAAGTTTGTTCATCTGATGTAACTAAGCTTATGGTTAAACCGAAATTTGGCCCAAAGTTGATTTGTAAACGACTTTGCTTGAAGTTTTTTAAAGCTACAGGTTTACAGCACCGGTGACCAATATAATTAGAATTGCCATCGCCTCTTTAAAAAATTTAGCAACTTCGCCACTTTTTAGGGACGACTGACTGGCAGAGACAGAATGCAAGAAGCGGTAGCGTTACCAGAAACCGATTTGCCCCCAAACTACTCAATAAACGACGTGCCTGGAAGCGTGTTCGAGTCGAGATTCACACAAGACTTTGAACCCCTGGAATGCCTTGGCAAGGTAAGGTCTATTTGCCGAAGGTATTCGTGGCAGATTAGGATTGTAAAATTTCGCAATTTAGCGCCAATATAGAGAATTCGGGACTCGATAAATAGAAGACACAATGGCATTCTAGAAATTAAATGGTTTGTTAATTTTTTTCGAACGCTGTTTGTTTTCGGACAAAGCCTAATGCTTTGTAATTTTATCTGGACAAAACCTACATGTAGGTGATACGCTAGTAGTACAGAATTGACATGTAATCGAAAACCAGTGGCTACCGCTGGGAAAAAGATTGCTTAGATATATTTTTTAATGCATTAAAAGTATTTCAATTTTGAGCCAAAGGTTCGTTTTTTTAACCATTGTAAAAGAAAGCGCCAGTAAAAAGCCACTATAGGAAGTACGTGACTATAATATACCTAAGCGGTAACAAATGACCTGAACACAATTTTCAAACAGCGGTAACTAAGAGCTGTTGAAACCAAGTATGGCAATTTAACTGAACCAACCACGCTCTTATCCGTGTAGAATTGTAGATCAATTTACTCAAGATTAGTTTAATAAATCATAAAGCAGTAGGATGCCTTTTTCCGGTAACGTTTTTGTAAGTTTTTACATATTGAAAGATTAAAGCCTAAAAACCTTTAAAAAATCGTGATTTATTTTTACCAACCTTTAATCATATTAAAATCGTGATTTATTTTTACCATGGATTATGTACGCCTCAAATCGCTTAAAAATACCAGCTGTATGTATGTGTGTTCCTTTAAATATGTAGTTTTAATAAAACACTAGGCAAACTATTTCATCCAGGGTTAAGCTGTTATATACCTGATAATTCTCTTCCGCTTAAATGAAAAAAAAAATGGTTTGGACTACTTATGTTGTCTTAATGCGTGATATAAAAAAAATGTTTTTTTGTCAACATATGTGTAATGTTTAGTTAGCAAACACATGTATCTTTATTCTTAGGGCGGTTTTGGCGTTGTGTTCAAGGCAAGAAACAAGATGGATGATTGTCAGTATGCAGTGAAAAGGATATTGCTCCCAAACAAGTAAGTTCCTGTCCTAACTACGCTCATGCCTAGTAATATTTTAAATGAACCGCAGTCGGACCAAAGAATATAAATCAGGAGTTCTTTCTTGCCAAAAATCGCAAAACATAAAATAAAAACACCATCCCCCGGGGTAAAAAGTATCTTGCGATTTTGTTGAGCTTATTGAGCTAAAGTTTGCTTTAACCTTAATAAGTTCAATTAATTCTTTTAAGTTGTTAACCGACTATTCCTTAATTAATTTTCAAAAAAATGATAGGAATCGATGCGTTGGTCGCAACATATGAATGAACTTCCTATATTAACTTAGGATCGTATTTGCACCGATACCGGTATCGGCTTTGATATTATCGGACATCCCTTATTGCGACAGCCAACATCTAAAACCCTATTCAAGAGCTGCTGTCAAACTTTTCATTGTACGCTATACCGATGTGAACACCACATTTTTTTTATGCTGATTGGAGATCGTATATCTCAACCTCAGAAATTTTCTGAAGGCGATTAAAATAATGTAAAGTGCAATAAAGTCTTCGTTTTGCTGCCAAAAAAATGCGATAATACTCGGAAAATCGTTATTTTTCTTTTAAATCATAAAATCAAAACAAAATATAAATTGTTCCATTCTGCTGAACTGGGCGACGGCGACGGGTCTACCTCTTTTTCCCCACAGAAATTATTAACAATGTATTTCGCGTACAATAAATCGATTGATTTCTAGTGCGTAACCTCAGTTTCAAAAGACGCCCTGACCTTAACTTGACCTCGGTGCCTTCAATTTCAGCGTGAACGCGCGCGAGAAAGTTCTGCGCGAAGTTCGTGCCCTCGCCAAGCTGGAACACCCTTCGATCGTTCGGTACTTCAACGCTTGGAGCGAACACCCACCCCAGGGCTGGCAGAGACAGAGAGACGAAACACTTTTAAAGGACCTCAGGTATATATTTTGAGTTACTTAATTAGGACTATTAGTGGCCATACAGAAGTAAGTATCACTTTGAACGTTTCACATAACTCTTTATTCCTTTATTTCCGAAAGAGTTATTTAAAACGTTTAAAATGATGCCTAGTTCCGTGGGCTTTGATATTCTTATTACGTCTTACAACAACCTCCAACCATTATGCTCTTAAGTTATTTTAGTTTTAAAGATTTGATTTTTTGATTTTTTATATATATATATATATTTTTTATTTGAGCTTGGTTACCAGTTTTTTTTTTCGGTGGTTTATGGGCCTTTAGTATATTTTAAGTGATTTAACATTTTTTAAAGATTAAGATTTTTCGCTTCTTAATGCTCAATGACTCAGTTTTCAAAAAGCTGTTTTAAATATACTATGCCTGGTAGCAACAGCATATTTACAGAAGTAGGTATTTTGAACGTTTGAATAACTGATGTTGAAAATGAAAGAGATATTCGAAACGTTCAAAATGATACCTACTTCTGTATGGGCTTTGATATTCTTATTACGTCTTACTACAACCTCCAACCATTATGCTGTTTGTTGTACCGTGAAATCGTTAGAATTTGATGAAGTGGGTGCCAGCTTTGTTGGGCGATGAATTGCTTTTTTTTCTCCCAAGCATCTCACTTCCCTTTACTTGCGGCCAGAATAAATGGAAAAATCAAATCAGCCGACTCAGGATTTGTTAATTCAGGATGTTCGCTATGCAGTTCAGCGTCTCTGGTTTCATGCGTATCCTCACTATTCGCCGTTATAACAAATTGCAGCAGCTTTGTCCGCAAACGTCGACTGGCGAAATCTGTGCTGCCATGAACGCCTGTTTTGCGTATTTGCTCCAGCTAATTTGTAATATTATAGATGGACGGGCATTTTTATTCACTTATTTTTACATGTTACATACCTTACTGATCGTAATTAATAAAAATGAAAGCATACCTTTTTTAGACGTCACCTATCTATACTTTTCAAGGTATCTTATCAAACGAACTATATTTAGCTAATTTTCTGTCCACTTTGACAGCCCCTCTTTATAAAGCGAAAAACATCTTCTATTCAAATTTAGCTCGCTTTCAATATATCTGCCTAGTTTCTGTAAATCAATGTGATTTTCCGCAAAATCCTCTCCACCTGGAATACTCTCCACAGATCGTAGATGTTGCATTTTTTTTACACGCGCGCAAAATTTTTTTAAAGCATTGTTGAGCAAAGTTAGTTACTCAATTGGTTAATTACTAAGATAAAAAAGCTTGTCAATTTTAAGGATTTGAGATTTTTTCTTAATGACTTGACGCAAAAGTTCCCGATACAATCTTAATTTGGTCCACCGGATGAAAAAAGTCCAGTGCCTTAATCCAGGGGTGAACAAACTGCGGCCCGACTAAAATTTCCCGGCCTTTTCCGTATTGCCTTAATAAAATTTGAAAACTGTTGAAATGGTTTTGAGCTTGAAAACTAAACTGAACGACCATATCATCCACCACCGTTGTTTTGTTAAATTGTTTTCAGTTTCTTTGTTTATATTCGACCCACACCATTTATTAAAATGATATAAGTGGTCACATCCTTGTCTATTAAAAACGATAAAAGAAACATTTCCTTCGTTTACCAAAATAACTAAGGTAAAAAGTACAACACAAAATTATATATCCGTCTCGCGATCGACAGGCCATACAGTCATCAGACCCTTTATTGACCAAGTTTACTTACATCTGCCTTAACCATAATAAACTCTCTCTTTTCAGCGCTTGGTCCCACTCCCACACAACCCACCACCAGCACCAAGCCAACGGCAGCGAATTCCGGGCCGCCATTTACACAGAGACTCGCGCCTCGGACGCAAGCGACGCCCACCACAATGACGTCACCCACCCTAAGGACACGTCATCCGAAAGAGCGTCATGCTC
The DNA here is from genome assembly GCF_963924565.1 of Ascidiella aspersa. Classification (NCBI taxonomy): domain Eukaryota; kingdom Metazoa; phylum Chordata; class Ascidiacea; order Phlebobranchia; family Ascidiidae; genus Ascidiella; species Ascidiella aspersa. The sequence continues at coordinate 5,719,186 of NC_139449.1, forward strand.
GAGCGGCGACAGTCACGTGACATTTGACCGCTGCCTGGGCGCAGCAATAGACGAAACGGCGGCGTTCGCCTTTTCGCCAAAATTGGACGCGGGAGATACGCTTGGCTCATGGAAAGAAGACAGCACTGAAGGTTTCGGAGGCCTTCAGACCACATCACGGGGCCGATTTTTCCAGGGCGGCAAGTTTTTCCAGTCGGCCAGCCTTTCATCCAACTGGAACAACAGTTCGACGGCGGCGAAAGAGCCAACCGGCGCCCTGCCGTTTGGAAGATACGGCGGTAAGCAGGATTCGGTCAGTGTTGTGTTCGGAGACGACGGATACAGCAGCAGACAGCAGCTGGACAACAGCGCACAAAGCGAGGTGGGCCTTTCTACCTTTAAACCAGGACTTATTCTCGGTGATCGCTGGGTTTGCAGTATGAATGGGTTCATCGAGAATTGATATATTCTCCCAGTAATCAATTGATCCATTCACCAAATAATTGATATATTTACCCAAGAATTATCATATTAACCCGAGAATTAATATATTTACCCCATAATTAATATATTTATGCGAGAATTAATATAATACCCGAAAATTAATATGTTTACCCCAAAATTAAAATATTTACCCGAGTATCAATATGTTTACCCCAAAATTAATAAATTCACCAAAGAATTGGTATATTTACCCCGGAATTGGTCAAACATGGGAAAATTGCATGCCAGTAAATTGTATTTTACCAGAACTATACATGCCATATTTTGTAATAGTCGCCGTATGGCACATTTCGTAAAATAGTGTTTGATGTACATTAAAAAAATAAATAAATCAACCTAAATCTGGACACAATTGCGCATCACAAGGGTATATTGTTTAGCATTTTATCGAAGTGTTTTTGTATATCATTTACAATTTATACATGCATGATGTATCACTGGAAAGTTTTAACATTTCTTGACCAAAGTTAGTTAGTCTAATTTCTAACTATGTATTGTATACTTACAATCTATGCAATAACTAAGGAAAAAACAATTTTATTTTTGTTTTAAAGCAAACGCAATCGACAGATGGAAAAGCTGAATAACTAAGGAAAAAACAATTTTATTTTTGTTTTAAAGCAAACGCAATCGACAGATGGAAAAGCTGAATCCGATCCGGCTTCTGACACCGAAATCAAATTGCGCAAGCGATCATTTTCAGGAAATCGTAAGTTTTTTTACGGTCGTAACTTAAGCTCATCGATTGGCCTTGAAGTCGCTATTTCTACTCAATATGGACGAATGGCGCATAAATTTGCTTTTTTACTATTAATCGAACTGAATTTAAAAACCTTTGAACAACTTAATTGGTAATTACCAACATTTTGCCTGGGTAACAAAAAGTATGCTTCTTTTTACTAGGGTTTGTGTGAACCTTTTACGATAAATTTATGACTTTAGGCAATTTTATGTTAACCGTTTTGGAAAAAAGGGCCTACAGAGTTTCCCGTTGTAAAAAGCTTTTTATATAGCACGGCAGTGCTTTTAAACTATAGTGTAATTATTCTCAAAGGGGAAATTTTATGACGGAAATTTTGATAATTAAATGGGATTCGATATTTACTAACTGAAAAGTATTTAACCTTCCATTAGTTTCAAAGTTACGATTATTCTAGTGCTGTTAAATCGATTTTTAATTGCAGTTGACCAATTTATAGATCCTAAAAAGGGTTATAAAATGCAATATCTCCTCAGATTTAGCGGAACTAAAAAAATAGTTAATAGCGACTACGGCATGTTAACCCTGAGATGTTGTATTATTCGTCAAGGGATAGTTGGAAAAGCTGTTTCGCACCTAAAACAACTCCAATTTTGTTCCAGGGTATTCGAGGAACACGAGTTTGCGGGAGGTGGTCTGCGGTGGCCAGCCAGTAGAAGGGGAAAAAGCGAATCCCTCAGAGCGCAATAGGCCCGAGCGCACCATGTACCTCTACATACAGATGCAGCTCTGTCACAAAGACAGCCTTCGCGAGTGGCTGGTCGCCAATTCGAATGGCAGGGACCGTGTCGTGTGCATCGACATTTTCCAGCAGGTGATTATTGCTTGGCAATAGTGCAGTGTTGTATGCTGAGGTCGCTGTTAAAATGACCTTAGATATCAAATTCAGTCTATCGCGAAATAACTGCAAGTCCTAACTCCCAAGTCGATTTGTTTTTAATTAGCTTTGTTAATGCTCACTCAAATCCAGTTACTTACGAGCATCTAAAAATAAACGTTTAACCAGGGTTTCTCAACCTATGATTCTCGACCGGAAATTTAGTTGACGTTTGATTTGGTTGGGCAGCCGTAGCCGACTGCAGTAGTTTTATATGATTAGATACATTCAGATTTGTTCTGAGGTGGATTTCTCCAATTTTTAAAATAATGCAAGCAATAAGAAGACATGGCTCATATCAATAACGCTGAATAATGGTAATTTCTATTGTTTTGTTCGCTCACAAAAATGTCAGTGAATTTAACTGGGTGGCCAAAGCTGCGCTGATGAACTTACCCTTTTGTTTTAGGGTCGCTGCAAAAACGGTTGAGAAACGCTGCGTTGAACTGTTACAATTGGAAATCATTTATCTGATTTTAAACACACTTTTTATGCAAGCACCCAAAACAAATAAGAAGCAAGCAAACCGAATAAAGCACTTTTTGTTAGACATTTTTCTATCGTTTTAACGCCCGCCTTGTTGGTTAATGTCATTTGGCCATTTCCAAAATACAGTCAAACCGTGAATGGATACAGCTTCATAGTTTAGTTTTTAGTCCCGTGACGTACGTGCCACACCGCACCTCACAATGAATATTATCAAATTATCCACTTTTTATTTTTTACAGTAAAAAAGTCATTTTCCACCCCACAATAAATAATAATAAATTAACCATTTTTTTACAGTAAGAAAATTTCACTTTCCACCCAATAATAAATAAGAATATATTGTCCACTTATTTTTTTTTTTTTTTTTTTTTTTTTATTGTAAAAAAATCACTTTATTTAAGGTGGTCAGCGCCGTGACGTACGTGCACGACCAGAGTCTCATCCACCGCGACCTCAAACCGTCCAACGTTTTCTTTTCGCTGGACGGAACGGTCAAGGTGGGCGACTTCGGACTGGTCACTCAAGTGGGCGACGGCGCCGTGGACGAGACCGAATTGCCCGAGGTTTTCGCGGAGGAACACCGACACACGCAGCAGGTCGGCACGCGGATGTATATGGCGCCAGAGCAGGTTGGTTTTCTACTACATTTTTGTGAAGGTTTATTAACCAACCGGGGATGTCCGATATTTTTGGATCGGGGACGATACCTGATGTCAGGTGGAAGTATCGGTACTCTAGGGATGTCCGATATTTTTGGATCGGGGACGATACTTGATGTCAGGAAGTATCGGTACTCTAGGGATGCCCGATAATGGATATTTTAATCCGATACCCGATATTTTGGACTAATAATATCGTAATATCGCGACCGATCCGATATCAAATGACGTTATTACAATGCTCAAACCAAACAGATGTAATTAAAATAAAGCAGCTTCCGAGGGGCTAGATCACAGTTGTTATTAAACACATATGTGTGTGTGTCTTTCATTCATGTAATTAAAACGTTCAAAGATAATTTTTCACAGGTTATTAGGCAACAAAATGCTTTAAACTCGATTAATTAAAAATAACATCCTAATACATTTAGTTTATATTCCTGTGTTAATTATGAAACTATTATTTTGCAGTTTAACTATAACCCAATTTTTTTGATTAAAAAATGGTTAAGTTGTTTGTTGTACAGGAAAAAATGTATAATATTTTCGTACTAAAATATCGGACAACATTTAGCGATAACGATATATCGCTAGAAGCCAAATATCGGCCGATATTATCGCTAAACCGATATATAGGTCTATCTCCAGTCCCAACCCGATGTTGTCGGACATACCTAATCTACCAACGGCCAAAAAACCCTTTGTTAACCAACCACTGTGATTGGCAGATGACCAGCCGTAGCTACTGCTCCAAAGTTGACGTATACGCGCTTGGCTTGATCCTCTTCGAGCTCGTCAACCCATTTGGGACGCAAATGGAGAGGATTCGACACCTGACCGACGCCAGAAACCTCAAGTTTGCCGACTCCTTCGTCCACGATTTCCCACAAGAGGTAAATCGCCCTTTATTTATGTTAATCCTTATTTGATTTAAGGATTTTACCAGTATATCTGGTCTAAAATTCTACCACATTTTTAGCAATAACGTAACAAGTTGTCAAAATAAAAAAACGCAAGGAATAAATAAATATGGAAAAATACATCTAATAATACTTGACCACCTGAAACAAAACGCTAACTTGCGCCCTAACCCGAATAATGCTAGCAATGGAAACCCCGGACAAAAATGTGGTCGGATTCTAAACCAGCGCTTTAGTAAACTCTATAAGGTAGGATTTCGGACGGATTCTAAACCATTGTTTCAATTTTTTTCCTATATATGTCACTTAAGGTCAATTCAACAAAATTAAACTAGACACGGAAATTGAAAAACGTTGAAGCAAGGCCCGTTTTATGTGGTTTGTAAAGCGCAAAGCACCATCTTATCTAACATCTTGTGAGTGAATGAACATGCCACTGTATGTATATGCTTTACGTGCTTCTCCGACAAAATTCCACATTGATTTAAATCTGTACAAAGTGCTCGATGAGTCATATGAAGGATTAAGGATGTCCGTTTCTCCCTACAACTACATTACATTCTGCCTCTTTTATTTTATTTGTAACCTTGACTATGGAAGTAATTTAAATACAAACGAAAATTACTAAAACAAACAAAATTATTAAAAACTAAAATTAAATATTTTTATTTTTTTCCCCTTGTTTTGTTTTAGGCTTGTCTTGCGCAATCCATGCTGTCACGTGACCCGTGCAACCGACCGTCGTCGCACGAGGTCGCCAGAGATCAGCTTTTCGCCGACCTCGGCGAAAACTCGACCACTAGTCGGCGCACTCGCACCTCGTCATCGCGCAGCTCTGATTCGCTCACGCTGTCCTGACGTCATAGTGACGTAGTTACCTAAGTCTTGTAGCAGAGGCGTAGCTACAGTGGGGGTGGGCTACATATGTCCCGGGCGCCAAGGTACAGGGGCGCCAAAATGAAACTGCTTCTTTAAATATAATTTTCTATTAAAATTTGAATTGTTTTTCCTTTTAAGTAAGATATATTGTGTTAATGTAATAGAAAATGCGGTTAAACATGGAGAGGGGTCGCAAATTTTATAGTTTGCCCCCGGGCGCAAAATACTCTGGCTACGCCTCTGCCTTGTAGGCGCGACGCGTATACACACTTTCTTTTTCTCGACATATGCATTTCTTATTGTGGCTCCCGTTGCTTTGCTTGTTCATATATCGCGTGCCTTTGCACTTTTATGGGCGTTGTTTTCGAAAACTTTCCAGCCCTTGTTTTTTTTTCTGTCTGAAATAGCCTGCCCAAATAACGTTATTTTCGCGGGTGTGTAGGCTCACCTCAAAAACGCTAAGATGCGTAAATTTTTGGCGTTTGCTCATCAATCTGTAGGATGTTGTCCTCGTAATACTTATTGGTGCGTTTTTGATGCTGTTCTGTTTTTTAAAAAACTACTTAAATTGGAGGTAGAATTTCTTTCAAAAATATTGTCTATACTGAGCTGGGAACTGTGGAAAATAAATTTTACTTTGTTTTCAGAAAACAGTTTCAATAATACTTTTCGGCATTATTTGCATTTACGGTAAATGCATACAAGTAAGCCGTAGTGTTCCACACATAAAACCGCTAGTCCATAGCATTTTGTAATTTTTTTATTTTCCTTTGACGTAACTATACAGTTTAAAGTTAGTACTATAAAAAATCGCAAAAACCATTGTGATATTTATGTATCAACACCTTGCATTCCATAAAGGCGTGTTCCAACCTGTTCGTTCTGGATAGTTTTTTTCCTAAACGTTTGGTGAATTTTGAGCATATTTTTGGTTGTTTATTGTTCTTTTTTCTGTACAGTTTCGTGCAATTGACAAACACAGCGTATAAATGGTATTCGGAAGGTTTCAAAAAAATGCTTTATTCGTTCAGAGGTACTTCCAAATCGTTGAGGTCGGCAGTTTCAGTCGAGGAGAGACATTTTGTGCAGGCAATCAGCGACGATTCTTTATCCAAATCCAAAACTTGGCCGTCGAATTTGGTGATCAGTCGAACGAAGCAGATATGAGCATCAACTAAAGAGTTGCATTAACTCAGGGCTTGACTTAGCTTTAGCATGTGACCCTCTTAGCTGTTTTCAATAACTAACGAAGGCGAGCGTTACCATGGTTTACCGAACAACATGCTAATATATTCGAAAACAAATTGCTTTTGAAGGTAAATTTATCGAAAAACCGTATGGCTTAACCAGAGGCGTAGCCAGTCTATTTTGCGCCCGGGGACAAATTATAAAATTGGCGCCCCCTCCTCCATGTTTAATCACATTTTCTATTACATTAACATAGTATACTTTACTTTGTACGGAAAAACAATTCAAATTTTAATAGAACATTGTATTTAAAGAAGCAGCAGCCTTATTTTGGCATTTGTAAGCCTCATTTCGGCGCCCCTGTACCTTGGCGCCCGGGGTCATATGTACCCCACCGCACCCCCTTAGCATCTGGAGTTAACCCAATTGCTCAACGCCAAAGTAAGTTACTTGGTGGACTAACTGGAAAAAATGTTTTTCACCATTTCAATTTTGTGTAATTTGCTTGTTCGATCATAATAATGACCTCCTTGAAAATTGGTCGAATCGCGATACTGGTGTTTAAAATATCTGGCATCTGAATAAAATGTTAAGTATTGGACATCCCTACTTCTAACACCCAAAGTTGTCACCCTTTTTGGAATGTCATAGAAACGAAATGTTGCAACACGGCTTTTTAGGTGAATTTGAGCAACACTGTGCATATCAGTTAAAAAAAATTTATACAGCATAAAATGTTTTCACGTCCGTCAACAAAATTTAAAGACCAGCTATTTCGTTATATTTTTCATTTGCATGTTTTTTTTAGTTTTAACCTTAAAAGCTACAGCTTACCCAATGTACGGTCAAGATCTTTTTGCAGCGCAGCCATTGTTGTCATGTCTTCGCTGAGAATTTTAGACAAGGTTTCATCCATTGTAATGTAGATTATTCCAAACAAACAAAAGCAAATAAACCCCAAACTTCTCTAATCCAACTTAGATTTATAAGCAGTGGTTCTTTAACTTTTTCAGCGTACAGCGAACTAAAAAAATTGTAAACATTCGCGACACATTTTTTTGAAACAAAGTTGCCTTAATATCATTTACATACCAATATAGCCCAATACAAATAGTTAGTTGACAACTAAACGGACTTAATACCGTACACAGGAAGACGAGGTAAATAGGCTACACAAAATTATCAGTTGTTTCTTACGAACTGCATGCTTTCATGTCTTATGTGTTTGTCTGGTTCCCTAATTAAAATACAAGTAGGCATATGGTTATTTTAATATTGCAGTTTGAGAACCAACTTTTCATAGGTTACAAGCTATAGGCACATAAAAAGTTACTAAACCTACTAATAATTCGTGAATTAATGCACATCTGCAATCTAAATACCGTTTAGTAATACCGTAAATTGTAAAACAGCAGCAAAAATCTTGCTAACAGACTGGAACCAACTAATTATACTTATGCATCAATGTAATCAAGGTTTGACTTCTGGAAAACGTCATAATTAACTGTTGTTGTATTGTTGCTTGTTCCTAAAAACATTCACCACAGTTAGTGCTGGTTGTGCATTATTTAAAATTACTGTCTAAGTTAAGTCTTTTAAACAAAAAATAATTTCAAGTTCAGTTGTTGGCAATAATAACCAAAACAATTTTAAATCATTATACTTGATATAGTCAAATATCAGTCATTTCATAATCAACATAATTTATTTTGAACTATTAAAACTAGCAGCCTAAAAAAAGGGAACTTTTTAAAATAACATCTTGTAAGTCAAGTAGCTTTGCCCGTGTCATTCAAAGGTATTTAATTAATTTCGGGGCAATTCTTGGCTAAGTATGGCTACTTAATATAAACAGAAGGTGCCAACACGCAACTTTGGTTAATAAACACTTACAAAGTTGCCCTAACATAGACTAACGGTTTAGAAAACGTGTAGGTCTAGTTCAGTTTATACCAGAACAACTAATAAAATACATAAATTTTATCAATCAAACCAAGATATTTAAACAATATAGCAGCCTACTAAAGTTTCACCTACCAATAGATGTATAGGTAAACAGAGTAGCCTAAAAATCAAGTGGTATTTTTTTATTATTGTTGCACCGTACAAATATTGGCAATATGAACAATTAGATCCATACTAGTACAAGTAGCTTATTGCAAGAAAACACAACACATGTTTTTTTGTCGAAATTACCTAGCAGTTCACTAACAAAGCAGCTTATCCCCATCTGGGTTTTGGTCTGATTTTGACCATTGGTGCACTATTGTAAAACATTTTTTATTGCGAAAAAAAAAACGATACGCTAAGGGCGAGTAATAAATTTTATCAAAAATATCTCTGTGCCTTCGCAGGGAATCCCTAACGATAAAACAGACATGCTGAATAAGTTATATTGATAATGGCATGCGTCCCACGGAGATAATTCTACCCGCTTATATTACTCCGAAGAACATTAAATACTGTTGAAATATTGTCGCAATTCCAAACTAAATTTAAATAAAAATTAAAAAAAAAAAATTTAAACTGAACAACAATTGTGTATAAAGCAGTGGTTCTCAACCATTTTAGCTTACGGACTGGTAAAATTTAAAAACAAATTTTGCGGACCGGTTGGCCTTCAAAATCAACCCAAAATGTAATTACGACAAAAATATGAAATTAAAACCAAACAATGGAAACTTCAATTTAATGAGATATTTGCTGCTGTCTTCTTGATATCATACCGAAACGTGTTATACGTAGTTCTATTAACATTTTTGACATATACAGCTATAGTCCCTAAAGTTCAAGACTTTATCGAGCTGTAACCTACTTTTAAGCAGTTAGGCACAACGCTTGCAGCATTGTGACGTACAATAAAGTAAAAAGTAGACCATTGACTCTATGTTACGTCACAATGCTGCAAATTACGGAACAGGCGAATTCTAAATTTGATGGATAAGCCTTCAACATCTTGGATTTTGCAACTGAGATATAAAATTGTAATATATTTGGCGGACCGGCAGAAAAGTTGACGCGGACCGGCCGTTGAGAACCACTGGTGTAAAGCTAACCACAGTTTTTGTTTAACATTTATTCATACTTCCTTCGTTGAACGATCAGGGTAATCAAGTTTGACACGAATGTTTCATCCGGCCCACTATCGCCAGACTTTAACCTACCCATTAAAAAAATGATTGGTAACCCATTGGGTCATGACAAATCTTAAGTGTTCCTTGAAAATTCGCAGGCCAAAAAGTTTAAAGGCATGCCAAAAGTGCTAAGAAATCAATTGTACTTTGCTTTGTCTTACCATTTTACCATTTAAAGCAGTGGTCGGCAAACTTTTTTTGCCGCGGTCAAAGTACTCTTTTCAAAGGTATTAAAGGCCCACTACGAAAAAATTGTGATTCAGGATATTTGATTTTAGGGCGAAATATAACCCGGCGCCTTGGTGGCCAAAACACTGCCATATCAATGTAAAACATACTATAAAAAGTGATTCTCAACCTGTGGTACGCATACCACTAGTGGTACGCGAAGTCATTTTGGATGATACGCTGTACGCAGTATGTTTTTAAGCAAAATTACAGTTTTACTAAAAGGTTAAGCATTTTTTTTTATTGTAATAAACTATACATTCATCGTAATGATTGTATAGTTAAATATTTTATGCTTCTTTAACGATAGGAACTATTATCTTGCCGGAACATCTATGCAAATTTATTTTATGACATCATAGCAAAACAACAAAAAATACTTGACCAGTATCTTACAAGTTAAAACAGGAAAACTTTCTTGAGAGTAGTAGGCCGCATTTGTTTTGAAATTTCCGGCCTAACTATAATTAGCTAATCCACCCCTGTTAATAATCCTATATACATTTTGAGTAAAGTTGAGTTTTTCGACAATTTGTTGGTACGCAACAAGATCATAGAAGCTCGAGGTGGTACGCAGTGAAAAAAAGGTTGAGAACCACTACTGTAAAACGAAGAATTTACGCGCGAATCGCGAATTTTTTTCAATTAAATACAGTTTAAGTTAGCAAAAAATATAGTTCGACAGGCTCACAGGACCACATTTGGCACGTGGGCTTTTCCAAGCTGAGGCAAATTAAAAATTCTATGCCACACCAACTGTTAAAATAAAGTGCAATAAATGTACGACTATCACGCGGCCCACAACTCCATTATAACACTAATAGGCTAGTCAAAAGTTACTCGCGGCCCGCTAAAAATGGCTCTGCGGCCCAGATTTGGGCCGCGGCCCACAGTTTGCTGACCACTGATTTAAAACAATTACAGTTTGCAATTTTTGATGGTAATGCTGCGGCCTTGTTGAATTTTCTTTACTACAACGGATCGTTCTCGTAAAACGGAAGTTCCTTTTCCACGCCGGCGTTCCACAAAAGTTCCCTGACATCGCGAATATCTTTGGTAATCCGGCGAACCGCGGAAGGTTCGAATAGAGAGGTGACGTTATATTTAGTGGCCGACTTTCGCTTCTGCAAGCCGGTAGTCTCCTGGCTAAGGCAGGCAAGTCGCTCTTCTAAGTCGGTTGGCATAATGTCGGGATTGGCCCTGGATGCAAACTTGACCATTTCGCGAACTTTGCTGATCGGATCTCTCACCAAATCTTCGTAGTAAACCAAGAGGAAGGGTTTGCCAGATTCCACCAGATGAACTACGGATTGTTTCCAAGAAGAAAATCTTCTTTCCATTTTCTCTTTGATAACTGTAGAAATTGCAACTGGTTGGGATACAGTTTTAACGACAAGAACTCACGAATTTTTCTTCTCGATTTCATTATTGAAACTATTTCGATTCGGATATTAAATAAAGCGTCGACATAGCAATGGAATTAGTTTATGTTTCATATATCGGACAGTCAAAATCAAGGCAAAGAACGTAAATTAAATAAGATAGACAATTAAGTTGCACAGTCGAAAATTTTAGAAATTCAGTTTAAAGCGCATTCTACAAATAAAATGGGCAAATTTAAATGAACAATATACGAATGTTCCTATGTCGCGTTCGGTCATAAGAACCACACTTTAAAGAAAAAAATTTGCACGCGCATATTTTATATTAAGTTTTCCTTGACCAGAAGCCAAAACGATATGGCCACACAAAGTCGGAAATGGTAGTGATGGAAACGATTCACGCAGCGTTATAGAAACAGTCACTCTTAAAGATGTCCGATAATATCGGATCGGATCCGACACCGATGCAAATTATAGCTACTCGTCCGATACTAGGTTGGTATCGATGCCGATTCGATAATTTATTATTATAGCAAGTTTATCCATGATTTTTGATCGAACGCTGTTAATTCTACACTAAAAAATATAACTGGTGTTAAGATTAACAGTGAGCTTGCTAAACCGCATTTTTATGTAAGTACTTTATGACCTATTTAATTGTGTAATCGTTCTATGACTTGCGGTCAAAGGTCACTGAGCACATGGTGCCTTGACATTGTAGTTGTCCTTACGGCAGTTGGTGTTATTACCTTGTCGCGGTAGGAGCTCATATTGTTAGTTACTTGTAAGTGTTTGGCAATGATGTTTAACTTACTGATTCTGATTCTGTTTCTGTTTTATTAACATTGTTTTGTATTGATTCATTCGAATTAAGGAATCCACTTGTTTAAGCCTTTACGTGTTTTAATAAATTCCTGTACGTGTACACTGATAAAGACTTCAGTATCGGATCGGATCCATTAGTTTTCAACTGGTATAAATTAATCAATAGGAGGTTGGTTAACAACTGAAGGCAGCTGAACTTCATAACGCTGAAGAAACTTTTTGCCTAATAACCCGAAAAAAATTACCGCTGAACGTTAAATGTCATCTATTATGACGAAGGTATCGGAATAATATGACCAGTATCGGACATTTTGACAAAAAATACCCCACCCCAACACACACACACGCAAAGAGAAATCCTACAGAGATTGTGAAAAGTTACGCTAACATACAGCGATTATTTTACCACGTGTTCCAAACACGTTAAAAATGCAAAAAAAGTTATTTATACTACTTACCCCTCAGCAATTTGTCTTCTGTGGCGATTCCTGTATGACTGGGTTGTGAGAAGGCGAGCATCGCGCGATAGGGATTCCTGACAATAAAAATCGTCTGTTCGCCGAACGTAAATACCGGTTTATGGGATTTTACGAAATCCGTCCTCAGCTCTTCTTTGTCAAACAGTTCACCGATATATCCTGAAATTTGGCATAAATGAAACGTAACGCTGACGCTAACTCAAAATACATAAAAGACACCTTTAAATTATATTTCATGTTGTAACAGTCAAAGAATAACTGGTTTCAGTTTAAAGAATTAATAAAGGGTATTTTGAAACGACTCAAGTCCCATATCTGCTAAGTCATCATTTGCCAAATTTGAGTCACAGTCAAGTCATTTAGAAGAAGTCAACTTCAAGTAATAATTAAAAAAATAAGAAAAACAAAACATAATAATAAAAATGTTTATTGGAAAAGTACCGAAGTTGTTAAACACAATGACTTAAGGCTAAGTGAAGTCTTTTGTCCGAACTTTTGTTAAAATCAAGTTTTTTTATCGAAAAAGTTAAGTGCAGTCAAGTCATTTATGTTCAAATATGGAGAGTAACGACGTTAATCTGTATCAGATCATATACGACCTCAGTTTTAACTGAAGGTATCGGTCATCGCCTATCGGTATCACAAATGAAAATAAGTTGTTTCCCTCTTTTGTTTGGACAACGCTAATTATTTCGTTACCCATATAAACTGTTTATGAACCGAGTAAAACATAACAACTAGCACTGTCGATTTTATTATAGCTTTTAAACCAGTGGTTCCCAAACTTCTTTGGCTCGCGGCACACTAAAACAATCTTAACTATTTCGCGGCACACTTTTAACAGAACAACAATAGAGTAATTTTACAATCGCCCTTAACACACGACAAACCATATGAAAATGTCTTAAAATTAATAATTTGTAATGAAAAGTGCTTATTTAAGTCTAAAATGCTTGCGTGTACGCCTATTAGTAATAGAAATACTCTCTTTTCCGAAATTACAAAAAGTTTCGCGGCACACTGGACAATCTCTCAAGGCACACTGGTGAGCCGCGGCACACAGTTTGGGAATAAAAAAAAACACTGAAAAAATAAAACCAATTTTAAACACTGAAATAATGAAAACAATTTTACTTAAACAATAAACGTTTGCAAACAATATGATTGACGGGAATCCATGACCTGGTACCAATGTAGGCTACCCCTGTTGCTGTTAAATCCCTTGCGTTAAATTTTTATAAAATGTATTTAGTTTCATCTTATACCAGTGGTTTGGCCTGAGTTTTGCACAACTGGGTGGTGTTAATCACAGAAAGAAGCTGAACAACCGCAGTCTTAAGACTTGCCGGTGTTGTAATGACTTAAGTCAATGACATGTTCACTTAAATCACTGTTTTTTTAAATGACTTGACTTAAATCTTTTGACCAAAATGACTTGACTTGACTTAAGTCTTTCGGACAAATGACTTAACTTGGACTTAATACATTGTCACATAACTTGGGTTTAAATAAAGTGTTTTCATTTTATTTTGTTTTAATAAAATTGGGTTATTTATCTCCATTTTTGCATGTAAAAAAATTGCTAGCTGTATATTGCGTTTTTGTTATTTTCAGTCGAGTTATTGCTCATATCGTACGAATTTACCAATTTTGATAGTTAAAAGTTTAAATTTTCTGCAACTGACATGTTAACTTGCTCTCAAAATGACTTAACTGGGACTTGACTTGAGAATCTGATGACTTCGACTGGGACTTGACTGGTCATTTTAGCTAAAGACTTGACTTAGACTGAAGTTACGTTACAACTTACTTGACTGAGACATAAGTCATTTCAAAATGACTTGTGACACATGTACTTGTTAATTTTATTAAAACATGCACAGGCACAGTTTCGTACCTGAGTTGTAAAGTGACGCGTCCTTGTAAACCGAACCGCTATAAATTCCGCTAGCTTTTTCGAGAAGGTACCGCGTCCAGGTATTTCCCGAACCTGGAAAGCTTAGCAAGAGTGTCCTGTTGTAGTGTCGACCCTTAGAACTAGTGGGATCAAGCAGGCCTATGTTGCCACACCTTAAATCCTCTACAGTCGTTCTGTAGACCTTATAGTTTGCCTTTGTGCACACTGCCTCCTTGTGCTTTAGATTGAACCTGAAGTGTAGGCCTCGTTTAATAGTTAATAAAATATTCATATTATTATTATTATTTTGTTGTTAATATCGGGATCTAAGCCTGTTCCGACATTTCTAGTTGTTCTTCTTTTTTCCATATAGTAAGATCCAAGCAAAACCACAAAGGGTATAACCAAAATCCAAATCATCAATTCTGCTGAGATTATGCAAACACAAAAAATATATATAAATAAAACTGTTCACAAGTAAAAAGGCCAGGACCAGAATTTCTATACAGTACAGTCCAGCGATGCTGAAGTAGGCTAAATAAGGTAAAAGAATGAACTATAATGAATGGAATTGTACTGCCTGAAGCAAGAACACCGCAAGATATCGCAAAGAATATTTTTTGTGCATTGTTGTGTTTGTAGAATCTTAGCATCACTGATAATGCTATTTGCGTAACTATATAGTATTCTGCTTTTGTTGAATAAAGTTTTTTTGGATATTTTTTATAACCTTTGTGGTTAATTGCATTAATTTTAGGATGGAGAGTTCTACATGCAAAATCAACAGTTCAAAGAAGGCATCGATAAGCGTTGAGATATAAGTATAGTTATAATATTCTTTAAACTTTCCAGTCTTAGTCAAAGTCAGTTATCAATATAAGTAAATCGAAGATATTTATTTAAATAATTTGAATAAGAGACTGATGATGCCTCATTTTGTGGCAAAATTTATTTCTCTTTTAAATAACTAAAATTATAAATGCCTGATTTTAAATAAGACAGAAAAGTCGAAAGAATAATTGATCCCATTTGAAGTCATTGTCGTCATTTACGTGTAAGGCGAGTAGACTTCATATTTTACACATTCAGTTTGTCAACGTGTAGTTTAAATGAGGGAAAATGTACAGTTTGTTAGGGGGGTCATGGCCTCGTGTCCCCCTGGAACCGTCCCTGTGTTCGATTGTCGGCAACTTACCGTGTGTCCATCTGACCGCACCAGCACTCCCCTTGATTTTCATAAATGGCGAGAGGTCGCTTCTTCTCTTCACAGGCAAGCAGACATTGATTTGGCGACTGGGCGCCAACCCCCTTGAAGTAATGCTGGTGAGGGGCGAACTTGAAGCAACCCAAGAAACGCGACGCCACGTACTCGTCAGTAAACGGGGCTGAAGAATAAACAACGTAGTAATTTTTAATCGAGGTACCGTTGCGTATCGTTGAGGCACTTGGGCTCTGTAGGCTATAAATGTTTTTTTTTCTATAAATGTTTTTTGTAGTTCTCAAATGTTTTTATTTAAGTGTTTAATCAACTCTTTTAAAACTATGATTAACGCGAAGGACCCTGTTTTCCCCCCAACTGACTCAAACCGATAGTTAGGCCAAACTATAACATTAGAATAGAAAGACCAGCAGTGAACTTTAAGGGCAATATTGTAGTCAGAGCAAAAACACGGTAAAACGAAAGAAATACATGAAGACACTCTTAGGAACTGTTGCCTGCCTTACAGAACAAATTCTGATTTTAGGGTATTTTTCAGTGAAGTTACGTCCCTTTTTCAGGTAGTGATTTTCTAAAAAAAGGTTCAACAAATGTATTCGTTATAAAATCATATTTTCATTGAGTTTTTGCTACTTCTCTCGGCCAATTGCAACAATTAAAGGGGTATACTGTGAAACGGCACAAGCTGAAAAAGCATAAGCACAAAACTTGGCAAAGAGCCACTGGAGTAAAGATTTGATCAGCAAACTTTAAAACTTATATTGATTTCGTGTGTATTTTTACCTTGTACGCAGAGACCTTTAAGCAGAAGAGCACGAACGCTAAAATTTCCTCCGCAATTTTCGTCGGCAGAAGGGCACGGGATATCGCAGATTCCTATTTTCGGGACTGGCCGCCTGGCCGGAAGAGGCTCTAACAAATCCGTGCAAAAACAGGTGTCTCCTCCAAAGAGAAAAGCGTGCTTCATTTCCCTGCAAATACACATTTTATCCTTTTTTGGCTCGCGCTGAAATTATAAGGATGGGGTTTTCCAAGTCAACTTCAAGCCTATAATACAAGGCCATTCCGCAAAGTTTGAACCCTATCGAGCTCCGATTAACATTAAGTCTATAAGGTGTTATTACAATATTTGATATAGTTGTTTTCTGTGTTTTAAGCTGTGCGGTTCATCATGATATTTGTTTGTTGAGGGCAGGGCTGCGGAGTCGATTAAATATAACCCGAGTCCGACTCCCGAGTCCCGAATCCGTCTCCAGCCAAATGTGCTATTTCGTCGTGTACCGAGTCCGGCCCTGACTCTACACCCTGTATTCCGCAATTTTCCGTTACTAAAATAACATGGATATTCAGCAATCCACTTATAAGGGTGTCGTACAATTCATTGACTTTTAATACATGGTTGGAAAGTATTCCACCATATGCCATTAAAATTTTCAATTGGTGGCCATATCAGTTTTAAAATTTGGTACTGCGCATGTCGGACTCGTGACTCGGGGAGTTTTACGGTGTTTTACTCGATTCTCGAGTCTGACTCCGCAGCCCTGGTTGTGGTTTTACCCACATTTCTGTCCTAATAAGCTTCGCCAAATCAGTCGGCCTGTTTACAATTGCAAGCAAAGCAATCAGGATGTACACTGGACAGATGTAGCGTGACTATAGAACTCAAAAACTATAGAAATGTACGATAATATCTTCAACCCGATACATTATGCCCAGTGGCATATAGTGTAAGTACTTGTCCGATCCTATAGGTTGGTATCGGCGCCAATGCGTACCGATATTAATTTGTGCGTTTCAGCCTTATTTTGCTATGCCACGTTGAACTTTCACTTTAAAAAAGTATTTCTTATAATTATTAAATTAAAAGTCGAGAGTAAATAGTGAGCATAGAAGTAAAGGTATAGCCCAACTGCCTCAAAATGTTACTTCAGCACGTTTTTAATTTATTTTTGTCATATTTGACGATGGGTAATGAGTCTAATGACGTAACTCGGTACCCGACTGCGCGGCGGCGCATTGGTTTCCTAAATAACGATGTATCGAAAAAGAAATACCAATCCCATAATGCGTAGCTGAACCATTAATCGCACACATCAAAAAAAGAAAAAGAGAACCATGAAAACATACATCATTTTTACTATTTCGTGTGAGATACGTCTATCGGTGACAAATTTATCGAATATATTACAAAAGTATGAAACATCGACTAAGTAGAAAACCGCTCGAGAAATGTCCTATTTGTCCTCGATTTTTTTCTTCTTGCAAACCTTTGAAACAGTTACGAAAAGAAGCTTACCTGCTGAAACAAAACCTCAAGCACATGTTTGAGTTCATCTGAGAATGGCGAATCATGTGTGAAGTTTTCGAAACGCCCAAGAAACAGCCGAGAGTAGTTGCTGAAACGTATATACATCGCATAAAAAAGTAAAAATTTACTGAATAGAATCATATGCGACAATTTGTTTTCGCACCCTTAATATGCTAAACTATGCACGATGATAATTTACGAAGGATAAAAATTATTGAGAAAAGCTTCACCAGCTAAAATATCAGTACAGTTTTAACCTGCAGCTTAAAAAGAACCTCGTGCAATGCGTAGATGTTCGACATTAAAGCAAAGCACATACTGATTATTACAGAACTATTAGTTTGCCAAATGTATTTAGCCCTTACTGATATCGCCATTGAGCCTTACTTTGTTAATGTACGGGAACTGCTTCAAATCATAAAATTATTTAAAGCCCTAAATACTATTTTTCATGCTTTTAATCATTCAGCAACATTGTATGCGTGTTGTATATAGGCCTATTACGTAAAAATCTTATCTGTGTGGGCCAACATTTTGCCCCTTTGCGCCAATTTTTGCTTGAAAAATGTTTTCGAAAACTGCGTTTTTTTATGAAAAAAAACATTAAAAACATTTACCTTCACAAAACATTTGGGAGGTCGTATCTGGATTGATGTGGCTTGTAAACTTTGCAAACCTTAATGAACAGTTAAAACGAATGAAAAACGAAAAAACGCAGGGTAATCGTGTGTCAAAATTTACAAAAAAACAAAAAAAACACAGTGAAGTTTTTGTTGTTGCAGTCATAATAACTAAACTTCTATTCTAAATACCCTTCATACCAAATCAAACCAAAGTCAAGCAATTGACATCAAAATAAAATGCGACACTATATTTACTTTGCTAACTCACCAGATTACATTGTTTTTCGGAACATTATTTTAAAAGAAAATTGCAACAACAAACATCCAGCAAAAAAGGACTTTTCCAGAAAAAAAAATTATAAGCGATTTTGCCCAAGAAGTCAAGTAATTGAAAACAGTTTTGCTTTTGATTTAAGTTAGTGAAACGCAGTAGAATTGATAAAAATCCAGTCATGACCCACCATTATTGGAGTGCGTGGATAAACTACAAACAGGAATATTTTTTTACATCGTTTAAATTCATTTTAATAAAGCCCTAAGTGGCAGAGATTACATATAAAAAATTACAATAGCACTACAATAAAAATGGTACAGTCCAACCTTTCTTTTGTCGTGAACGTTTTACTGTATTTCTGAAACATAAATAGGAATCAATGTCAACAATTTGCATAGTTAAGTACATTGCAAAATATTTCCATTGGACAAAACAACTAGACTAGACCAACTAAAATTGCAGCAAATAAGCAGATAATTGATTAGAGTTGTTTATATATATACAACTGAAATCAGCTATATATTTGTTATACAAACATAAGCTTTTTTATTCAATCCATTGGGCACAATAACTAAAGTTTACTGTAAAATAATGCGCAGAATTCCACTTCAAAAAAGGTTTATTTCTTACCTTTACTATGCATATTTGTAATACGATTCCCATACAGCAACATGCTACAAAAATGAAAACGCTCTTTCGAATGGAACGGTTCATTGCTTCACAATTGCTCCACATTGAGGCAACAAAAATGTTTATATAAAATAATGGTGAGAGAGTGTAATATTGTTTCACTATTGCTTGTTTATTTTGCTTTTTAATTGACCTGGAAGTCACCACATAGCGAATGATGAAAAGGTTTTGTTAATCCACGAAAAGGTTTGATTCGAAGTCTCCATTTAGAGGTTGACTTCATATTGCGATTTACAGCAGTGGTCTCCAACCTTTTTGATAAACGACCCCAATTTTAATAAAATGAAATGAGAATTTATATTGGGCCCCATTTTGTTTTCAGATATAAATCAAAATACGCAAATAATACTGGAACAAAGTAACACGAGCGATTATGCGTAAATTATGCATAATTCCAGAGAGCAGTGGCTACGCATAACACCAAAATGATTGCCTTTAGAAAGTTTTAGTTAACATATGAATTTGAATTTAACACACGATCGAACACAAAAATTTCAATTTGTTTCAACAATAAAGCACATTCAGTATGATGGCAGCATAGCATAGCGGCATAACCACATGTAATGCTCTACTTACAAGCGAGTACGATGTTTCGTTTTTAATATTATGCTCATTGCGCTGAATCCCGCTTCACAAAGCCATGTGCTTGAAAACGGAATGAGTAGGCTATGACTGACTTTTTGAAAAATGAACCCTTTTATAACGCATTGAAAGTATGTCCCAATAAAACAATTTGCGAAAGTTCGATATTCGCTGGGCTAAATAAAAAAATCGAATTTTGTTAAATGTCACCTTATCTGATTTAGCGACTTTTACGAGATTAAAATGCAATTTTATGTAGAAGATGCACTCAGCTACGTTTAATAGTGTGACGTCATAAAGAAAACGAAATAAATAATTTGTAGTAAAACAGCAGGAATATGGTGAGGAATGGCGACCCCACACAAAATTCTAGCGACCCCAATTGGGGTCGCGACTTACAGGTTGAAGACCACTGATTTACAGCATATAAATATCAACTATTGGACGATTTATAAAACTTTATCAACAATTTATTTAATCGAATAAAGATACAAAGGTCCTGCAATTTCTCGCAAAACGATAACAGACTCAACAAATTAAATCGTTTTTCTTATAATATTTGTACGGTAACGGTAACATAAAACATATAAATAGAATGATTCCATGCTAATTACGAAGGTCTAGGAAATGTGCCACAAACATAGAAAGCGACCAGCTGTACACAGAGTAAATCGAAAAATAACCTTACCAAAATTATTTAGCCTAATATTTCTAATAAGTCCCAAAAGTTTTGCGGTAAATTGATTTCACCTTCGTTTACAAACTGGTACCGGTACCTAAACTTTGAAAAAAATAAGTTGTCCAACTTTAAACTTCCCAAACTTAATACTCGTTTGACAATAGATTAAGACTTTCATTTAAACAAAAACTTTAATTTCAAAAGTAAACAAATCATGTATGTGGAATATAACACATGTGTTATATCAGGGTTTCTCAACCGTGGCCCTCGGCCCCCCTGGGGGGCCACGGAGCTGTCATTGGGGGGCCACAAGCATAAGTCTGTAGCAATGTCGTGGTATTGCAAAACCCGTGTCACTATTTTTTTGACTCAAACTTGTAGTGTTAAACCTTTGACCTATTGTAACGCATTTTTTCTCACATGTTACTACCTACTATTCGTGAGAAGTTTTACGACAGTCGACCTCATAAGCTTGCAATTCTTTATCTTCTCACCTAATTGCCAAACATTGTTGCGTCACTTACAACCAATAATTGTGTTTTTCTAGTCTACGGTACTCAATTTTATTCTTTGGAACGTTTGTTTAACCAGCATTTTAATTAGTTTGTAAACCGCCAGTCGAATGATAACAGAACTAGTACAAGCACGTTTAACCTATTTTTAACAAAACGTCAAATCACGATATTACCATTTTGGCTCGAAGAGATAGATTTGTTGTTGTTCAATTGATTAAATTTTGTTGTAAAATTAGTTGTGTTCAGTGGTTTAAGCAAGCTTAACAGAACGAAGACTAGTTGAATTGCACATACTTTCAGAGGTTTACTATAAAAAATACTTTTTTACACAAAGCTTAAACAACGTTTTGTGTTATCAAATGTCTAAAATTCGCAAATGGTGCAAGAATAACGTCTCTTTTGGTTTCACAAAAGATAGACGAGACGGCCACAATTTTGCGCAGTGTCTGCATCAGTCTGCACTGCTCGGTGGTGATGTCAAATGCGCCATTACTACCCTCAAAACTTATCATCAGGATAAAAAACAACCCGAAGAAAGAATGATGCCGCCACAATTTCTAGCTATTTTTTTATAATCGAGGGGGGCCATTAGGATTAACAGCCTTTCGAAGGAGGACACGAGGCATAAAAGGTTAAGAACCACTGTGTTATACTGTTATAGCGTACGTATGGTAGATGACCTTTATACTATAGTTTACCCAGGTTGTTTTTTGCTCAAGCTAATTGCTTGTTCTGTAGTTTTTAAAGCAAGAAAAGCTGTTAAATTATATCTGTTCATTTCGACTATAAACTGCTCTTTTCTTGTTGCTCAACCCTCTGATGAAAACAAAAATATCAACACTTAAACCCTGATTTGTGACTAGACAATGTATAACTGGAACACAACTACGGTTTTCGGGCACGCCAGCTGTACTTAACTGCATTGTAATCTAATAAAGATACAGGTGTACGAATCTAATTAATCCTTCAATGCGTGTTTCCTATTGATTTGCTGTTCATTGTTTAGTTAGTCCACCGGACATGCTTCTATCAGATGCGTGGTTTAAATCTGGTATGGTTTGCGGACCACACATTTTTTAGACTATACCCTGTAATTCTGCTTGGATCATTTGACTTAATAATTTCTTCAAATATAATAATGAATGTCTAAGCCCAAAAAGTCGAGTAAATCGACATCATCTTGATAAGGCGTTTCGATACACGCTTGCATGGTCATAGTAGTCATCATCAGTTAATGTGACTGAAATATAGCCAAACCTTAAAGACGGAGCACTATGCTTATCATTCCCAGTTTCTAATTATTCAGAGCATTAAGTAGCACCTCAAAGATAAGAAAATTGGATTTTTTTTAAGGAAATAACTAAAGTTCGGTGTGATTGTGATTTTTGCTTCTAGACATCAACAATAAAATGTAAAACTATTACATCTTTCACCATAAGCATCGTTGTTCTGGCACTTACAGTATTGTCTGTTTTGCGTCAAATAGGTTTTAACGTTGCTTTTTGACGCTTTTGGCCACTAGCATAATAACTGTAGTCAATTTGAGTTTCTCTCTACTGCCGTGCTGAAAACATGATTTGTCTTTTCAAATTACTGTATTATTATGCTATATATACAAAAGGCATTATTATGCTATATATACAAAAAGCTTAAAAAAGTTTGACAACCTCTGAGTTTTAATAATTTTCTTGTTATTGTCAAAGTTAATCAGAAAACGAAGCGAAAAAGGTAGAATAAAATAGGAGTAGACGGAAAACAAAATCATTGAGGCTTACTGTACCTCTCGATTTAGGAGGGAAAGTCCAGATTTTCGGCGTCTCGGTTTGTCAATGAAAATGTCCCGTTTTCAGCTAGTCAGCCAACATTTTCGATGCATTAGGCCTACACCAGTGGTCGGCCATCTGTGGGCCTTTCAAATGTGAGCCTTTAAGCCTTGTTTTGTGGGCCGCGAACTCTTTTTTGACAGATTGGTTTCATCATGAACCCGCATGCGGCCGCGCGATAGCTGTACATAATTATACTTGGTGAACAACCAGTTTCTATCGTGGCTATAAGAGTTTTTATCTTTGCTCATTGTTGCATTACAGGGCCTCCAGGCCATAACCCCGTAACTATACTTCATCCAAGTTAACTATGGAAAATACAATTTTTTTCGCGCTTCGCGCCAATTTTATCCACCCCAAAACTCAAAAGCCAAATACATTCTATGGCAGGTTCTTAAAATGGGAGCGCGCCCCTCTAGGAGGGGCGCGTGAATACCTTGCAAGGATGGAGTGAAGGAATCACTGATAACTAAAAAAAAAAACTTTTTTCCAAGTTTTGAGAACACAAATATGTTTTTTAAATATACTTTTTACTGTGACTAACTCATAATATTTTATATATTTACCTAATTATCTTAGTTTGATATAAGTCTTTTCCCCCGATTTTTATATTCAGTTAGGCTTACAGTAGGCCTATCCAAAATGTGGAAGGACACTTACTGTAGGCTACAACATAACAAACAGTGTTGTCATAATGTTCGTTTGAAAGGCACAACCAGGGTTAGTGGTATTAGGCCATATTCTCCAAACAATGTTTTTGTCACAAATAAAAGCAATTTTAGGTATCATTTTGGACGTTTCGAATAACTCTTTAAAAAGCAATTTTGTTTCAATATTTACACCCACTAGGAAAATGTACCGTTCAAACTATTTAGTCCCGCCGTACTGTCATCGAAAGTTGCGTAGTGTTTTGGAACCGAATTGTTATGTCTTGTTTGGGGTTAGAATTTGGGTTAGCGTTTGCATTATATAGGTTGAGTTAGTAACGAAGTTATGAGTGAGGTTTGGCCCTGGGGCTATAGGTAATCGGGGTTAAGGTTTAAATCTTCTTCTGGCACGTTCGCTCTTATTTTGAAGGTTTAGTTGTATTCCGATTGAGATCTTTTTCCGACGTAGTTCTCAGTCCTATTTTGATCTTATTACCAACTGACATGATATGCAGCACTCACTAAGATTGTAGGGTGCGCGAGTGAGCTGAGAATGAATAGTTTTTTACAATTTAGGGCGAGTATACTTCTCGGTTGTAACATTGTAAGTTTGGATAAATTTTTTTGGTTGATAAAAGTTATTAGTATTTATAAAATGTAAGATAATTCCCAATTTAATATAAAACGTTTTCAATACTGGTGTATCTTAAAAATCGCCTTAAACATGTCTAGCGAATGTAGGTGTGTATAGTTACGAGTGAGAAGGCGCTGACTATTTATGCGAGAGCCGGCGGCTGCCTAAGTCAGTGCTTTTCAACCGGTGTGCACGGTGCACCCTATATAGGGTGCGTCAAAATATGCATCGGGTGCACCAGTCCGAAAAGGTATACAAGGGTGCATTACAAACTTTTCATGAACCAATAATATTTTACATTGAATGCTGTTTTATGACATGCAATAGTAGGCTACTCGAAAGCAGCCTGCAGCCATAATCGAACTCTATCCGACAGTGTGTATAAACTTCGGCAGCTCCGCTCGGTTTAATTGACATGATAATATTGATATGCATATTATATCGCTTTTTACATCAGTTTACCTTTCAAGTAAACAGGGTGCATGAGTTCGTCACAACAACTTTAAGGGTTAACCAAATCAAAAAAGGTTGAAGAGCACTGACCTAAGTCACTTACAAGTCCTTGTGTGTGACTCCAAAGCAGAAGGCCGCTAAAATACCTGTCCTTAACCACTTCTTGTACTGAGACAAAGTCACTTCACTCAGATATTGCTCGTTGAGTATATTCACAAATCTCAGAAATACGCGGTAGGGTTAAGCGGGGGTTCAATCCGCTAGTCTATAGGACGTATAAAATAGAAGGAATGCGAAACGGTGAAAACGCACAGTTCGTTGTTTAGTCACGCGTCAGTGAACAACGGTCACGTGCAAAGTGACGTCAAATTAGGCAATATCGAGCAATATTGCATGTTAAATGCTACAGAAACCCCCTTCCAATTATCAAGTTAGACGTAGGAAGTGTTATTCTACACACGAATTCGTCTAGTCTAGACCTTATTTAAGTTTCCAGAAGGCCTAAAATCGTAACAATAATAATTATAACAACCGTGTGTTGAAACTCGGTTAGTAAACTCGTCTTGGTATGTTTACTGTAGGTGGGTCAGCCCCATTAAGTTGATTGCTACATCGACATGCTTGAGTTAAGTAAATTGGTGAAGACATGATGCAGTGTAGAGTCAAAGACGTACTCGGGACTCGACAGAATCGTAAAATTAGCCTGAGTCGGACTGGAGTTTATCTTATGTGTGGCAACAGACTCCGCAGCCCTACTTAAAACGGCCTTGGGTAACACCAACTAAATTATATTATAATCCCTTCATAAATCTCTTTGGGTGTAACTCAAGTGAAGACCGTCGTCTTCAACATATTAAGCATATTTGTTTATCTTTTGGTAAAATTTTAGATCCGGATCTAATAAAAAACAAAATATGAAGAAAATCTTTCTACACTTTGTTTGTCGCGGTTGCCATGTTTTTGCGTATTAAATCGGACATCTCGGACATCTCTAGTTTTTTACGTCACAAAACGACGTCATAAAAAAGTAACTCTTCAAAAACACATATTGTTCTCCAGTGAAAATATACGTTAATTCAATTTGAAAGGGTGTCGCATTACGCACATAAAATAGAATAAAAAAGATTCGCACATTCTTCAAAATAACGGATTTTTGTCTCATTTAACAGATATTGAATGGCCCAACAAAACATAGCAAAACCATAAAAATGTATTTTTGCCGTAAAAGGGGGCAACAAATTTTAGTTTTTGGTACCCTTGCCTGTCAACCCCCCCCCCCCCCCCCCATCAATACAAACTAGTTAAAATAAATTACCCACACAAGTGGCATTACTTAGCCGAAAACGCCAAATTTATTGCTGTTCAAAAACTACAGGCCATACCGCTGTAGGATTTGCACCGGGACTTGACTTGCTATTTGTTAAACATGTTGACTTGGATTCAGTGGCGTTTCCAGGGGTGGGGTGGGGTGGGTTTGGGGGTTGGACCCCCCTCATAAGTGTTATTATCGTTTTTTGTTCGTTTTTGTCAGGGCTAAACACACTGTCCGAAGCGGCAATGTTTTTTATCTAATTGGGTTACGCGCCTAAAGCTAATGCGAAACCAAAATCAAACCCAAAACGCCGTTTTTCGTCTCTTGTTTGGTCGACCGTAACCACAGAATATTTTTTCTCTTTCGGTATTTGTATAGGTTGGCTGATTAGCAAGTGTGTATTCGACAATTTGACAGCGTTAAGTTCTTTCTTTATTTCTCGCTAAAAACGCCTAGATAGGCGCAGCTGATGTTTCTCGCTGTTCGCTGTCTGCGCTAACATCCGATGTTGGGTTTAACAACAGCATTTTTTTAACTTCAGCAGATTCTTGAAACGTGGTAATATGGTGACTGTCGTGCGCGTTTTATAGTCGCCATTCAAGTTAACGATTACACACCAAGCGGTTTCGCAGCTGGCGCCTGGCAGAAGTGTCAACCACGCACGTGTTCGCTTTGCGTCTAAAGATTCGGATTTGCTGAACGCTGTTTTTGATTTTTTTTCTATTTATGACGTCAATTACAATCACTATTTTATGACGACACATCACATCACTGTTTTATGACGTCATTATTGATTACGTCAGACGAATATTGGTGGTTAACCCCTGAATGCTTAATGCCTTTAAAAGTTTTGTTGATAAAACCAAATAAAGCATTTTTCCCTGTTTCGTTTTATTCTTATATTTAGCTCTAGTTATACTAATAACATGACCTCTTCTAAGGGTTCTGGATTACTGATATATGACATGTAATTCTAATATCATCTTTAAAAAATTCCATGGCTCCCTTAAAACAAAATGCTAGATCCGAACCTGTAGTTAAACTGGTTTCATTAAGGAGTCCACAGCTTAAGTGAAAATTCCTAAAGTTTTTGTATTGTGTGGACACTGAACGGTGTTTAACAAACTTTAACTAACATGATTTTAACAGCACTTGATAAATGTAACACTTATTAAGCTTTAATGGCTTAACCTCCCAAGTCATAGCAACAAAAAGGGCGCTCTTTCACTTATGTACGTGAAAAGTTATGCAAAAAACATTATAGTTATAATCTCTTTGAAAAAAACAAAAAAAATAATACCGCATACCACAACGCATATAGTTTGGGTTAGGGTGCGGGTTAGCGTTTGGGTGAGGGTGGGTCAAGTAATATTATGTTTAATATTAATAATAACTTGACCCACCCTCAACCAAATGCTAACCCGCATCCTAACCCAAACAATATGCGTTGTGGTATGCGGCATTTGAAGAAAGTTTTTTTTTATTAATTTTTACGTACAATAGTGAAAGAGCGCCCCAAAAAGTATAAGTTGGCAAATAAATTGTACACCATTATGAAAAAGTGTTTTCAATAGATGTTCAGAAAACAAAATTGGTAAAATTGCTTGAAGTGGTACTTCATGCATAATTTCTTCCCCATTTGACATGAATCAACTCTAGAAATATATTTAAAAAATGTTTTACATATGTTTGAAAACTGAAAGTTAATGTTTTACTTGTTTAAAACAGATATAAAATTGTACCATTTTAAAAGTAAACAAATTAAAGATGGATGACTTTCATCTGGACTTGCGAAGGGAGAAGTATAATGGATCTTATGACCTGGCATACAAAACAATTAACCATTTGCGCAAACTCATTACCCAAACCAGATGGGCAAATGCAAATGACCTTATGGCTGTAATAAAACAGGTTAGTTGAATAATAGAAGCTTGTCTTTTCACATTATTGTTTTTTCTAGTTAAATACCCACAAAGTGGGTATACTATTTGGCTTGAATTTAAGTCCGCTTTTTTATGCATTTAAAGTTTAAACCAGTGTTCTTAAACTCACTGCTTACGCCCCAAAATTTGATCCATGTTTGATCGAGTTGAGTCGGCGACTATAGTAGTTACATGATTGGTTTTATTGGGGTTCAAATTGCATGAAAATCGCAGGACATAGCTCATACTACTAAATCAAACTTGGTTCTCTTATTGTGTGAGTTTTTTTCACTTTTTTGCACAAAGCTGAGTAAAGAGCATTCCATGTCCAAAGCTTTTTTGCTAAACTTCTGCTCAATACTAAGGTTGCTCCAAAAAGGTCAAGAAGCACTAGTTTAAACAATTGTGTTTAACTTGCCAAATATTATATATAACTACAAGATAGTTTTCCTTGAATTTTTTTACTAAGATTGATTTTTCATACTGTTTGAAAAAGGTAATTTATGACCAGCTGGCCTGTGGTATGGTTAAAGCTTCATATTTAGCAATTTCTTGAAAAATATACCATGCTTTGAAATTTATCAATAATTATTTACTAGTACTCCGAAAAGCCATTGCAGACTCACCAAATCTGTCGATCAATGATGCAAGCGGGGCCGGCTAGAAAAACAACTAGCCTGCAGTGAGGTTTGAACTCACAACCTCAAACCAGGACCGTCGCTCTACCAACTGAGCTATGCAGGCTCAGAGAGGAGCGATTCGAGAAACAATTATATGTCAATGCTTGCTCAATCTGTTAGTACAAGCAACTTTATATTGAAGGGGATCCACAGTACCATATAATCTATTCAATGAAACATATGTACATACATAATGTGTGTTAACAAGTTCTGAGATCTAGCCCTTCTGAAGCTGCGTTTGGACCAACAATTACGGCTTACGTATTATTAGTACACCGAAAATCCATTGCAGACTCCCAGAATCTGTCGATCAATGATGCAAGCAGAGCAGGCTAGAAAACAACTAGCCTGCAGCGAGATTCAAACTCACGACCTCCGGTCAAGCAGGGACTGTTGCTCTACCAACTGAGCTATGTAGGCTCAGAGAGGAGCAGTACCATATAATCTATTCAATGAAACATATGTACACATATATGTGTGTTAACAACTGAGGTCTAGCCCCTTTTGAAGCTGTTTTTTGACCAACGATTACGGCTTACGTATAATTATTTACTAGTGCCAATTCTTGTTTAGGAAGGAAGAAAAATGGTTGCGACGCAGCCTTCAGAATTTGTCATCGGAAACATGGTCCGTAGAGTGCTGAAAATTGTAAGGGAAGAATATGTTCAATTAAAGGGGGAGTCTGAAGATTCTGTAAATAAAGAATCTCTTCACAATATGGTGACTACAGGCCAAGGTAAGCTTAAAATGCTATTAATATAATGATTGTTTGGCTGTATAACGAAACTTGTGCTAAAGTTAATTAGACAATTTTTGCTGAGTTTTTATACTAAGAAATAAAATATAATTTAAGTTGGTTTGGTTTTCTCGAAAACATTGCTTGTTATAAAACGGCCAAATCGATAGTCAATTTTTACTAATCGTATTTGAAAGTCCGTGGGTTGTTTTGACTTGTACAGGTTTAGAATTATTATATAGCAATAAGATTAAGATCAAAAATCATATTCCACGTAAACTAATTTAAATTGTTTATTGCAGATCAAACCACTAAAAACAATTGGTTTCTTTTTGTTAGATTCCAAAGATTACAGCACTCCCTTCAAAGAACTGCAGACAACAGTTATGGAAGCTCTTAATGAATACATTGATGAAATGGAAGCCTCAATTCACAACATTTCTGCCCAGGTAGGTTAATAAAAATTGGATTTTTTTCTTAAAACTTTGGACCTCTGACTCCGGATTCACTACAACAATGTTTCTACCAGATTTTATTTTGGGGTAAACTAACCCAAAATACAGGAAATAATAATCTAACCAAATATCAAACTAATGTTTTTCTAACTTGAATTTATGCTATGGGTTAATTGTTATTTTAAAGGTATAATAGAGTGGTTCTTAACCAGGGTTTGATCGACCCCTTGGGGCTCGACGCACCTGTTTCAAGGGTTCGGCGAGAACGTCCTGAAACATAATGCTGTTATTTCAAGCTAAATTCAAATTTCTTTTATGTGTCAATGTAACACTATAAATTGAAAGTTTGGCCGATTTAACCTATATAAAAGCAAGTTTATAATTTGATTATGCCCAGTTTTAGCTGCTAGGAGGAAGAAACGAATACTGAAAAAAAATTGGGGGTTTGGTGAACGCTTGCAGAATAACATAGGGGTTTGACATGTTACCAAAGGTTAAAAACCACTGGTATAACACATGAGGTTGTTTAACATGATAGGTTTAGTGCGTCATACTAAAAATCCCTGAGTAAACAAAAACATTTCTTAGTTTATATATTTACATATTTTTTTTTGTCATAATATTGCCGTTCCCCCATATTGTTCTCTGCTAATTTAAATAAAAATCAGTCAATACCTAATTTATTTCTTTGTTTGCCTAATGTTAAAGGCAGTGGAGCATATTCATTCTGACGAGGTTATTTTGACTGTTGGAAAATCAAGAACTGTTGAAGCCTTTTTGAAACAAGCTGCCAAGAAGAGAAAATTTCATGTCATAGTTGTTGAAGGCGCTCCTTTGTTTCATGTGAGTTACACCTGAAAAACTAATAAAAAGTATTGTATACTTAGGTATAGAGATCGGCCAATATAAGTTTTTCGGGCCGGTACCGGTTTTTTAGGTTCTTGCCAACTGATACCAATTTTTTTATGGACCTGTAATTGAGTCAAAATTTCCATTAATTGAAAGTAAATCAAAATAACTTTTCAGTTTGTCTCCCTATATGTATACAAATATTATTTTGCATATTAGCTTTGCATGGTGCTAAACAAAAAAATTCTTGCCAAAAAAACAATGTTGCCCCCTAAAAATAGGCAATTTAATTGATTTTAAGGACAAACTATTGATTTTAAGGAAAAATATCATAATTACGTAGTAAAATATTGGCTGAAATATCAGCCAAAATGTACCAATACCAATATATTATTGATCAACTGATAATATTACCCTATCTCTACTTATGTTCACTGCATGGATATGTAATGTAGCTCAGTAGCTTACAAGTTAATTTTAAAGCTAAAAGATCGAGTAAATTGACATCATTTTGATTAAGATGTTTCAATACCTGCTTTTATCATCATCAGTTAATGTACGATGATGATACAAGCAGGTATCGAAACATCTTTATTTGTAAGTATTGGTATAATAGTATTATGTAGAAAAACACCAATCCAGATTAACTTCCAATTATTATATTTCTGTTGATTAAATGTTTTCTGTTGTTGTATCAATGTGTGATTTATCCTTAGGGTCACGACCTTGCAAAGTCACTGGCATCGAAAGGGATTGAAGTTACCGTGGTTACGGATTCTGCGGTCTTCGCAATGATGTCAAGAGTCAATAAAGTATAACTCTGCATTTTTTTAATGCGACACAGCTTGACTCTGTAAAGTTTTTAAATAGTTCTGTACCCACTTGTCTTATATGCTATAACTTAACACAGTATTTTACAAATAATGGTTCACTGCATGTTAACTGTTGTGCACAGTATATATATAATAGTTTAATCAAAGCGAGTTTTATTATTTTGAAATCTGTACTCAGTTTAATCATATTGAACAGTTAATGTAACAAGCATCTTTTTTCCTTTCCTTATTTCAAAAATGTTTTTTTGGACAAAACTTCACTCTCCCAGCTGGTATCTCAAAATACCAATCACAAGGAAATTCCCTATTCAAGTCATGACCATGCAAGTCGAATCTAAGTCACATCATTGCCATCCAAAACAAAATCGTTAAACGCGTTCAATTCTAAGCAAGAATTTGCCATAGTTTTTACATTTAATATTAATTAGGGAAAAAACGATTCAACTGAAATGTATTCACTAACTTTATTTTAGGTCATTTATCTTAATGTAAGTCTTTTGTAAATTGACTTAAGTCAAAAACTTTATCCATTTTACCCAAGTCTAAGTAATTTAAAAACAAGACTTTAGTGCCTTAAAGTCAAGCCCTTGGCTTAAGTCTTTAACATATTAAATGGTACACAAACAGCCAGCGGCTGTAACCCTGTGCATAGCGAACAATAGCTTTAACGTTAGCGGCAACGATTGTTTTTTTTTTTTGGAAGGTAATAATCGGAACCCACTCAGTCCTTGCAAACGGCGGTTTAAAAGCAGTAAACGGTGGCCGCATGGTGGCACTTGCTGCCTCTCAACACGCGGTTCCTGTGATTGTACTCGGAGCCATGTTTAAACTTTGCCACATCCACCATTCCGCAATCGAGGGAAGCGACGCATCCTTTAACAGGTAAAAAAGACCGAATTAGGAGTAACGTTTTTAGCTAGTGTAACGCGACTCAAATTACCAAAGTCACAGTAAAATCAATTGAAAAGTATCTTAAGTAGAAGTCTAGTCTGCAAAAAATAACACTCCCAGTCCCAAGTCATGTCCCAGTTAAGTCAACTTTCAGTGTTCTTATATTAACTTTAAGTGCTCTTAATATGAACTGAATATATAACATAATTTATACTTCAATACCAATGCTATTATGTATGATTACATACGATTTTATATCAGTAGAAATTTATATACAAATAAATATTATTCCATTGGTAACTTAGTAAAACTGACTAAAATATGAAGTATTGTGAATAAAAACAGTAATAATAATCGCATTTTGAAATTCCAGGGAGGGCACAACGGTATACAAACTAGGGCGAAAAAATATATATTAAGCGAATTTTAAAGAATCCAAATTATGTTGAAGATAACATAAAATTTCGCATTTTTACCCGATTTTGTAATTTTCGGCAAAGATTTAACTCGATTTTCTCGCATCAATAAACGTTAAAATGAGCCTAAATTTTGTAAGCAACGGTTTCAGGTGTCTATCTACCAAAATCCACATTAGGCAGGTGGATTTGAAAAATAAGTGATTTCGCGACCCGACCTAGTAGGTATGGGAATTAATTCATTTTACATCCAGCCATCATACTCTAAATATGTCCTTTGGATTAATCAAAACGAACCCAAGCTAGGAAATTACGAGCCCAGTCTAGCTAGTACTCTAGGCATGCAAAAGTCCCACCCATATCCATAATACTTGTCCTAAAAAGCGCAGACTAACCAAATACCAATCTTAACAACATCCCCGTTTTCATTATACCAGGCTCGTTTCTCCACAAGACGCGATGGATTACTCGGAGGGTGGCCTCGAAACACTGACCGACGTCCAGTACTACTGCCCCACGTTTGACTACGTGCCCCCAGAACTGGTCACCCTTTTTATATCGAATATCGGCGGCAACGCTCCCTCCTATATGTACCGCCTGCTCAGCGAACTCTATCACCCGGACGACTACGAAATATGAGTCTTTTTTTTGTTTTTTGATCATTTTTGCTTGCATTTTTATGGAGAACGGGTTGAGGCCGTACGACGAAGTTGTGTGGTGCTTTGCGTTCTGTTTCCGGCTCGAAAGAAACAAAGATGGAAAACTATGTTTTTGTGTTTCATTTCAAGCTGCACGCCTACTTAAAACGTATCACTTTATTTAAAATCGCGAATAATAATTTATCCTTTTTTTGACCACTATATCAGTGTTGTAAACAAGTCACTTTGAAATGACTTAAGTCACAGTCAAGTAATTTGCAAAATGATTAAGTGTAATCTAAGTCAAGTCATATGTAAAATAACGTAAGTCCAAGTCAAGTCTTTTTGAATAAATAACAAGTCAAGTCATAATTAAAGCAAGTTAATACCAAGTCAAGTCCTTGTCATAAAAATAACACGTTATCCTATTAAAATAGGGTAAACTCGCCAATTATGAGCCTTTAAATAAAGACTTAAATCATTACAACACTGCACTATAGTATCCAATACAAGCTTCCCTTTACTTAAGCGCTTAAGGCAAGTTAGAATGACATGGACGTCTTGCAAGTGTCTTAAAGCCTTCGGGCAAGTTTACTAGAAGCGCTGTAATCAGGCATTTGACATCTAACCTATTGGTGACGAACACACTGGATGATGTCTACCCAGCCAGGTAAATGTTACGTTATGCAATGCACCAGTATAGCGAGGTTTAATAAACTGGTTACACACCCAACCCTTAGTCTTACTTGCATATTAGCGAGACCTGCTACACTTACCCCAAGCTTAGATAACTAGCAAATTCTTAATCTGATGATTCGAATCGATATGTTAGTAACTTTAATTCTATATAGTTGTTATAAATTCTATTCTACTAATGGTTGAGCTTCTTTGTCTAAAGTGTTTCTCAGCCGGAATGCTTTTAGCTTTTCAAAGTTAACTATTAGGCGTGAAAAATGCCATCTTGGTGTAGCCTACTCTACTAATTAACGTCGATGTTGCAATTAGAACAAAATGCTATTTAAAAAAAAACAATTGTTATTTGAGTAAAGTTAAATCTAGTTTCATTTCTTGTTTAAAAGAAATTCCACAATCGTACACTAATTTCGGAAAATAAAAATCTCGTATTCTACAGGAAATGTAATTATTTAATGAAGAATAAAAAAGCCTAAAAATTGTAGTAGTCGAATTCGGTCCAAATTAGTACGACCGCTTTTTTTCTATTTGATGGTACATTGTTTATATTTCAAAACATACGTAGGCAATTCATATGAGGAGGTAATCATATTAAATTGGTCGTAAATGTAAGCTAAATTGAATTATTCTCACTTCTGCCTGCATTTACCTCGCGAAACCCTTAAAACGGACAAAAATCATTGCATTGACAAATCTGTGTTATGTTTCTAAAACATGAAATATTGGTTTTCGCCTTAATTTATGTATTGAGGAAAACGCGAAAAAAGAACAAAGATCAGATATTTACTGAGCTTGCTAAAACGACAGCGCGATTACTCTCGATTTGCCATCAAACGGGTGTGAAATAGCTCTCACAGTTTTCTCTCATTATCTCCCTTTTTTTTGAACAAAATGCGGGAAAAAATTGAACTAATATAGCCGGCGATCACCGCCGAAAAATGTACAGTTGGGGTTCTGAATAGTTACAATACTAGACGCGAAAAGCAAGAACACGAAAGCATCTCAACCACTTGCTATACTTATTCCGTTTTTTACACCCAAAGCGAAATGGTAACGCGATTAACACTGATTGAGTGACGGTAGTTGGTTTTCGTTTTAAATACAGCAAAAAACCGTCGTTGAATGGAAAAATTCAGCCTTCTCGACTCAAAACTAACAAGAATTTCCTAAATTAATGACAACACATGAAAGCGTTGCGCTACGAAACATTTCTAACATGTTATTTTTGCTGAAAGACAAATTTGAGAAAGAAGCACCCATTTTCCACACAGAAGGCGGCTTCAGACGAAAGGTTTGTACCGTACGTACTGTAAGCGGCTTCATAGACGCTCTCAGTCATAAAAAATTAATAGAAAGATAAAGAGCAGCTGTTTCAATGTCAGCTACAATGTTATTGGCCTGGCTAGCGCGCCTTGTTTAAACAAAGCTCGATTTTGCAATAGTTTGTTCAGGCGAGGAACAGTCAGTCGACTTGGATAGCTTACAAACATACGCCCCCTAGCTGTGAGCAGAGGATTTAGTAGCGTGTGGGAAACCCCTCTTTTTAAGAAATAAGGGGTCAACCTTACCAAGGGGTCATCAACGCTATTTAACATCAACAAATATACTAAAATAACATAAAGAAGAATTGGTAGGTCATTTGTTGCGAAGTCGCTCAGCCCTTTAAAAATCAAAAACTATATCTTGAAAAACAAAACAAGACAAGGTAGGTTTTTAAAGGGGAATTTAATGCCCGGGTGCCACCCCTTCTGCACGCCATTTTAAACCCGGACAAATCTCATTATCTTCTTTGAGGGGGGCAAGAGCACAAAACGGAGCGAAACGACAGAGTACGACTTTTGCAAAACGGAGCGGCGCCTTACAACGGTTTATAAGCGGAGAGCGGTCGATGCTATTTTGAGGTGCGTTATAGAGCGTAAGTGCATACAACAACAACAGCATCATCGTCATATTATTAGTTGAACGACAGGGTGTCTACTGTCTATGAAAGCACGTCCGAGCCATAGTTGACCACGTTCTCGCCTGCGTCACGTGACATGTGCATGACGGAGGGCTCGAGTTCGGCCACTGAGCGGCGCCCGTGAGGCTTTCGTCGATGGCTTGGAAACGTGTCGCCGTCGCTGTTGTTGTCTTCTTCCAGCAAACGGGCGTGCTTAAATGTTGGAATGAAGCGTCGGCGCTTGGGACCTGTTAAAGTTTTTTATTTAATTTAGTTAAAGTTGGGCTTCACAAATTGTTCTTATCAATACCTGGCAGCAACAGCATACTAAGTGAATTTACAAGTTTACCAGACAATGAGATAAACGTACGTTTTATTAAGACTCTGTTTAATTACCATTAGTATATCTTTATTTACAGATATAGCAGATTTAGAAGTCAATAAAACTTTCTTTAGGGACCCGTAGTTGGATACGATTTGATTATTTACCGGTTAAATTTAATTTGCAATTTTTATTTAAAGTGATAAATTCTTTGTATTAAAAATAAAAAACGTAAGGGACAAGGTTTGTCCAATTTTTTTACCCTTCGGTTTTAAAAGTGACAAACATAAGCCTTGTTTTGCAGCAGAACGCGTGTGTAGCAGGGATTTTGATCTGCGTTATTACCATGTCAAAAAGTAAAAGTTTGCTATAAAATAGTTGCAACACTTTTTGCGTGAAATTGATGTAGCCCTTTTCAAACATCTAAAACTTATATAATAATGCAAAAGGAAATCAAATAAACTTAGCTATATACCACTGTTGAGCATTTGTAACATGCATTAACGCCGCATAACTCCAGGACGTTTACTTTGGCCTTTTATGTTCGTTTACTTTGGCCTTTTTTAACTAAATTTGCGAAGTTCTTCACCGATGTCTCAAAGCAGTGGTTCTTTACCTTTTAGGCTTACGGCATACTAATAAAAAAATAAACATTTCTACTCAAAAACAATACCTTAAGTCGACAATCGCCCTTTGCACGTAAAATAAATTGGTAGATCTTAACGTTATCAGTTTTTAACGGATACCGTGCATTTGGGTCCCAGTCATAGATCCTAGGGTTCACGTCTAGTTATAAAAAAATAATAAGTTATTTGGAAAATTACAAAAAGTTACCCGGCACGCTTCAGAATATCTCGAGGCATAGGCCTACTAGATTGCCTCGGCGAATATTTTTGAAATCACCGCCATAAAGTCGGATAAAAAAGACAACCGCATAGACTTACCGATATAGCTGAGCAGCACGGGCAGGAAAATGAGGCCATGGCCGAATCCGAGCAGCACCATGCATAGATACATGCGGAAGTAGAAGACCTTGAAGATCTGCGAAGTGCTGAAGCCGAGTACAGCGATTCCCACAAACTTAGTAAGTGTGATGCCGCTGAAAACCTGGGCGGAATATTAAAGTTATTTTACGGCAGTGTTTCTCAACCTATTGGTCGGTATCCATCTTGTATTATCTCTCAAATGGTATAGCCTATACAACTAAATGTAGTTCTTTCCAACTAAAAACCAGACATTTTTTGTATGTAAATAAGAAGTTCGAAACGTTCACAAAATGTTTCCTATTTATTCATGGTATTTAATATTCATTCCACGTCCAAAAAATATATTGGTTCCACATCTATTAAAATTGTATTTGTATAAAGTATTGCATAAAGCTAATCAAACTTACCGAGCTTCCCATTTCGGCGAGTGCGTGTTCTGCTCGCTTAATGCGAGACATTCGCTGACTAAGAGCAAAAGCTCTCACGATGTGGGCGCAAAACTCCACTGATATTCCTACCGTCTGAAAAAGAATAAATTATTCGAAATGTGGACGAAGCGGAATAAACTAAGTTTCATTATTTTTTTAAAAAATTGGGTTATTTATCTCAATTTGTGGACAAAAACAATTAGTTTGCTATAAGTTGGATATATTTATTTTTAATTTGATATTGCTTATAACGAGTTTACCATTGTTAATAGTTTAGCGTTTCATTTTTTTAATCAATAAGTTGATTTGAAGTTGACTCGCATGATAATAACTTTTAATGGGACTCATGACTTGGTCTGGGACTTAACTTGCCATTTTTAAAAAAGACTCTTACTTGTTTTCTGCAGTTATTTTTAGAAATTACCCGACTGGTACTGGAGTTATTTCACCAAAATACTAGACTGGGACTTAAGTCATTTCAATATGACTTGACTGAGACTTTACTTGTTTTAACAAAAGACTAGACTGAGACTTAAGTTATTTCAATGACTGGGACTTCATTTTGATATGACTTGACTGGGACTTACGGTCTTTTACACATGACCTGACTGGGACTAAAGTAATTTTAATATGACTTGACTGGAACTTTAAAAGTTATTTTCATTGCAATAGTCATTTCAATATGACTTGACTAGGACTTCAAAAGTCATTTTAACAAAAGACTAGACTGGGACTTCAATATGACTTCACTGGGACTCTCACCATTACGAGGTTGACGAGGGACACAGCGTTGAGCGGGATGCTCCAGAGGAACATAATGCCAAACATATCGAGGAGGATGAGTAGGATCGTGATGACGACGATGAGAGCCGAGATGAGGTCGAATCCGAGGAGGAGGAAGACCACCACGAAGACGGCGGTGATCGACATGCCTGGAAACACAACAGGAGGATATTTAGGGGGTTGGAAGCGAAAATTTAAAATGAAAATGAAGCAGATACATAAAGTGGCATTTTGCAAATGTTACGAATAAATCTTTATACTTTAGGACGTATGGCGGTAGAAGTTAGAAGTAGAATGAACATTAAAGCAGATAAAATAAATTTTAGACACTTAAAGATTAATGTAAGCCATGTTCGCAAACCACTTAAGTCAAAGTCAAATTATTAGCATCAAAAATAAACTGTAAACACTTGAAGATTACAGCAAGTTGTTTGCTTAAATCACCTTAGTTCAAGTCAATTTATTAGCATCAAAATAAATAAATAAATAAACACCTAAAGGTTAAACCAAGTCGTCTGCTTAAATCATTTAATTTCAAGTCAAATCATTAGCACCACAAATAAAACGACAACCACTTAGAGGTAAACGCAAGTAAATTGCTTAAATCACTTAGGTCAAGTCATTGACACAACACAACAACAAACCGGCAAACAAACAAAAAAACTATATTCTACAACAGTTTAGAATCAAGTTGATAACGATTATAGATATCAAAGGCCATAGGTTACATTTTAAACGTTTTGTATTCTAACTCTTTATTTATTTGTAACTGGCAAGTACTTTGGCTTCTTACCCAGGTTAAAGATGGTGTCGTGTACGATGGTGAGGTACTGCTCGTAGAAAACGTAGAAGACAGAGTAGGCAAAGACCTCGGCCGACATATTCTTCCCGATGCTGGCCGCCATGCTGTTGGCGTGCTCTAAGCAGGCTATGAACTCGCTTGACGTGCTGGCCACAGTGTGGTAAGCCATGTAGTAGGTGGCTGGAAATTGAAATTTAGAGCTGAACTATTACGTGTTTGTTTTTATTGTGTAGAAAAATTTTTTTGTACAAGTTACAATTTCAAGGGTTTCCTTAAAAGGCTATATTTTACAGGTTCACTTTTTCGTCTTTTGTAATTTTTTTTATCATTTTTAGCAGTTATTGTTATCAAAAGAATACAATGAGCAAAGTTATGAAAGTACAGTAACTTAAATTAAAACATATCTTTTTAGACCGAAAATAACCTTTTTACCATCGTTTAAAAGTTTTCAGCAATTTCCAAAACAAAAGTCATCTTGATAATAATTGCAAAGCCAAAAAGGTCGAGTAGATCGACAGCATCTTGATTAAGACGTTTTGATACGAGCTTGAATCATCTTCAGTTAATGAAACTGGGAAGCAATTCAAGCATCACTTATATGGGGCGCAATTGTTATTTCGAAAAGTAGGAATATAATGACAGACTGATAACAATTGCGTCCCACCTTTTATTAAGTGATGCTTGAATTGCTTCTCAGTCACATTAACTGAAGTTGATAGAAGCTCGTATCGAAACGTCTAAATCAAGATGCTGTCGATCTACTCGACCTTTTTGGCTTTGCAAATTATTATCAAGCTACATTACAGATCCGTGCATAGTGAACCAAAAGTCATCTTGTTAAGCGGAATTGCAAAATAACTCAATTTCGTTGGGTTTCAAAAGTAATAATTAGTCAGGGCAAGATCTTCGTACCATCCTAAGGCACCCCACCTTTAACGCCAAGATTTGATTTTTTAGGTTAGTAAGCAATTCAATGCCTATTTACGTCACGTCTATGGTTCGTAATCACGTGGTTGCGGTTTTACAAAGCTGTTATATGTCAAAGTCCGACTTACCTCCGACCTTTGTCTTGTTTTCGAGCAGGTTAACGGCCGAAGCGTAGGCGGCGTGGCCACTGTAACAAGAAAGATAAAACATTCACTGGCTTTGCAATATTATAGTCGCATAGACCAGTGGTTCTTAAACTTTAGTGGGAACCAAATAGGAGTTTTATGAACTTTTTGCGATTCAAGATACGAAAACTAGCATAAAAATGTTAGTTTTTAATGAAGTCAATAGTTAGGAATCAGTTTAAACTGGTTAGATGGTATTTACCCGACTAAAACTTTTTACTAAAATTAAACTATTTAGTTTCAATATTGTTCCGTAACCAACTAAACAAACCTTTTTCCTAAAAAACAATTCATTGCAAAGCACTAATAGTGTATTAAACTAAAAAGTTGTTTACGAAAAAAACACACACAGCGTTTTCATTAAGTCTAAAGAGTCGGGCGTTTAATTTTTAAAATAAAATGGTTTAAATTTAAATCGAAATAGAGAACGAACCCTTTGCCGCATTTCGTGTTGGGGTTGTCCTGCAGAAACCATGGGAGGAACT
This sequence comes from Ascidiella aspersa, assembly GCF_963924565.1. Taxonomy (NCBI): domain Eukaryota; kingdom Metazoa; phylum Chordata; class Ascidiacea; order Phlebobranchia; family Ascidiidae; genus Ascidiella; species Ascidiella aspersa. The sequence continues at coordinate 5,760,115 of NC_139449.1, forward strand.
CCATGAACTGTTCGGGCGACGGACGGGATGAGTTCCTCACATCGTCGTTTGAGCGACAGGCGAGACAATCGTCCGAAACGATCTTTAGAAAACAGGTGTAAGGTTAGTACAGGGTTGCCACACTTCAAAAAACTGTCAAAGAAGTCCTGAGAGTTTTCTAAGAAAAAACATGTATAATGTATGTTTGTCAAAAATGGCTTTAATTTCTGTTTTTTTGCAATGGTTTTATAGTGAATGAAAGATACACATACGTGTACAACAACCGTAGCCCAGGCCAACTGAAGTCGTGTTTTGATCAACATTATCATAGTACATTTGTCGAAGGCTGACGGTGATTTTATAGTGTGTATAACGCTGTTTCAAAATAAGATTAAACTATATTATCTAAGCTTATGCATATATGTATAATACACTTTAAATACCACAGGTAATATTGAAACAATGACAGTGTTATAAAATTCAACTCTTTTTAATTGGGTTTAGTCTCTCGACATTCAGTGCTTTACGAAGTGCTTCAACGATTTTGGTTGAACAATTATTCTTGTACATGCCCACAATTAATTGCACATAAAGGATGATAGTTCGTTGCTGGTTGCTTTTGGAGAAAAAATTACTGTGGTCGCGTTTTTGTTCAAACTCGCAATCGTAACCTTTACGTAATGCAGCATTTTTCCATTTGCAACAGTCAACAAAATAGGCCATAATCTAAATTGAAGTACTTTGTTCTAAAATCTAGATACTTAACGTCGGTATTGCCAGGTTGCCGACAAAAAATCCTCAACCAACTCAAAAGCGAAAGCGCTTTTTAATTTTGAGCGCTGTGGTTGGATTGCAGAAAACTCCAGACGAAAATCAGTCACGAATGACGAGGTACATTACATAACATCAAATCGAACGAGTATGGCGCGAGGCACAGTTTGCGTAATGCTCGTTCGACTGACGAAAAAGGTCAAAGTCCGCTGGTTTACGGCGAGAGACGAAAGTAAAATGTACGACTCACTGTTCTCCCCAACTTCCAAAGCCGCAAGCGCGCGTCTGACACGATTCAAGGTACACAAGGAAAGGTGGACCACTAATGACAACGCAAGTACAGTTGACTTTGGCAAACTCAAGCCCGCTAAATAATTTACTCCCATTCAGCGGCTTAGTTTTTAGTAGAAACCCGTTTCGCTTTGTTGAAAATGAATTAAGAGTTATTCGAAACGTCCAACATGCTACCTACTTCTGTATGTGCTTTAATATTCTTACTAGGTTCGTTTTTATTTTAATTTATATAGATTATAAAATTAAATCAGTTACACTTGTGAGACAACCTTACTTTCCATACCCTTATCAGCTTTATAAACACTGCTTTTTACAGTTTTTCTCAAAAAATGGCATTTTATATTATATGTTAGTTTGTCGAATCGTTTGATGATTACTACCAATGGATAGTTTGACAATGGAATAGGACTCTATCTTTAGTCCATACAAATGCAATGGCTGTCTTTAAATGTATGAAGTTTAACGTCGGTTTTAATGCAAGCTTTATGGTTAATTTATTTTAGTGCTGTTTGTTAACAATTTATAGCACCAAAAGGAAGCTGAAATACATTCTGTTAAGTAACAACGCTAAAGGTTAAGGTCCGCTGGGCTAGACATAAGTAGCTCGTAAACAAGTGTGACGTCTCAAGGAAAACGATGAATCGATTTCATCGACGGCGCCTTACTATGTTTCTCTAAATAATTTATAAGCAGCGTAACGCAACAGCTCACAACGTCGGTGGTATTACGACGTTCCATCGTATTCCTTTACCTACAAAGCGGCCTTTTTTATTTTAAACTGTTTTACTTCAAACTGTTTTACAATGCCAAAACAATTTTTGTACAATACCAAAACAAAGTTAGTTTTTTTGAACACTAAATAAAATTTTAAACATTACGTTTTTTTTGTTTATCCATTTATGAACTAGATTGAACCCTGATTTGGAACGTGTAAGTTTAACGTATAAGCAAGTTCTTGCCCTTACACTAATGACTAATCGCTAATAATTGCAAATCAATCGGCAATTGTTACGTCATAAGCGCACAACAGGAGCGAAGATGTTTGCGACAAACTTATAATCATGGCCTTTTAAACCTGTATTTAGTGTGTGCGTTTCATGGACCACAAGCCATTGATTGGCGTATGCAAAAGCAGGTGAATTCATACTAAATCATTGAGGTGAACTTTTTACCCATTTTTAAAAGGTGTACTGCTAATCGAAAACGCCAAATACTTGTCCCATATAAAAATATCGACGTGGTAGTATCGGTACTCGCCCGATAGTAGGGTGGTATCGGTGCCAATCTTACCATCTTGTAATGATTTAAGTTAATGACACATTGTTTTCCAACAACCGGCATAACATTCTGTTTACCAGTTTAAATTTGATAGTAAGTGTAATTTTATTATTTACTGCCCCCGAAAAACAGTGCTACCTAGGAAAAAATGGCAGGATACTAACCAACCGCATTGATCACCCGCAAAAGGCTTACATTTTAATATTTTTTGTTTAATATAAATAGTAAGTGTAAATTTATTATTATTATTTTTCTTTAAGTTAACATGTTTAGGCTTGTTTTTCAATAAACCTACCGTTGAGTTGCAGAATCCATGTGGTGAGGTGCTGTTGTAGTAGCGACAACAGGACGACTGTGGTTTCAGCCAATCATAGTAGTCGTCGATCCACGAGGAAGCTGTGTAGGCGATGCGCGAACTGGAAAATACCAGAGCATGTAGATTAGTTGACTGCATTACAAGTAGGTATGTGAGTAACTTGGTATTTTATTTTAATATTGGTGCTACCTCTCAAGGTGAGAACCATTACGTTAAAAACAGCAAACCAAATCTAAAATGTACAGATAATTATATCGCTTGAAAAAAGGTCCCGTTGGATATTTAAAATTGCTATAAGGTGAAAAAAAGTTTTTAAAAAAAGGCATGGAATCAAAAGTCAAAACACAGCTTTGTTAATGTGGCCGTTAAACTGGCAAAAATGCTGAGAACAGCTCAGTGAGTAAGCGACTGTTAGAGAAAAACGAATATTAAACCTATTATAAGGCTTACAGTGAAAAGCCGATATTGCAATTAGGAGGGTTTAGCGCGTGATTACGATCTTGGTAATCCTTTGTTCCAGCTGTTATTAAACGAATCGGCAGGCGAGTGGATCCATTAGAAATAAAAAGGTGGTTTTGGATTTTAGTGGCTGGAGTTTTTATGTTTCGTAATTTAATTTGCGAGGGACCTTCCTTTTTGGGGGTTGAATTAAATACCAACGTCAAGTTTTGCCAAACAACTAGTTTGAAATTTATTCAATTGACATCCATTATTTCAATGGATCAATTATTATCAATAGACACCCATTAATTTATTCAAATGGACACCTAAGTAGTGTTAGGGATTATGCCGAAAGTTTTTTTTATGCTATACCACCCTTAAACAGTCCGGGCAGACACGCGAACATATTTAAATTCAAAAGCAAAGCGGTACTGTTTCCAACTTGCAAATTTCCCTTTACAGTAGTTGATGCTTTTTCCTTTCACAATGGAGTATTCTAGCGTTATTTTCATATTCTTTGTTTCAATATAGGTTAGTGAGTCCATACAAATTAGGGAACCATACTGGAATACTTTACCGTCAGCCAGCAATTTTAATTTATTATAATCTCCCGCGACCCTTATGGTTCAAAGCGGGTTGCGTTTTGTGCTATAGTTTTACAACTCAAAGTTATACTCATGTTAGGCTACTTTAAAACCAAGTGATTTTTGGATTCTAAGTTCTGTTCTAAATTTATCTTAATCACACGGCTGGAAATTGAATTTATTTGTTATGAAATTTGAAGTTTCGATCCGAATCCAAACGCAGGGAAAAAATTTGTCGCAAAAAAAAAAAAAAACTTCGCAAAAAATTTTTTTTTTTTTTTTTAGTTTTGAGAAATTTCAAAGATTGTTTAGTTTGTTTACTGACATCTGGAGGGCTCGCAAGCCGTTGGTTGGCCACCCCTTCCCAATAGTAGATCGTCCGGCACGCGAGTTACTTACTAGTTGGGCATCTTCGAGTTAAACGAGATCTGTTCGATGAGCGAGTCGTTATTGCATCCGATTCCGCCGCACACCTGGTTGGCACCGTCGGCGTTAGTGAAGTTCTGACCTTCGCCAACTACAAAGTACACGGGAGCACCAACGGACAGATATCTGGGGAAAGAGAAAGAGGTTGAAACGTTGGTTTTGTTCGTTCGAGTGTTTTCGGCTGTCTTGGTTGAGAATGCGAACAACCAAATCGAGTATAGTCGGACTTGGCAGGGGAGTACAGGGTTGCCACACTATTTTATGAAAGAAATGCAAACAATTTCGAAGGAGAATTTGTGGGTGTTTAAAGACTTAAACTTGGTTTGTTTAACGTATTTGAATATATATCGAAGACAAAACAGTATAAATGTATGGAAGATTTTTTTAATTGTTGTGTTAACGACACTTGTAAACTCATAACTTAAGCTGAACATATTTATCTGACCAGGGCCGTGAGTATAAAGTAAAAACTTACTTTTTGATTCCATCGAAGTAATCGAGCACGTAAGAGTCGCTGGGCATGGAAAGCGACTGATCCAATCCGATCTCGACTTTGTGGAGGACGGCTCCACTGAAGCAAGCCAATGCTGCAAGAAAATATTTTATACTTGGATTTAACCGCTCAATTTTGTAGGCAGTATTATGTTTTTTACATCGTTTTGTATCAAAATATAAATCCTAAAAAGTCAAAAAAGTTCTAGACTAGAGTCGACTAAAATAAGTCTGCCTTTTCCTATAACAAATAAAAAAAGGCTGGCAAACTTTACCGTTATAGGCTGGCTTCGCTAGGGACGCTAACTTGGCGGACCGGTAACTGTTGGTTTCATATGTCATCATAACCTTATGTGCTTAATGTATTGTTATGTTTACTTTATGTTCAGTATCTAAGTTGGTATTTTTTAGTGTTGCAAAGAATTCGAAAAAAGATTTTTTTTGTACGTTTTATAGGTCATCATGATCTTATTTGCTCAATGCATTGTTATGTTTACTTTATGCCTAGAAACCAATAAGTTAGTTAACTTAATGTGAGAAAATTTTTATAACGCCGCAAGAGTTGGTTCATGTTTTTTTTTCAGTTTTATTGCATTGCATAGTGACTTAGCATTCGATTGGCTAATTTCATGATTTGAGCTTAATTGCCTTTTATTAGTTCTTTACTTTCATTTCATGCATGATTGATTTTGTGCATGACCTATTTTGTAGATGTGGCAGCATGCTGGACATTTATGTAGTTTAGTTGGTGCTGTCCATATGCTACCAGGTGTTAGCCTTCGCTTATTATTAACCACAAGTTATTAATACATTCGAATTAGAGATGCTTCACGTTCACAATAAGTTACTTATTAAGTACTATAATATTTAACTCTGTGCCCTTGTGTGCAACAAGCTGATGCTTCACATCATTGGTGGCTTAATGAAGATAGGTTTACAATCTTGAATTACGCTTGGTACACGACGATGCCCTTTCGAAGCAATCAAAAACTCACCGACAAAGAAGCAAATGGCAAAGGGACGGAAAAACTTGGATAGAACGGCTGGGGCGAAATGGTGCTTGGTGAGCCAGTAAAGGATGCCGTCGTCTTCACCTTCTTCCTGTGTTGGGTCGCGAAAGCAGCACAGGCAGTCGTAACGGTTGCCGTTCTAAGCGGAAAACACAGGCGGGTTATGTTGACGAAAGTCTAATGATTGGGCAAAGCCTTTGCTGTTCGACTGGTTGTCCTGCTGGTATACTTTTAATACTTGTTTTACGAAAAGCTTAAAAATATTTTACAAAGCAACGTCATAACGGGGCGTTATAAAACTAAAGGAGTTATATAGGAAACCTAAAGGTTATTGCTAGATTTCGAGCACAAATATACAACGGAACAGAACATTTTACACGACCAAGCATACTTTCACCACTTGTGCTAGGTAGGGCAGACAAAACAGCTCGAGGCCTAGTTTTAGCAGCAAGTCGTTGAATACGTACTTTTGTTGAACAAAGTACTACTTCCAGGACCAATTGCAGGCAACGATCTTTAATGTACAGTGGTAGTATTACCAACAGTAGTACAGTGCACTTTTCTATTTTCTAACTGAATCAGAATATTCGGCAGCTGAATTGTTTTAGTTTTTCTGTGCCTTGCAGACAACGCTTTTGCGCTTCTGTTGAAATGACAGGCAGATAATTCTTACCCTTCGTCGGTGGTCGAGGGCCAGAACGGCCACGAAACAGCTGATTTGGAGCAGAAAGTCGCAGAAGACGGCCAGCCCGGCAAACATGGAAAAGGTTCTTACAGCGGGCATCGTTGACAAACCGCCTGCAGAAAATTTGTCACTCTTATTTATAAAACGTTTCAAAGCCTTAATAGTTTGTATCTAATAAAAAGTGAATTCTTCAGCAATCAGTCTACTTAATTTTACACTCTAATAAAGCGTTGATAACAATTTGGCTATTTTAATGTGAAGATAAAACAAACGGAATATATTAAAAATCAAAAAGGTTGCGCATTAAAATATCTTAAGACTTTTATGAAACCAATAGAACTAACAAAACGTTCAACAAAAACGGTTTAATCTCACATTTAAAAAAATCTATGTTGAAATGGAAATTTGAACACAAAATACATTGGTATAGGACGAGAAATAAAAACGGATTGGATTTAATTTAAAAAAAATGTATTTTTGAGGTTCGATTAACAAATTTCTCTATATACCGATGGCATTTGTGTGCCAAAAGAAATTGAATCAATTCACAATTTAAGAATAACAGAAATCTATCATGTTATAGTATTAATAATATATCATTAGCAGAAAATCGGCCAACTGCCTGTAGATAAAAAAATATATCTACCTAACCTATAGGGAGAAAGTGATCGTACAAAAAAAAACAACATGAAAATCGTTGTTTTTCGCAGCAAATAAGCTATATTGGAATTCTTGACACTGTATTAAGTTTGATTGCAGAAAATAAAATACTATGTACCTAGGAAAAAAGCGATGGTTTCAGAAAGGGACGACATGAACATGCTGGGAGCGACTTCGCCGAGAATTCTTCCCAACTGTTGTTCTGGAGTCTCGTTCTTGTCTCTTTCATCTCTGCAAAGTACCAACAACCTTAAACATGGCACGCGCACAACAAAAAACACCATGCCAAATCATGAAAACCAACCGGCATGAAAATTTCACATTACCACTTTAAAAACTTTGTAACAAAAATGGCCCTTATATATTTTTTACTTTTTTACATTTGCTTTTACTTAAGCGATCGTCAAATAGATAGAAGTATTTATGTGAAATAAAAATGTTCCGCCAAAAACGGGTTTAGTTTGGTATTTACTTCTCATCCAACGGAGCTTACTTTGAAGATTAATTATTATCAAACCGCAATGTTTAATAAACCTAAAGCAAATACATTACGTAATTAATTTTGTTGTTAACTTCTTTGTTACAAATTTTTGTTGTGTCTATGCCGTTTTACGATAGGATACCAAAATGAAAACTATGGCCTTAACTTTTCCACTTTTGTGACGTTCATTAGTTATTGGTTTATCTCGCTGGCGCTTTTAAATTAATGCTAACAAAGTTATTATAGCATATCACAATCTGTAAGCAATTTTTGTAAGGAGTAAAAATAACCACTTTATAAAATGTTTTTGTGTATTATTTTATAACCAAGTGCATATACTCCAACTTCAAATCGCAAAGCGAAAGCTATAATACGATACAGCATATAACAATTAAATTTTGCGACCGTACCTTTGATAATGCTGCACCAGAATAAAAATATTGTCGACTCCAACGGCCAAGGTTAGGAAAGGCACCACCTCAACGATAATCAAGGTCATTGGAATTCCAAAGTAGCTGAAAATTCCCAGGGACATAGCGACAGAGCACAAGACGATTAGCACCCCGGATAGACCCACAACCAGCTGGCAATCAATCTGGAAGAAAATACAAAAAATAAATTCGGGGTTTTAGCCTATTCGATATTCGACTGAATTTTGCTGTGTTTAAAGCAGAGGAGGATATTATTCTGTCAAACATCCAATTATACCTGTCATGCTAAGGAGCAACTAAATCTACAGTTCTTTCTAACGCTTTATTGAATTTTAGCACTTTTACCAAATACATAGAAAGATTCTCAGGTTTTTGTTTCCCATTGTAATTGTATTTTTCGCCTTTTTGGCAATATATGAGAAAAAGTGGCATTACAATTTGCTAACTGTAACTCTTAGTTATGTATTGAGGCTGTGCCAGACATGGGTGCCTTGCCAATCGTGATCATACAGCACAAGTGCATTGCGTAACGTTTCTTCATATTAAAGGTTTGTCAATTACTTTGATGTCCTAAACACACAAGACACAAAACCGTTGTCAGTTACAGGGCCGGATCCAGGATTTCCGTTTGGTTTGGGCCTTACATTTTTTAGGGATGACCACACAAAACACGTTATAATACAATTAATCTAAAAAACACTTCTTGTTCTCGAGCTAACCAAGGCACAAATTATATAATATGGCAAATCTAAGTATAGCTAAATCGCGGGGTACGAATATAATAGATAAGTGGTGTATTTGTATATATATGGGGTCCATCAACAAACCAACTTACTAAAGCAGCGCAACAAACAAAAAGTTTTGTTGCAGACAAATACATCGATACATCCCTGTATATGTTTCAACGCCAGGCGTCCACACAACACACAATCAAGATTAAACGAAGCAATCGTGCGACAAACAAAAATGTTGTCGACAGTTAAAATATAAGCGTAGCAATAAAACCGCGTTAGCACCAGCAATGCATCATTACATCCCTTTATAGTGTATATCTTTCAATGGCAGGCGCCCGCATGAAACGCAATCAAGGTTTAAGAGAATATGAACGTCGTATGCACCGCAGCCTTGCACAAAGAACAAATAGTGTCGAAACGATTGTTATGCAACTTAACAGAGTGAGTGATGGTGGGATGTTTTGTAATGCAGCTTATCAATAAGTGACTAGAACTGGTTTGTTTACTCTCATGTGCATTAATAGTTGTGTTACACAACACTTTATATGGTTCTCAGCCCATAAGTTACACCACTTTAAACGCTCAATGAGTTGAAATAATAAGGTAACCTTAACACCTTGGAAAAAACAATCTTGAAGGAAAGTACCTGGGCTTACATTATAGGAAACCAGAATTGCGTTGGAAGGAAATATAAAACCTGAAGAGAAATAATTACTTTATTTAGTTATGGATTGTTAGGCTACTGAGCCAGCGCTTCGCATTACTTATACCGGCTATTCGACAATTTTGAACAGTTTGCCATCTTGATGTTTTAAATACAGCATACAGAATTAACAGAAAAAAATTACTTGGCACAACCACATTGCAGATGTAACACTGAGAAGAAATAAAACAGCATTTTTTTAATTTTTATTGTGGACAAACAAAGTGCCCATATCCGATTTTGTTTTTCTGTTGATGAATCTCGTAAAACAAAAAAAAATTAGTTTTTTTTAACTTAAAAAAAATGTAAAACGGAGACAAAAATAGTCTTCAGAGGCTCAAAAAAATAGGGTTGCAAAGGAATATGGCCTGAACAAGAACTGCATGAAAAAAAAAAACAAGATCCAACTCTTGTAAATATAACAAATATAATTACGTTTTCCTGTGTAATTTTGGAGATCAGAAAGTTATTTTTGTTGGGCTAGAACAAGAGCGCTAGGTCCACTTCAAAAAACCTCACAGAAACTCAGTTATAGCTACGACACCCGATTCATACTACCTGGTTCGATTTGTTTTAGACACTTGTAGCGCTCAAGTTAGGATAATTCGGGGCTTTAGAGCGTCTGTGTTAGAACATGTGTTAGAAATTCCTAGTTACACAAAGACCCGAATTATCCTAACTTGAGCGTCTAAAACAAATCGAACCAGGTAGTATGAGTTATATTCGTTAAACTCACCATAATACGACTGAGGCTGCAGTTGCCGAACTTTCCCAGCGCGATTGCGACGTAAGCGAACATTATGAGGTAAGAAAAGAGGATTGTCATGACGTCAGCGCCAGACTCGCGGTTGATTTCGTCTTCGATTGAGCGCTCCGACGAGAATCTTACTGTCAGGTTTGTGTCCAGTCGCTTGTTGTACTCCTTCATAAAGTTGACGAAGCTGAGTAAAGGAAAATAAACGGTGTTTTAGAATCGAAAAAATAACGTTGAAAGACAAACGAGTAATAGGGTTTCAGAAGCCAACAAAAGAAGAGTTTTCACTGCAATAACTTTGGAAGGCTCAAAACGAGCGTTTTAAACGCTAACAAAATATCGCTTAGGAAGCTCGAAAAATTTAGAGCTATAAATAAAGCGTTTAGTAGCACAAAGTTGCATATGAGACGCTTAGAATAGCGTTTTGGGATCGTTTTCGCTAACAATTATTAGGTTTGCGTCTCTTTTTTTGTGTGTCAAGTCACCTATTGTACTCCTCCATGAAGTTGACGAAGCTGCGTAAAGGAAAGGCAAGAGTGGTTTGACAATTGTAAATAACGTTTTAAGACAAAAAATTATAGGGTTTCAGAAGTGGACGAAGTAGCGTTTTTATAGCAACAAAACAACGTTCCAGAAAAATTAAAGAAATATCGCCTTGGAAACTAAAAAATGTAGTGCTAGAAGCTGAAAAAAGCGTTTTTACGGTTTATAGACAAACGAATAATAGGGTTTCAGAAGCTAAAAATAGCGTTTATCTATAACTAAGGCGTTTTAGGAGCAGAAAAATAGGGTTTTGGAAGTTTAAAACTATAGCGTTTTGGAATTCAAAAAGTATCGCTTTGAAGCCTAAAAATGTAGTGCTAGAAGCTAGCAGTAGTGTTATAGAATTAACAAAAATGTCAAAAATGTCGCTTTGAAGCTAAAAAATTACAAAGCCGAAACAAAAAAATTTAGTAGCACAACTTCTGTTTGAGACGCTTAAAATGGCGTTTGGGGCCGTTTTTCATAATTATTAGGTTTGCGTCGATTTTAAACACCTATAGTTAGGAATTTAACGCATTTGGCCTCATGTTTTCCTTCTTCGTATCCACAGAAATTAGGAAACAAACAATTTAAAGTTGAAATTATTGAACGTCAATGGCTCACACCGATTTTCTAACGACTAAAGCCGAGCTTAAGGAATTAATCATGGTATACCACAATCAAGTCTAAAACAAAGGAGCAGCATTGTACGAAACGACCCATAGTGTGAAACTTACTTTGTATTGAATACATTCGGTCATTATGTACTTGTGGCAAACGTTCAATTGTGTTGAAACCTATACGAAGCGTTTTTGCCAAACAGCCAACATAATGTGCAGACGCATCAGACGTGCAAACAATGCAAACGTCAGTCATTATGTAAGCGTTCCTGGAAATTTGCCACAAATGCTTATAAGTCGCTTAACTGACAAACGGGAAACGTAAGGCTGCTAATTAGTCACCCCAGACTTGCCTAGTTGTTTGAATCGGTCAGTTTGCCAATTGAAAGTCAATTGTATTCGCTACAATGGACAAAGTCCATTATTTTGGGGAGCAGTGCCACTCAAATTCCCATATCGCACTATAGTTATGAAAACAAGACATTTTTCCAGATATCTAAAAATCGGATCTGATCCAATATTTTCGCGACCGTCACAAGTACTTAGGTAATCTATAGGCAGTTAATAATTTACAAAGGGTAGACCAACGTTAGTTCAACCTATTAGTTAGTTATTTTTTTGCATCCGAACATCGTCAAATCCCAGTGCCGGACTAGTTACGATACTACGACGTTTTCAGATACCTAAAAATCGGCTCCAATCCAATATACTCGCAACTTAAACGAAAACTTCAGCAATCTAGGGAGTTGATGCATTAAATCATAAAAAAACAGGAGTGCAAGGGGTATTAGAAATAAGCATGTGAATGATGTGAACTGCAATTTTAGTATAGAATTACCTAAGAAAAGGACGTTTTAATTGAGCACCTATGCTACCTCAACATTTGTTTTAGTAAGCGCCCATTGATAAAAAACTGAAAACAAGTCCGTACAACTGGGTAGAAATGTCGACAAATAGCAAAAAAATTAAAAAAAAACATTAATTCTAAAATATTTAGTTACAAACATAATTATAAAACGACCACCAATTATAATCTTATAATAGGGAAAAAAGTGATTATGGTCGGAAAACTAGATAATTGCCAAAAACATAGTCCCACAAAAATATTGCACGAGTACTCACGCCTACTTTTACACAGCAAAAACAAATAAACATAACTTTACGCAAAAGAACGAAAAAGAACGTACGCCAATTCCCAAGCTAGGGCTTTTCCGAGGTTGTCGTCCGACTTGTTATGGTAGTTAATCACCGGGAAGGTAATAACGGCCGCTGTGGCGTTGAGGTAGTTGGAGGCGTCGTAGCCCCCTAAGGCCACCCAGGGGAATACCGGGCCCCCGTAGGTACCCAGGCACGACATGTGGAGCTTTGTTGCGTCATCAATGGAGGCCGGGCCGCTGTAAGTTGATGAGAGAAAATTACGTTTTTGAAGCGATGGTTGAAATGAATTTTCGGGGAGCGTTATTAAAAAAGCATTTTACAAAAGTGAAATAATTATTTTTTTTAAGTAGAACGCATTTTTTTAGAAATCTTTATCTGGATTGCACCCACTTAAAAAAATTAAAACCAGGCTACACTCACACCACACCTTTTTTAATCAAATGTATTATGTTTACGTTAATAAGCGAAAATAGGAAAATTATATTAGCAGCCTTTCCAGAAAATGCATGAAAAAAACTCTAGTACAGTTAATGCCTTAATGGCGCAACATTTAAAAACAAACCTTCCGAAAAAAGTAAAAAATAAATTGCATTCTAATAAAATATTACAGGGCAAATTTAATTAGTAAGGACGCCTTAGTAGAGGAGAACAGAAAACACTCTGTGGCATTTGTTATTATTATTATTTGATTATTAAGAAATAAAATGGCAATAAAAGCAAATAGAATATAGGACTACAGCATTTTTAGCATTTTTTTTTTACATCAAACTGCTCACCTCGTGCAGGCCCTCAAGTGGTCATGGTAGTCGGCCAAAACATAAATGTCGAAGTCGTCCATAATCTCTTTGTTCAAGTTGTCCAGGTCGTTTTGGAAGTAGTTGAGAACCGACATGACCGTGCAGTTGCTGTTATAAGGTGCCAGTGGCTTCAGGCAAATATCGTTGAGGGAAATGTTCTGGCCCTTGTATTCGCCCTTCACATGCATGACGTCGGTTTGCAGCGCTAGAATCTGAATGAAAGAGTATAATGTCGTTTTCGACGGCCAAGTATTTGAATTGAGGATTATAATGTCGAATTTAAGAAGCGCAAAAATCTCACTAAAAATTTATGAAAATCTGCTGTGAGCGCTAAATTCAGCAAAAAGTTTATAATTACGGTTTAACGCTTAAATTTGCATAAAAAGTTTCTAATGTTGTTTAAACGTGCTAAAAAGAGTTTATGACGTCGGTTTGTAGCGCTAAAATCTGAATGAAAGAGTATAATGTCGTTTTCGACGGCCAAGTATTTGAATTGAGGATTTCAATGTCGATTAGGAGCGTAAAAATATGCCTAAAACTTTATGGAAAATAAAGTTAATAACACCATTTTGAAGCGCCAAAAAAATTGAAAACGTGGGCAGCTTTAAAGTCTAAAGTTTAAAAGAACATTTTGGTTTACTAACATTTAAGAAAACAAATTTATAATAACGTTGTTTTTTTAAACTTCGCAAAAAAGTTAATAATATCGTTCGAAATCGCCAAAACCTGCGTAAAGAGTTTGCAAAATTTTCGAGAACTAAAATTTTTAAAAACAGATAAATATTTTAAATGTTTTTATTTTTATGTTTTTTTAATCTAAATTTAAGGATGCATAACAGCGTTTGGAAGTGCCAAAATCTCACCGCGCAAAACGGTTGGGGTTTGCATATTTCCGTAATGTCGCCAATGCTCTATTTGCACAAAACCAGGAACCTAACATATAGTTGCACAGCAACCCTATTTAGTTTTAAATTATGACATGATTACCATGGACAAGATTGGACAACTTTTCTTAGGAAAGAAATTACTTTAAGTATATACTACATATTAGTTTTAAACTTACGCACTGAAATACATATATATTGGCTATTTCATCGTTAAGGAATTCTAATTATCTGACGAAATATATATATGCACAGAAACGTAGCCAACAACATTTAATTACTTCCAAATAACTTCAACACATTTTAAAATTAAAAAAAATTACAACAGTGACTTAATATTAACATAGCCCAAAATATAGCGGTCATAGTCCGGTGAAAAACAATTGCAAAGTCCTGCCGAACAGAAAAAAAATGCGACAATCAAACTTACCTCGACAAGGACGTCTTTGCGTAAAATCGATCCAAACGGAATGTAGACCTGGTCTTTCGGGTCCGTGCTGTCCGTGTACGGCGTGTAAATCGTACGATTGCTGAACGGCGCTGTTATGATAAGCTGCTCAGTTCTGGTGGAACGTAAAGAAATTGATAAATTCGACGAGGTGTGATCAAAACCTTGTTATGGGATTCGCCACATTTAAGCTCGCCCAAAACTGAATGGGCATTAAAAAAGTGGCATTTTTTAGGTTGACAAAGAGGTCGTTGAACTCGCAAAGAACAGACTTTATCACACAATATTTTCGCTTAACAAATATAAGTTTACTTAAGTATTAGTTTAAAAATAATACAAATGTAACGTTATTTGGGACACCTTTGTATTTTACCAGCTTTGTATAAAACTTCATGTTTAAAAGTAAATAAAAATCTTGAAATGTTTTGCTTTACATTTTACAACATTGGGTTACGTTACGTTATGCTGGAAATACATACATCGGCTTCCATATTTACTGACGTTAAATGGTTTTCTTTACCTATAGCACTTTTATTTTAAGTAGAATGAATGTGAAGGTCATACAGACATACAGTAGGTAGCAGCATAGTTTGAACGTTTCAGGTGAAATTCTTTTTTCGGTATACTTTAGAACGTTTGCGAAAAAGAATAATAGATTTAAATTTTACAAGCATTTTTTTGTTAAAATTACAACTTTTATATAAAGATTTCTGTAACGGGATTGGATAATAATTCGTTAGGGGTAATTTAAAACAGATTAGCGTTACTTTCCTTGCTATACGATTAAACAGGCAAAAATATCTAGAACTGATTCCGCATACAAAAGCACCACTACTGCACTGTGCTTGTATAAAGCGAACCTGTAAAATGGGCCAAAGTGAGTGTCGTAGTATTCCTTCTGTTGTCGTGCCTGGCTGGTCGGTGCGGACCACAGTTCAACAGGGTCGGTTGTAACCGTCATGAACACAAGTCCCGCTGACGCAGCACCGACGATAATAATACCTGCAATGCAACAACAAATTATTCCGAGGGACCTTGTTACTCTGAACCCCGAAATACCACAATGACTGTTATTCAATACTACCTAACAGAGATTTCTTTATAGGCATGTCAACAAGTAAATAACTGCAAGAATAAGACCAGCAAAAAAACAACTGTTAATGGTTATTTATCCCAAAAAATACACGCTCTTTTACTTTATCTTTCTAAACGTGCAACTTCGTTATTCCCGAAACCCTTCTGTCCGATTCTAACCAAAAAAAATATTCGCAAAATAATTAAATTCTTTAAATTTACATAAACGAATATCTTGGGCTTATACGTAGACAATTCACGATTTTTTTCCATACATCAGTTAGTTGATAAAAACAGCGGCCGATTAAAATCTAAGCATGTTTTTTTCCAGATTTACTTTTTAAACTTCACAGTCTTTATTGATATAAAATATGTTTGGGTGGACTGTGTGCTACAATTAAATTAGTGACTAATTTTTAGCAAAGTCAAAAAACAGGTTACAGGATATTTGGTAACAGACAGTAAGGGTATGAGCAGGCACAAGACAGATATATAAAAAAAAAAAAAAAAGTTTTGTTTGGCAATGCAAACACTTACCGCCAATCAAGACGCAAATAGGGTATTTGGCACAGAACGTCCCCCAGGTTCGAAAGCAGCTTTGCAGTTTGTGCTCCATTTTCACTCCCCACGATTCCACCAACCCTGGTTCTTCGTCGCTGTCAATGGGTTTAATAATTCTGAAAAAAAAAAAACGAAACTTAAATGCTGGCAACCAATATTTGGGTAAGCAAAAATGTATGCAATTACATTAGTAATAATTATCACATTATTTAAAGTAATAATTATCACATTTGCTTCATATAATTGCAACAAAATTATATATATTTTAAGACAAGACAATGAACAAATTGCATCTTGCTTTACACCTATATCAACATACTTGGAATGTAAATAATACAAAATAAAATTAAATGGGCACCAAATATTTTGTAGTTTATTCAAATGTCGAAGAAGTTGCTGTTTAACATGATATTGGTTGCCGAGAAATTGGCCTAAACTCATTTTACATTTTTCAACTCTTTATTAGTGGACAGGAAAAGAATCGAAGCCACAACCTTTCACCCACTTTACTTTTACTTTTATAAATAAGAATTAAAAAAAAAGTAGTAATTATTTCACAGAAACTCGCAAATTTATTATCAATTCAAGTAAAATTTGAAATATGACACCAGCCCAGCATATTTGGTGGCAGAATCAAGAAAAAAGTTGAAAACAGACATAACACAGCTCACCCGTTTGACCTTATGCCGAGGTCGTCTTCGCCGGCAGAAATGGTGCTGTCCTCAACAACCGTGCAGCAGGTCTCGTCCAATCCGTAGCCCCCCTTACGCTTGGCACACCACATGTGCATACAGAACACTGTCGTCACTGCACGACATGCACAAGCGACATCAATCACACATTGTTTCGTAGTAAAACAACAAACTGTTTTCGTAGTAATACGAGCACGACATGGGCTTTGAACAATAAGTTTTTTTTTGGTATATTGATAAATTTAAATGATTTATTCTATTTTATTCACTTCTTGCACTGGAAATTTAAGATTGTGCTATTTTTGTGTATAATGAGTCGAAGATTTGTTTATAAAAACAGTTGAAAGTTTTCAGTATTGATAAATTTATTTCATTTTTTTAATTCTAGCACTGGAAATTAAAAATTCTGTTGTTTTCATGTAAATTGAGTCAAAGATTTGTTTATAAAAACCTTTGAACTATTCATGTTGTTTATTCATGTATGTTTGAAAGAATGTGTTTCTATTTAGCTGCGCCATTATTTTATTTACAAACAGACGTGTATATAAACAGCTTGGCAAGCTTTTTAACCAACCCAAGGAAAATTTATCAAATTTTGAGCAAACAATATGAAAAATTATTCACATCCTGCGACAATTTGCAAACTAATTGAGGTAAATAAAAACAAATGCAAATAAATGAATCATTCAAATTATGAGACTGGAGCTGACTTCTAGGCAAACCATATTTTTATTAATGTGATAAAACAACTGAATTTTTATAAACATACTCTTGAAACAAAGATAATGAGAAAGGAGTAGACCACGGGCATATTTATAGTTAATTTTTTTTTAATATACCGTTAAAACACTTACAAAAGATAATGAGAAATCCAGTGTAGACCATGGGCATTATGACATAGTAACCATCGACGTTGAAAATCAGCCAGGGTTCTGGGGGTGTGGGTGGTTTGGGAGGGGGGCCAGAACACGATGCGGGACAATCGTTGCAGCTGCAAGGACCTAAAAAGATAAATCATGAAAGATGACTGGTTAGCTATGAAAACATATAATTGTGACAGAAAGAAGTCAAAATCCATATATATATACTAAAGAATGAAATCAAGCAAAAATAAGCTAAAGAAACTACACAAACATATATATATATAAAAGCATATTATGACGTTGTGTATAAAAAACTGTGTTAGAATTTCAAATTCTGCTCTAATTGTAAAATTTGAACTTAAATTTCTAATGTCGCACTTTTTAATGCAATTATCACTGCAAACGTAAAAAATGCTAAAAAGAAGACCACATGGAATGTGGACACGCCTCCAAAGATATGTCAACTATTTGCTGGAGGCATTTCAAAAATCAGTGATGCACAGAAGGGGTGAGCTGGCATCAAGGAATGAGTAGTAAAAAAACATTAAAATATATTTGCGATCAATATTTTCAAGTTATTTCAATTCTTTAAAAAAAAAATTAAAATTAAAAAAAAATTAAAGTATAATTTTTACAAAACAAAGCTTTTTACGAAAAGGTTGATTTACCGGTGTAAAGGGCCACTAAAAACTTTTACAAAATATAATGAACTTCTGCCGAATGCCATAAATGGAACGGCTTAACAAAAACAAGTGGTACAAAGTACAGGCTTCAATGATGACTTGCACCATTTTCTGCAGCCGCCAGACTAACCTTTGTCACACAGATATAAAATGTTACTAGTTTACCACAACCTTTCACGACCAATAAAAGCTCAGTTAAAAAGGGCCTTCCCCCTGATTTTAATACAAAACAGCTCTTGTGCTTTTTGGAGCTATCCAAGTTTCTAAACACCATAACCACACAAAAAATAAAGAGAGCCTGGAAAATTAATGCCAAAATCACCAACAATAATAATAAATTTTTTAAATATTAAGTAGCACATGTTTTGGAACAATGTAGTTGTTATTGTTGGGAGTTTTTGTCGGAAATAACATGGATCTGAATCATAAGTATGTATAATTGTATATATATAAGTTATATTACCTAGTACAACTTTGTAACTTTGTGTTGAGTATATATTTCAATGTTTTTGATGTTCTTAGTATAATTTGTGTACCTCTAATGATGTAAAACAAGACTACAAATTCAAGAAACTGGTTCTACATTTAGCATAATTTAACAATGAATTTATTTATGTTGTGTGCAAGCAGTTCACACCAGAAACAACTGTGTAAACTCGATGTACACACAATTAACAATATCTAGATTTACAGTTGTAAAGCCAAAGCACATTGAATAGTGAACACAGCGAACAAGCATCTCTGACAAGGCTATTGCTGTATATTGCACCCCTGCATTTATGGTAACTGAAGCAACAACGCGCCCACAATGATTAACCGACCGACTGAAGTTTAGTTGCCTTCTGCGCACTAACCATCTGTCGCTGTAGAGCCATTGCATGGAGTTGTGGTGTAGTTCATTCCCACAGCAGGGTCGTCAACATACTTAACGTTGATTTGGAAAGGAGTCAAACCGTTGTCGATGTTGTTCATGTATGTAATCCATTTCTGTGCAAACGTAGTAGTGTTAACAAGACCCAACTTACACATAGTAGTGTTAACAAGACCAACTTACACAAAATGTATATGTTTTTAAATGGCCAAATATTTCTCTACTTCTTAATAGTGTAATCAGGTGGCACTACTTTAAGACAAATTGTATTAAAATCTTGACAAATTTCGTACAACTGTGCTTCATCAGGTTGAAGTACAACCTCATTGCGCAAAACTTGTTAAAATTCCAATACAATTTGTCTTTATATAGTGCCACAAATTGCATACAACATGTACATTTCTTGGTTTATTTTGCAAAACAACTCTACAACCAATTTACTTCCTGCTTATACTGTATACTGTTTATAATTCTTTTGACAAGCAATTTGTGTTTAGATGAGACCACATCATTATATGGTTTTATTTAACCTGCAACCATATAGTCATAGGAAGCAGCTATTGTAAATATAGAAATATACTACACATCAACACAAACTAATGGATGTCGAACTGAAATATACATTATTCAATTGTTACAAAAATTCTAGGAAATAACCAGTGTTCATTGAGGGCGTGCTACCCTGTTTAACCCTATTGCACAAATAAAAACAATAGGTCCCTATTAAGGCAAACCACACTGTACAGAATATTCAAGAGAAAAAAAATTGATTTAATATAGATGTTTCCTGTGTGGTTTCTTTAATACAGTGGTCGGCAAACTTATTTTGTCGTGGCCCAAAGTAGTCTTTCCAGAGCTATTGAAGGCTATGTAAAACTACTACGAAAACAGTGTCAGAGTCCGGCGATTTAGTTTAAGGTGACATATTAGACGGCGCCTTGATTCCCAAAACACTGCCATGCCATAATGTAAAAAATACTATAAAACAAAGAATGAACGCACGAAACACAGAATTTTTTCGTTTACATAAGGTTAGAGTTGGCAAAAAATATAGTTCGACATGCACTCTTAGGGTCACATTTGGCATGCGGAACTTTACAAGCTGAGCCAATTAAAAATTTCTATACCACAGCAACAAGTACAATGAATGTACGGCTATTACGCGGCCCACAACTACATGATAACACTAAGCTGTTCAAAAGTAACTCACGGCCCACTAAAAATGGCTCTGTGGCCCTCATTAGGGCCGTGGCCCACAGTTTGCCGACCACTGATTTAATAGTATGAATCTGTATTTAGGTACATTCAAAAATGTAAAATACAATCGCTATAGACCACTACAGTAAAGCTATGCACAATCAAATATAGTTAGGCTAAATTTTACAATTATTTTGAGGTTAAGCTTACATGGGCAGTACAGCTATCAGCATACGGTCCACACATTAATTTAATAGCAGGAGCATTTGTTGAAGGACTGGACACATGTGAGCAAGAGTTGAACATGGAGTAGGCAAAGTCGTTGTTAATTGTGTAGTTCAGTACCTCCACATAAGTCTCGTTTTTAAGATTTACGATGGCAGATGTGGCTAGAAATTGAATAAATATATTTATTGAATACTTAAAAAAGTTTACACTATTATCTATTACACTATTACCACAGCCAGCACTCTAATTTAGTTTAAGTAATAATGCTTTTAAAATGATTTTTTTATTAGGTTGCAAAATGCGAAATATTTGGGATAGAGGTTATTTATTATATGTTACAACCTACACATATGTAAATATGTCAGCATCCCAAAAAGCGATCAACTAGTTTTTAATATTTAAAAAAAATTTAATTTGTAATCCTTTGTATGAAAAGTTGCTGTTTATGTTTATAAGCAGTGTTAGCAAATCTCAAAGTTAAAAAACAGAATGAAAAAAAATTAAATAAAATGAAACAATGGTTGAACCTACTTGCATTGCTTGCTTTCTTTACATTAGTGTAGACACTCTGATTTGGACTGCATGTCATTTCGCAGTAAAGAGCGACAAAGTTGTTGTAACAGTTGGGACACCGCGACAGGTACTGGAATGGCAGCTGGAAGTTGACTTCCAGGGTTTTCAGTTGATTTGTGCTGCAGCAGGTGTAGGTAGGCCCAGAATCTTAACAACAACCAAAATGGTTTAAAATAGATATGTATAATAATATAGGATCTAATCCGATACCCAATGCCAAGTGATTGTATCAGGACTCGGCCAACACTAATGGTGGTGTCAGTGCCAATTCGATACCAAATTAACTTGTAAATAACAGCCATGTTTTGCGATACAACTTATTCTACCTTTAAAGACAAATTTCCAATGAAATATTAAAGTTAAAGTTTTTTCTGGCACAACATTTGAAAATTATTAAAACTGCACTTAACAACTTGATCAATTTTGGCTTGTTAGACAATAGTAATGACATTATTTGGTATCTGATTGCGATACTTTTTTCTCGTAGGGGGTATCAGTATAATTGATATAAAACATCAAGTATCAGACTTCCCTAGTTTAAATCTTAGAAAATTAAATAAGCTTTGAGCACAATATTTTAGGTTATCAATTAAATTAATATAGAATGGAGAAAAAAATGTACATATTCAAAAAGATTTTATCCAAAGTTAAAACTGTTTGATTTTATAGGGAGATGGTTTTGAGAAAACATGCCACTTGAAATTGAAATACATCCATTTAGCCGTATAATAAAGAAGTTGTATGTTTCTGTAAAAAATCTAAGACACAGTAAAACACTAAAATAAAATTAAAAAAAGGTTTAAAAAAGTAAGTGCTTTCACTTCTCTTTATAAGTAAAGGTGCTTTAGCAACTTTATTCAGTTAAAAACTGTTTATTGGTTTTTAAAATAATGCTGGTAAGACTTTTACCATTGTAGAGGTATGGGCAGACTTGCTGCAAGAGGTTCAAGCCTTTGGTGTCGTTCAGCATTTTCGCCTTGCCATTGTACAAGCAGTTGATGTACTTTTGGTTGGCTGTGTTTTGTGCGCACTCGTCGTACATCACGCAGTATCCAGGTTCGTGCACCAATCCATCGCCTTTTGACAAGGGCGACTGTTGGCCAATTACCTGAAAAGCAATTGCCACTGTAATTGCAACACACTTGACCCAAATCAGCACCTTTTTATGCTGAGTGGTGGTGTTGGCAGCTTAGTGGGTCCAAAGGGCAAACAGAGAGAGCTGTGGGTTGTTTATGAGAAGCCAGACAAAGGCCTGCACAAATCAATAAGTAGGTGAAATGCTGCTTACTGACATTGCTGCTGCACCAGACTGGGAAGGGAAAGCATGTTGTTTGGCAGAGACTATTTAAACAACAATATTGACACTGTCCTATTTTAAATACAAACAGCAAACAAGATTAAAACTTGCCTGGGTTAATTGGCAAATATATAATTGTTTTTGTCATTTTCCATTAATAAATGTTTTCATGTGGCTGCATTTATATAGAAGTTGGTTAAAAAAATAATGACCTACCAATACTATTCAGTGTTTAAATATACTGTAATATATGTGTATAAAGAATGCACATAAAACTAATGATATATTTCAAAAAAGAAAAAGACAGATTAATGTGCCCAATATAAAAAAACTCTTACAGGCCCTGAAATGATATCTATTTGATGTGTGTAGCTCATTGATATACATCACCAAAGCCTTTAACCGACTAATTAATCACAAGTAAGCTTAACTGAGATTATTTTCAGATATTGTAAATATTAAATGCAAAACAAATGTGATAACATCTCGAAAACACTGTTTAAAGCTGAAATGTATAGTTATGTAATACAGAACTTACCACTCCAAATAAGGACAATAGTAAGAGGCAAGCACAAGCTTTCCAATGCATTTCCATTAGTTAAAAATACTCTATAGACCTGAATAAAATTAGTATAACTATTATTATAAACATGTTTTTGCAAATCATACACTGAAGGAAGATGTTAGCAGCTTTTCTTTAAAATATAGCCCTTCAAATAATTTATTTATAAGGCAGTTTTACCACCCAATATAGGTTTTTAGACAGACAATGATTAACATTGCCACTACACTGGTCAGGACCAGACTGGAAGTATGGCAGATCTCGACGATATCTCGCAGGTGCATGGCCGAAATGCAACAAACAGTCAAAAATGTGCACCTCTCTTTCAAATTTCCGGGCACACTTTATCATTTTGCTATGCATTCTGTTTTGCAAATAATGCACTCTAAATGCGTGTCATAGAAGCGTTTTACATATTTGGGGTTCAGTTCAGATTTTTTTCACGTTACACTTTTAAAAGGTTAAATAAACTCTCGGGTGCACTTGCCATAATCCACAGTGGGTCAAATATAAAATATATTGCAGTTTTGTTTTTTCAAGTACCTATATAATCGCATCTATTTTGTAAAACATATTTTAGAATCAAATTTAGTGATTTTACCACTATCCATTGACTCCATTACATTACATATTTTGTAGCCACCAAAGAATTGTGCCAAAAAATTGTTTGGCAAAAAACCTAAAACGAAATATGATGATATCCATAGCAAAAAAACAACTATTTTTTATTAGGAATTCACTAAGCTGGGAATATTTCATGTCAGAAATATATATTCTAATACTTTTATATAACTGATGGCCAACCCTGGCGGCCAATTTACCTTATACATAACATTGTGTTGATGCTGTAGCCTGTTGGCATCATGGGATTATATAGTCATGACAATTTAGGATAGAAACAGGTTCCAGTGAATTTTTGAGGTGCTGCTCTAGAATCTTACCAGCTACCACAACAACACATATTATTTGTGAAATTGAGTTGGGTTGCTTGTTAGCGTTTGGGTTTGGTATGGGTTAAGCTTTCTATTAATCTGATCCAGAATTATACCACATTTATTTTAACATTCTAGACCAGTGCCGTAATACTTGACCAACCCGTAATACTTGCAGAGCGCTAACCTGAAACCTAAACCAAACACTGTACGTTGATTTGATTATTGTTTAAATGCTGTGGTGGTATATAATTCCAGACCAGCACCAAAAACCTTTCCATGCAACTGAGAATGACGAACACACTTTTGTCTAATTTCATAATACACAAGCTTGTATTTTCCTTTCCGACTAACAAAATGTACACATCTATATAGCCACTGAGCTTTAGTTTAAGCTCGCGGCAATACATTAACCTCGAATATTTCAACCTTAACCCAATTAATCGAAAACATACTAAAATCGGGTGGCTGGTACCTCAACTCAACTATCAACCTCTCGAATCCATTCAAAACCGAATTCACAAAACTCCCCGGCATTTGTACTGACGGCGGCCGCCCTGAAAAAAAAAACGTATTTCCCCAGCAACCGGAGATTGCTGACACACCCATGACGTAACGAATGTTACTAGGATCACGCCACCCCGTTGCGCACTCGGCCATTCACTAACATACTGGTTATATAAAGCTTGGGAGAAAAGGCCTTTTCGATTTTGTGTTTGAATCGTCAGCGTACACTGCTCGTTGGCGCCTCTTGTGGTCAAGTGACGTAATTGCTGTTGAAACATTCACACATAATGTGTGGTCATGTGTGAAACTTCTGAAATATCGCTCATTTCTAGTGGTGATTCACCCTTCTTGAGCCCCACGCATTTCGAATGGCTAAATAAGCGTAAAAATATGCCGTTTGTTTTGGTACAACATGTGAATATATGAAAGCACAATGTGACCAATTTATATAAGTACAGCATCTGAAAACGCGGCGCAAGAAATAACAACTGATTTCTTGCAAAGCATATCCTCCAAATATTTTAATAGTCATTCACCATCAACTCTTGGTAAAATAAGGAAGCCTTAACAGCGTTGTATGTGTTTTATTTTTACTCGAAGGTCTTTAATTTTGTTCGGCATGACGTTGCATATATTTCAACAGGGGGAAACATCAAACACACCGCTATCTGAATCCACCAAAACACGAACTGCCATAGCATTTCAAGAACGTACTGTCAGGTCACCTATAGATTTCTAGCAAATTCTAAAAATTCAACATAGCTCGCTCTCAATAAAATACCTTACTGCGCAGCAGTATGGCAAAATGCTGGCGACTTGGCGACTATGTCGGCCGAAGAATCAGCCAGAAAACCGAAGAAATTGGTGCAAAAAAAATGTTAAGTAAAAAAAAATTAAAAAAAATTTGATCAAAAAAAATTTTTTTTTTCGAGTGGTTGTTTCCACACATATTTAATCACATCTATTTTACAATTGGCAGAAATTCATTTTGTTGTGTCATTTTGAAAAAAGTTACGGTAGTGTGAAGCACGTTGTTTAGTGAGAAAAAGCGAGTGTAAGGCATATAGACTGTTTATTATTTTAAAAAGTACACACTTTTGATCATACAATTGTTACGTGTTGGCAGTTTTACTTCGAATTGTTTTTCTATATTGAGTTGAATTCCTGTATATTGAGTTGAATTCCCCATTCCTGTTAAATGTACAGGTATAACATTCACATCGGCATATTAAGGATGTACCAGGCTATGCTTCTCCCCCTAGGGCCTGAAGTATATTTTTGGTTGTTTAATTACGCAAATGCTGCGCGCGAACTTTAGCCTGGTTTTGCTAGGTTTATGTGTCTTTGTTTTAAAAAAAAACATCCCAAAGTTAATATGCATACTATGGGGCATGTTACACTATGACTGTGACAATTTCTATTAAATTTTATTATAAATATCATTATTTCGAGCAATATAAATTGGAAATTTATCCAAATAATATTTTTTTCCTGCTTTTCAACCTGGCTTTGAGCAGCACGTTTTCACATAAGTTTGCCTGAAAACAGCTATCTATGTAACACTTTTAAAACAAGAAAAAAAACCGAAGAATTTTTCGCCAAAAATGTCCAAGATTCTGCCATCCTGCTGCGCAGTAAAAACACGTCTTGTCAGTGAGACTCGCTGTCTCCTGCAGTAGAATTCGAATACAATTATCGTTTTAAAAAGCGAGTACTTTAGGGATTAACTGGTCAGTCAACGAACTGGGTAGACAGAATACAAACATAGGTAATAGCCAGAACGATTTTTTTTTCGGACTTTTCGAATGCTTACGCAACACGAACACGTTACTAACAAATACAGGTGCTCGCTGTCTCTACACTAGGCATGGCGTCATAAAACAAGCAAATATTTTATTACGCAATAAGAGTCGCAAATAAAACGTGTAGCCTACACGTCTTGTAGGAAATGGTATGCATTTACAACTAAAACGTGGCTGAATACATTTCGGTTTTTGTTGGCTAAGGCAAACTAACGTGTTTTAAATCTCAAATCCTAATAAGGTAAGACGGCGCGGCTATAAGAACTGCTTTTGCTAGCGGTTCTTAACCCAGTTTCACGCAGGTATTATGTCTTTTAGAACGTCCACCCGTCCAGTGTCTAATATCGGGTGCATATTTTGACTACATACAAATGCATTTTTTTACTCTAAAACTTTCCTATATCTCTTGGCCGATTTTGAAAATTTCTGTCAGAACAAATATGTCGTAGAATCGTAGATCTTATGGCTGTTCGCTAACATGTAGGCTGATATCAAGAAACGAAGGCTTTTACCGCCCTTTAAGTGCATTTAGGCCAGAGGTGTCCAACTCAAACATGCCGGCGTGCCAATTTTTATCTTATAACTTCTTCCCGTGGCAAAGTTTCGTAACCGAACCAGTTATTTTTAATCTTAAAAGCGACTTTTTTACCAAAAATAAGAACGTTTATTTAAACTTTAAAAAAAAAAAAAAAAAAAAAAAAAACTGTCTAGTAGAAATGCGCATCACTACATCAAAGTGTCTCTCGGTGAGCTGACTTTTGTTTCTTCACACCAAGCTATATAATATTATGTGAATGCTAGCCTCCACACAGTATAATGTTACTATATCAAAAGTAATTGTTGTGATTGCCGCGATTGTTTTATATTGTGAACAAACAAAGGTATATTGTGAACAAACAATGGCAATTGGCTGTATAACAAACTTAGTATTTTCTGACAATTGGCTGATTAACAATTTTAGTATTTTTTGGGGACGGCTTGCGTGTCATTTTTTATTAGGTCGCGTGCACGCGTGCCGCTTGTTGGACACCCCTGATTTAGGCTATGCTTGATTTCCGTTGCCTAGACCTAGATGTGCAGAGACTCACTTTTAAATGGCGTCAAATTTTTACAATGCCCCCTCAAATTTATTTAAATTATGGGATCCACCTTTGCTCAGATCCTATTCTTGTTGAATAAAAATTCGTCGACATGTACTCTACGAAGTATTGTTAAATTGAAACATTTATATTAAAACTTACTGAGCAAAGGTAACTGTAGATTAAAAAGAAACAGGGTGATATTCATTTCATCTCATGTGAAAATTAATGGCTTTTGTGGTTAACTATGAGAAATATGGCCTGATAAACAATGTTAAGTATAATGTTTCATAAAGACAACGAATGTGAAATCGCTATGCTCAATCGGAAATACCGCGCCACTCTTAACCCGTCAGTGCCACTATCACAATATAGTGATATTTAAAATCAAAATTTTGCCTCCATTTTAAGATTTTCGTTCATCATATAATGCTTGATGTTAGTACTGCGTGTAGGAATGATGTGCAGACTTAAACCAAAAGAAAGGCACGTTTCAACATTCCACGTTTCAATCAAATACTGTATAGCAGTGATTCTCAACCGCGGCTCTCAGAGCCGCATGCGGCTCTCTACTGTACATTTTG
This sequence comes from Ascidiella aspersa, assembly GCF_963924565.1. Classification (NCBI taxonomy): domain Eukaryota; kingdom Metazoa; phylum Chordata; class Ascidiacea; order Phlebobranchia; family Ascidiidae; genus Ascidiella; species Ascidiella aspersa. The sequence continues at coordinate 5,788,088 of NC_139449.1, forward strand.
CGGCTCTCACTAACGGAGTGAAAAATTAGCTAGTAGTAGCAGAATTGCAACAAAGGAAGTAAAATAAATTAAAAGTGAATGAATTTGATCAGCAAGGATCCCGAGTACGAAGTACTAATGTTCCCGGGCTACTTCCGTCCGGCTCTTTAAAATAATTTTGTGGTTTGTGACGTCATAATATATTTAGTCTTGATCGACAAGCTATGGCAATAAGAAATAGTTGTTTCAACAGTGCTAATTAGTTAGCCTAGGCTAGCGTAATGTATATTTATTGTTTTCTTGTTGCTTTCTTAATGTTTTTTAATTACATGCCTTTGTTATTTTTTATGCGGCTCCTCGCGAACTTAAGGTTTGAAATGCGGCTCTGGCTCTAAAAAAGGTTGAGAATCACTGCTGTATAGGCTTATAACAAGGTCGATGTGTTGTGTGGTACTTAAAGTTTAGATTAGAAAGTTGAAAAAACGCTTGTAAACGTATGTTAAAAAGCCATTTGCCGATTTTTGACATATCTCTGTTTGGACTTATGAGTAGGCTAATAACTATAACTCATTAGGTTGAGCATTACAGCAGGGAAACCCACATGAGGCGCCCGCAAGCCTGTTTTTATGTCGAGCTGCGTCTAAACTTTAGAATAATTAAATGTATTTGAATTTAAATCACAATCAAATTTATATGTATGACGAAAAGGCCTTTAGAATGTAACAAACTTTATGCCCTTCGCAAGAATCGGTATTCTTGAGGACGATTTTGGATCAAAAAGATGCGTGGCGCATGTATGGACAGAGTTATAACACCTTGGAATATAGTAAAGTTTATTGGATGGCCTGCAAAAATAGAATTTCGAATTTTACTTTCTTGAAATGCAGAAAAAATAGCAGAGGTCGCCCATAGAAAGTAAAATCGCTATAACTAGATACCATAGAGGTTCTTAAAACTGTTTCAGCTATGTTAGACTAAGAAAAACATCGCAAGACACTTTTTGTCAAGCATAATAATCCTTGGAAAACAGAAAAAGAGCTAACTATCATACTGATATTGGTTATACAATAGATTGTACGTTTACCAGTCTACAGTGGTATAAAAAGTTATTTTTATATCACTTAAGTCCCAGTAAAATCACTTGTGAAATAACATACTTCAAGCCATCGGTTGCCCAAATGAAGTCATCCTTGAGCCAAATCACTAATATCAACATAAACTATGGCATACAAAAAATGTTCAATGCGTCTGATTAGTATAAGCAATAAGTCAACAACATTTAGCAATAAAATTGTTTCAAGTGCAAAACTTTGGTTAAATAGCTCAATTTTATAAAATAATGTTAACTGTAAACACTTATCTTTAACCAAAGTAATTCAACTCAATGACTTAGGTGGATTACTTTGTCAAGAGAGCTTAAGTCATGTTGAGCCATTTTACCAGAACAACGTAAGTAAAGTCTTAAAAAAGAGTGACTTAAGTGATTAGACACTGCCAGTCTACCATGGCGGCCTGCAAGCCTGTTTGTCATACGAATAAGTTTCGTTTAATAATTGTACAAGTTCACATTGTTCGAGAAACCACTGCTTCAAACCAGAGTTGGATCAATTCTAATTTGTAATGGATGTAATTAAATACAGGTTTTAATGTAGGCCTAATTGTAATGTAGTAAAGGCATTTTTATTCTGTGTAATTCTAATGGAAATGAAATATGCTTAAAAATTGGTTCAATATATTGATATTGAGAAAATTGATGTTTCAATGCCGACATTTGTAACAAATGTAATTAATTACGGTTTTTAATGCAATTGGAATTGTAATGTAATTGAAACATTTAAGGGAGCAATTGGAATTGTAACTGCAGTGGAACTGAATTCATGTAATTGGTACAACTATGCTTCAAACACCTGTTAATAATGTTGAAGTTGCTGTGTAGGTACTTCATCAAAGATTAAGCAGAGATGAAGTGTTTAGCTTGAAAGCTTGTAGCGGCACCGAAAGTGATCGAGCAATCGAAACACAGCATCACAAGTGACGTAGGCGTTTTATTCACAGCATAAATTTTCACGTGACACGAAAAACGTCACCGTCCTAACTCTTTCGCCGTGTCAGCAAATCGGTGTGGCAAAATGCAGGTGGCAAACTGTTTTTTTTTTTGTAACTTAACAAACAACCAGTGTTTGGTGGGACTTGAGTCATTCGTCAAAGTGGCAGGACTTTAATCTGGGACATTTTTCGAATTATGACACATTTTTTGCTGTATAGCGACGAATGAACTAGCTAAACTTCATTCGGCTTGCTTTAATTAAAAATGGAGATTTTATTAGTTTGAAATTGGACTTGATTTTTCTGCACATGTTGAAACAGGGCCGCAGCAAACAGAATGTTTTCTTTGGACAGGATAAAAGCATTTATGTACGCATTAAAACACGTCCACATTGCGAGATGAAAAGTTAGGACGGGGCCAACCGGCACATTTTACACCAGGTATACATCTCCATCGAAAAACGACACTCAAGAAAAAACAGAGCATACAGTATCCGTCATATGGGAATAACGCGGGTTGAAAACACGCACACGACATACGCTGTAAGCGAAAATATCAGGCCGTCGTTTGTAGGTTTAAAATTAAATAGAGCGCTTTAGTCGCCATTTGTATTTCAGTTATAAAGACGAATACTGTTTTTTAACGGTTTGAATTTTAGGTTTTAAGCGGCGATTAATTCTCACTTACAGCGCCGCGGTGACCAATGAATGAAGAACAAATAATGTTTTTTTTCTGTACATTTGTGGTGTGGAACACGCGCGCGAGATAAAACGGGCTTGCAAGAAAGTTCAAACTAACCGGTGTGAAACAAATAAGTGCAAATTTAGTAATTGTTTTCAAATGAAGATATATTTTTAGGACCGATATGATTTCCATTTCTATTCACGTTTTTCATTTAACCGTTTATGCCGGCAAAATTTTCGGGAATTTATTTTTGAGATGTAAATTATTGGGCAAAATTTTACACTTTTTTAATTAATTTAAGATTGACCGTTTTTACATTAGCTTGCTTTAGTTTTAACCGTCTTTTTCAATTCTAAAAAAGGTTTTCTAGAAGTTTTGCAATACTTGCACGGTATCACGGCGAAATGAGACAACTTTTAAGTGTCTAGTAAGGACAATATGAAACCTTGATATAGATTACCGTAATGTTAAAGTGCAATCACACGTTAAGATAATATAATATAACTATATCTACACAGTATGCAACAGCCGAGTGAACATAAAACACGAATTGTGAGTGAATTTGTACAAAGAAAGAAAGACAGAGAGAAAAACACAGACACACAGGGTCTTATGGTTATGTTGAGTTCCGGGGGTCGCCTAAGTGAAGGTACGGTTGGTGAGCATAATGGGGGCGACCAGGGTCCAAATGTAGAGGGCGAAACAGACCCAGCTTGAAGAAATCTTCACCCACATCGCAGGCAACGAGTGCTCCATTTTCTTGTAGTCTTCTCCGGGTCTTAAAACAAAACAGACTGTTAGAAACAAAAACTAAAATATGTTGAAATGCTTGGCACAGACTTGGACAACTTTATTTTTTGTGGATAATGTGAGACCTAATTTTGGTTCTAATTTACTTTTTTGTGTGGGTGAAGGTTGTGTGTTTCAGTTTTAGTGTTAATTTTGCTTAGTTCTAATCTAATTTACGATTTTACCGAACTTACAAACGGCGTTTTATAGTTTTTCAGCCGGAACAAATTCTCGACGTGCGTTTTTATTATACAGCATGAAAGTGCCGATGTTAACGTATTTGGAAGATATATTTATTTACGGAAATAATATTTTTTGTTATCTAAAGTGATTAGTAAAATAATTTAAAGCATTTTCAGTTCAATTTTCCCCTACATTTTTCTTAATTTATATTATATATTTATTGTATTTTCTTGGTATATAGGTCATACGCAAGTACTGTGCGAATCTAAATGGTACACGAACAGAAGAAATGTTAGCAACGTTAAATTAAACAACGTTTAGCGGGCCACAAAACACGATGTCTGGTCTAGGCTTGCATCATTGAGGAATAAACCATCGAGCGGTAATGACCGTCAACTTCAAGTTAATAAAAGCGTTTTCCAAGATCAGACCAGTTCAAATCGCAGAACTAAAGCGCTAAAACGAGTGGTTAAAAATAGAAGGCTGATACTTTTCGAAGTAGCCCTAGTATAGACTGGCCTAATCAATCCAGTCGTCCAGCAGTTAGTGCAAATAAACTAGGATAATGGCGTTGGTAGTGAATAGAAAGATTTAACGTCATGTTTTGATTTTAACACGAACAAGGTCACTGTGCTTCGGCGAAACGACTACGTCACTCATTTTATCGGTCCTTTATCGTTACAGCGTGGGCAGAGGGCAAGTAAAGTGCAAGGGACTGATCTGACTTTTGCGGGCTTTCAGAGAGCGCGTTTGCTGATACGGTTTGCAGTAATACGAAGGAACAGACGACGCGTTGGCGCATGGCGATCGATTGCATCATTAAAGGCATAGTTATGCGACTCCGCTTCGAAAGAACTATTATTTTGGGGGCTTGTAAGAAAATTGGTGACTCATAAACTAGAGATTCTTAAACTTTTTTACCTTGTGGCGCACTAAAAAATTTAAACCAAAATCGTGGCACATTAATGTATAATTGTGCGTATCTTCGAAAACTCAACTTGTTTGCCATAATTGGATTTTATTACCTTTTAATGAACAAGTTCTTATTGACCCATGATTTAACTAGATCAGTGGTTCCCAAACTTACCTAAAAATTTTGCCTGGTGGACCCGTTGCAATTATTTTGATATTTCGCAGGCCTATGACCCATGTTTTGATATTTCGCAGGCCTATGACCCATGTTTCTTGTTGCACACTGGTGCAGTCACGATTCCTTTCAATGTAACAACTTTCTAACTAAAGCGAACGATTTGCTGATACCAAGTAATACAGCATGATTATATAATAGATACCCTGTGATGTCACAAGAGACATCATAAACACGCTATAATGTTTAAAAACATTCGCTAAAGCCTAATGTGGAAAAACTTTGAAGAAAAACAAACCTTTTTTTAGAGTAATTGGCCTTGCGGACCGGACCCTCTAAAACTGCTGTACGGACACCAGTTTGGGAACCGTTGATCTAGGGGTTCCTATACCTGTGGCGCACCAATAAATTGAAACAAATATTGCGAAATTATGATCCACAGTTGTTGGTCACTTTGAAAACTCTACTTGTTTACCAAAATTGGATTTCTCGGCATCTTATGAAACAGTTTTATTGACCCTTGGTCAACAGGTTTTTAAACTTTTTTAACTTGTGCCGCACTAAAAAATAAAACACAAATCGAGCACATGAACTATTTGTTAACCATAATTGGATTTGACAACGAAAAGCAGCATTTGCATTAAAAAACTCATCATTAAAAAAATTGATTTTATTTAAATGTCAAAGGCTCAGAGCGTGAAACAACTGGTATGCTTTCTAGCGTAATTAAAACAGAAGAGTACGGAATCGATTGAGGTTTAATAGAGGTTAGAGTTGTTTAATACATTCCAACCATTAAGATTGGCAGTGGTCCTTGTACGAAATTATCTGTACAGGTTACAAAGGTGATTTATAGGGCGCAGCTTCGATTACCATATGAATACTTAAAGGCCTCAAACTGGGTACGACTTTAATCGCAAATTCATCGCTTTTAGTTTTTTTGCATAGATTTCTGACATTAACTTACAATTGAGAAACTAGCACGATGGTATTTCCTGGTACACACAATCAGTTCGTGTGAGAAAAAGAGATTTTTTTTATATTTCGCCTATAACTAAAGTTCGGGGTTAAACACGAATGCAGCGCTCTGAAACAAACAGATATTGGCCTTCGTATTGTACATGCTTAGAACGATAAAAATGTAATTAAGGGAGAAATGTATTCTGCATTTATGACTCTGTGGTTTCATAGAAAGATTAAATCATAATATTTCTGTTTATTGATGGCTGCAAACTATATTTCTGATAATGAAAAGCAATATTTTCAAATATAAAGTAGCTTTGCGAGTGGAGCATTATTAACAATTCGTAACAATGACCCAGATTTATTCATGCCTAGTTAACGAAACCTTGGCTCCATCGGAGAAATACTATTCAAAACTCGCTACACCTTCTTACCACCATCATATTTGACTGGTTGACCAATCGACTTACACATACTCTTTTTCAACTTCGAGTCTTTAAAATCAATTACTCGATTGCTGAAATTTAAATTTAATTAATATCGAGAACCCTAGCAAGCGTCCGTATGCGTTCATTAAGGAATTTTACATAATAAGCCAACGATGGGGAGTCAATTCTATGGTTTTAGTACAAATTTGCTGCGAACGTTGAACTACAAGTAAAATAAAAGCAGCCAAACAAAAGGGTAGATATTAAATGTAAATAAATAAATAAATTTGTTCTCGAAAAAGTGATAAACGGTAAAAAAATAAAAAAAGGAACAATGCAATATCCAAACCCGAGCGTATAGAATATATAGGCCGTAACTAACTGGGGGGAGGGGGGCAGTTGTATTAGTGGGAGGTTCTGGTCAGTGCAAACATACAAGGCGAACGAGTTAGCAAATTTTGAACCAATAACCTGAATAGTTTCTTTGCAAGTTACAATTTCGCCATTTTTTGCTGGCAAAAGTAAATATGGCGGCACTATTTTGGCACGGTACAGTTTTCCCCGGTTTGTAACAGGGGTGAGAAATTGCTTTGGCAGAATTTTAAATTTTAAAGGAGTTTAAGCTAAAAATTTTAAAAGAGTTAGTGCTTAGTGGTGAGAGGGTGTTAGGTAAAAGGTTCTTTAGAACTTATTCTGGCTGTTCTGGTCTTATGCCGACGGGTTTAGGTTATATTCCGATGATTAGGTATAAAGAGTGTTGTAAACAAGCCATTTTGTAAAATAACTTAAGTCCAGTATTTTTGAATAAATAACAAGTCCAGTGCCAGTCAAGCCATAATTAGAGCAAGTCAATTCCAAATCAAGTCTTGTCATAAAAAGTCCACCTTAAATTGGTAAACTTGTTCGATTATGAGGAATAAGTAAACAAATTTTAACACAAACGTAATATAATAACAAGCAGATCGTTTTGTGTGCAAATTTAGATAAATAACGCAAATTTGTAAAAAAAAGACTTAATGAAAAAGACTTAATTTAAAACCAAGCCTGAAGTTCACTTTAGTCCAGTCATTACAACACTGGGTATGAGACCTATTCTTGCCTTTTCCAAAGTTTGTTTTATTCCAAACTTGACGCTATTTGGATTTTGGTCAAACTACTGAAGATCCTTGGGCGAAATTAATAAGGGTCTTTATGGTGAAGTTCAAGTTGGGATATGGTAAAAGGTACTTTAGTACTTTTTCTGGCTGTTTAGGTCTTATTCCGATTTATACCTTATTCAGACTATTAAGCATTAGCCGTTTTTGGTGTTGTTCCAAACAGGGTTTTACTCCAAACTTGATATTATTTGGATTTTGGTTAAATTAGTGAAGTCCCTTGGGTGTATTTCCCATAGACTCACCTGTACCAGTTGGTGAGCGTCATCATAATGTAGAGGGAGGCGAGGAAGAACATGAGATGAAAGAATGAGTAGGAATAACTCACAGCTTCCTTCTCATTGTCGTAAACCTGCTGACCGCTGCCACCTTTTTCGGCATCCTTAACAAGGACCTATAGGGAAAAACAAGCAAGCGTTGTTGGTTCAACATCTCGGGTCTGAGGGAATTTGGAAATGATATACAGCTTTCTCAAACTATTAATGTCGTGTTCACATAATCAAATAGTTGAAAAAAGTTCAGCAAACACGGTTTTATAGCTAGCGTTGTTGATTAATTTGCCAAGCAGGCGTTGTGCATCCAATATCTCGGGTTATATTAAGACTGGGGGGTTGGGAAATGCTATATAGCTTGGGGAACTTATTAAGCTTTTTCCATTTACGACACAGTTTTTTTATAAAAAAAAAAATAAGAATCGAAACTTTTAAATAAATATTTATAGACTTTCAGGCGGCGGCCGACGGATGCCTAAGTCTCTTACACTGAGAGGATTGGGAAATGTGAAAAATAGATGTTTAAAACTTTAACTTAAAAAAATGATAAAATAGATGTTTAAAACTTAATCGGGGTTCACAATCAGCACATATTTTTATGAAAAAAATAAGGAGAATCTATGACTTATCAAATAAAATTGATAGGTTTTCAGTTTTACAGAACTCGAAATTTAATCATTCGCAGTGTTTTGAATATAATTTCAAAACAATACAAAATGGTTAAAATTGATTTAAGCAACAGAGTTTTTGATGATTTTGAAGTTTGCAAACAGTTAAGCAAAAAATCTCCGTTTGAAATAAAATTTATAGGTTTTCAGTTTTTGCGAGACGTAAAATTGAATTACTTGCTGTTTTGAATACAATTTCAAAACAATACAAAGCGGTGGTCACACTAACAAATAGCTTAACAATTGATTTTACCGTGGTGCATCATTTAAGTTGTAAATGCACCAAATCATAAAAACTCGTACGGTTTTTCAATGATTTCTCAATATGCAAACTTTAAAGCGAACAATCTCCGTTAAAAATCTTATTGTGACGACTTACGTCAATTACTCATGACAGTAAGGTAATGACTAAAGTGTCTGAATCACTTAACATGATTGTTTTGAGTCTTTGCCCATCATCAAATGCATAGCTTGACCTAAATTGACTTTAGTCGTTCAACAAAATTACTGGACTTACTATTTCACTTTAATATTTTTTTTTGTAATAATTACGTTTAGCTCATTTTAGTACTAAAAAACGCAGCCACAATCCGAAATGTGTCCATTTTAAATTGTAATTTAAGCGTATACTACATAGATTGGATTTCGGTGTATTTTAAACTAACTTAGGGTAAACTATGCACGGGTCTGTAAAGTAGCTTATTAATGATTTTTTAAAGCCAAAAAGGTCGAGTAGTTCGACGTCGTCGTAATTTAAACGTTTTGATACGAGCTTGTATCATCTTTCAGTTAACGTTTTTTTTTCACTAACTTACAATGATACAAGTTCGTATCGAAACGTCAAATTCAAGATGATGTCGATCTACTCGACCATTTTGGCTTTGCAAGTCATTATCAAGGTAAACTAATATTTGTTTAAAATAATGTTTAATTATCCATGGATTTGGAAAAATCAAGGTCGAGGGTTTATAAATGGACATCCCTAGTTTTTTTACTCGAAAATTGGGGACGCAGTTTTATTGATAAGCCAGTAGCATTACTCGTTCAGGTTTCAGTGCAAAACAGTGACCCACTGGAGTTTTTCAACAGGTTTAAGTTTTACAACTGCAATTTGACAAATGCAAAAAAAAATTCAGCGGTAAGAAAACGCCATTTTCTATTTCTAATTGTCAATGAACGATAAGAAGTGTTATTAAGTGTATTTTTTTTCTATTTTATACACTAATGAGCAAACTGTTCTTGGTGCCCAAAATAAATGTTTTTAGTGGCCAATATAAAACACATTTGTTATGAAGTTTCCTTCAGGAGTTTTCAACGATTTGCCAGAGGTGCCGTATATGTAATTCCTTTAAAAGGTTTCATTTCAGTTGAAGCAACACAAGTTTTCTTTACAAAGTCAACAGATTGTTTGTGCGGGTAAATTTTAATCTGAGAGCAGAGCGAATTACGGAGTATGTTGCCCAGTCAAGATAACTGTAAGTAACACATATATAGTGACTGGTTTTATACATTTCGTTAAAGACGCAGCTCCTAAATACTTGGTTTTAAGAAAAAGGGCTATTTCTGTATTGGCATTCAAAAATAAATTTTTCGCTTAGGTTTTATTAAATTTTGAAAACATTAGAAAAAAAAACAGGCAGAAAGAAGATTTTAACCCGTTTAAAGCCGTCGAATTTGCTGTAGGCAAAGCAAACGTCGGTCTAGTTAACCACAGTCTAGTTCAGTGTTTCTCAACCCCGAGAGCGCAAACCTATTTCAGTCCGTGTACGGTTATAATAAGTCGCGAGCACAACTTTGCATTTGTGTTTTAACTATTGGCACATGCCTCGCACATTCCTAAAATATAAAATCCAATTAAACAGAGAAGTAACCAACTTGGTCACAATGCTTTCAAGAGTTTGACGGTTTTTCTTTTAGACAACTTTTTTTATTTCCAGTTAATTTTGCAATTTGCAATTTTGCGCATTATATTAACATAAACCAAACAAACGAAGCTTACTAAATGGCCTTTTGACCAGGCCAAAAAAGGTTTGGCGACAATCATTGAGTATTGGCAAAGTTTTATTAATCAAGATAACTTGCAATATTTAAAAGGTTTATTTACTATCTAACGTGGAAAAACAAAGCCATTTACTTAGTTTGAGGTAAATAGTAAAGTAAGGTACAAACTTTGAAAATGGCCGTATTTGCCTTTTATTCTAATAGGGTAATTTTATGGCACTATGTAAAGACAAATTTTATTGAATTCTCGACAATCTTTCGCACAACCGTGCTTCATCAGGACAAAGTAAAAATAAAAGGCGATAACAAATCGGTGGCCAAGTTCCTTTAAAGCTGTTTTTTTCAGTTAATGACTTTATTTAGAAAAAAGGGGAAACGTTTTTAAAACCAAATTGGCATTTGTGCAATGTGCATAAAAGTTAAAATAAAAAATTAAGTGTGTCCATGAATATTTCACTTTTAACTTTTAAATTACTGTTTTAGTGTCGAACAATTTCGTTTTTGTTGCTATTACTTAATCCGCGATTACTTAGCTAATATCGAAAAGTCCACTTAACAGGTTAACAACCCTTGGTCTAATTCATTAGAAAGCATAAACAATATAAACATAGCCACTACAGGTAAAGGCCTGCTAAAAATAGTGCGATAAATCATATCCGATGATCTAACATGACGACATACTTATTGGCGTTTGCAAAGTATGGTTCTTATACTAATACATTTTTCAATGCAACATTTCAACGAACGCTAAGGTTTTGCGATTTTTAAGAAACATTTAATACTGGTCTTGATTGATATAATCGTATTTTCCTTATTAAATAAATCAAAATCAAAAGGTATTGTAGACAGATAATTGCGTTTTGATGTTAACAAGCTTTAGAATAACTGTTCTTTGTAAGGTAGCATTAAAAAACGTTGAAAACTAGTATAAACGCACAATCTAAATACCTGTTGTTTTTTTTTGTTTTTTTTACCCTATGAACTGTTGGAAGCACAGTTGTGCGAAAGCTCCCAACATGAAAATACCATTTGTTTACAGTACTAACTGATTTTCAATATTTAATAGTAGAGTTGCATTGGAACGAAAAACCTTGTAAAAGTGTGATGATAAAGTTGGTAAAAAATTCGGACATTTTGTGACTAAAAATAGTTTAGCATGGTCCTTTAGTGCGAAGCGCCTTAATCAGGATTTGGCGCTTTTAATCGTAAAAAAAAATGCTTTTTGCCGAACACGTAGCACAACACTTACTGTTCAACTTTCACAGTTTGTCATTTAACAGAACACAATGACAGATATCCTTAGCGGCTAGCTGCAAGCAAGCGAAGGTTCGCATACATGAACAGATTTCCATTGCAACCATTACACACAGATTTGGGTCGACAAAAATTTGACGACTGAAACCTTGGGTTGAAATAGCGCAGAATGTTTCCCCAAGGACAAAGTAGACACTGGTTGCACTCGGGTGACCTTTCTCTCCATACCAAAGCAATACTCGAAGGTCAATTGCCAATCTAAATTGTCAAGGGGCTCGAGACACTCGGAAATAGCGACGAGCAGCAAAAATACACTTTGTGATAATAGTAGCCATGAAGGTACTTTTTTAACGTAACATATTAGTACAAATGTGAAGTGGATCGTAAACTGACAAGTTTTTTTTTTTTATATATATTTTTTTATTTCTATTTTTTTGGGGGGAGGGTTTTTAAATACTGTCGACTTGAGCATGGTTTGTAAATTTCCGGCGGTTTTCAGAGTGTTAGAACGTCGTGATGTGACGTAGGTTATCTTTTATGGTCAGGTTTAGTGATTAATTTTTTTTTCTAATTGCCAATTAGTTTCCAGATGGGCGTACCTGCTTTACACGGGAGGACGTTAGTAAAAAAAATTGATGGGTCTTATTCAACTTCCTATTCAACGTAATGATGACGTGCAATCTATTATTAAAAACAACATAACATTGACGTAATAGTTTGACTTTAAATTTTTGTTGCGAGTGGTCTTAAACAACATTTTATATTTTTGTTGAAATTACCCTCGTCAAAGTCTAACTGCCCCTTTGAGTTAACTGCTTCGTTTGCAAACGACTGGAAAACGTGTATTTGTTTTTAAAAGGTTGGACCATTGATCTGTTACCTCTTTAATGATGCAAACATACGGTAATTTCTGGACAGAGTTAGCATAAGCTTATTATACGAATTTGTGATGTTTCTAAAATATGTTATCATTAACATGAAAATTCTTTGGGAGCATGATGGTTGGAGGTAGTAGTAAGACGTAGTAAGAATATCACATCCCATACAGAAGTAGGTATTATTTTGAACGTTTCGAAAAACTCTTTATCCATTTCAACATAGTGAGAAGGCACTGATTCTAAGTGCATAAATATAGATAATGTATAATAACATAAAATGGTATATCAGTTCAGATTAGCCGCCACGTGATTTTAGTGGCTCAATTTTTTATTACATAAACCGACAATAGGGATTAAAAAAATAGGCTTTATTGCCTTTAAATTTGGATGCTAAGGTGGGATTATACATACTTCTGTGTCTTCACCGTCGTCATCCAGCACAACATTCTCGTGGAAGGTGAGTCTGTCTACGTTGCTCTGCGTCGAAGATCGGATGCTGAATTAAAACAGAAAAAATCTTGCTTATTTTCTGATTTAAACACACAAAAAAACTTGTTTATTTTTTGCTTTAAACACAAAAAAAATTGACGCAAAAAAATTTGACGGTTGCTGTTGTTTCAAATTGATTCGAAAATATTTGATTGTGACAACTGACAACAAAACAATGTTAGAACCATAGACGCTAAGCTTTTAAAATTTCACGGCGTTTTTTTAACCAGAACAAAATGTTTGATCACCAACGAAGCGTAACAACTCTTTGAAAACCATTTTTGCGCTTCCGCATGTTATTATTATCAAAGGAACAATGCGTTGTGTCTTCTGTTATTTCGCCAGAAAAAAATCTTCGTTACTAAGCGAAATGGGTTCTGTCATTTCAGTGCCATTTCAGTGCATTTCAGGGCGCATTTTGCGATTCCGTTATTTTTTTATAGTTTTCTCGAATGTAACTTGGTCATATTCCAGGGCGTTTTGACGCCATGCAAGAAATCCACTGCATCAAAAAAACGCTCTGCACACTACACACCCACGTTCGGAGCCTATGGTTAGGAAAACTAGTTTCTTTTTAGCATTTCAAAATTGAATTGCGATTAGAGTTGTCAAATTTATGAAAGCATAAAATGAAACTAAAGACCGAACTGGAAGTACATTAAATTTAATTCGTTTCCAATCATTTGGGTTTATTGCAGTTTGTTGTTATAGATGACAAAGAAACGTATCCACGATTTTTTGAACTAAGAAACCAAAATATGCCCATTAGACAAAGTAGCAAAAATAGGATTATAGTGACAATATTACATGGCAGTATGAAGCTATATTTTAACCATTTTATTACTTTGTCATTCAAAGTTTGGCAATTATTCATATACAGCTTGTAGTGATGTATTAGAATATGAAGCCACAGTTAAGATGCTAAATTCTTAGAATGGTCTCAAAATTTACCAGTATATAACACATCTTTTAAGAAAGCCTTTTATCCCAGCATAAATAAACCTGGAAATATTGAAGTGACATACTAGTTTTGGTAAAGCTCGGGTCTCATGTGTAATACCGGGATTTTTCTGGCAATTGCTCAAGACCATTATGACGATGTGTGTTGATTCAAAACGGATGTGTGCAGCAATAAAGAATAAAAGTTGCATTTTATAAGCCGTTGTTGATCAAGATTTGTTTGAGGCTTCAACTTAAACAAATATTGATTTAAATGACGGTTTGTATAAGGATACAAGAGAATGTCTGCTTCTTGAAAACAAAATGTCGTAGCATGGCAAAATATGTACACAGCCTTCACATTTCTGAACATCTTTTATATGTTGCAGTTGTATGAATGTTTTGGTTAGAACAAGGCAAAACAGATGCTGTCATTAACACAATAAAACCCCAAAACAGTAAACAACACACTGCATCACATATTACAAAAAAATGCTGCAAGGAAGCTTTCTTTCGACAATAGACACAGCAATGAATGTAACCAAAGAGATCTATAGAGTAAATGTGAACTTTAAATATATAATGTTCAAATTAAAGCATAGATTTGTCATGCTAAAAAGTAACGCACATATTAATGTTTATTTTTTAAAGAGTAGCTTTTGTAATCGCATGTTAAAACAGGTTTACTGTTATCTTTACAGACATGACAGATCATTCAAAAAAAAGATATTGCATTATTACCTATATTAACAATATTGCATGTAAGCAAAAAGTTTTATCAATGAAGACCCTGAAGTCACACAACCTTATTACACAAATCTGGTAATCACACAATTTTCCTGAATTGGACAAAAATTCATAAACTTTCCCAAAAAAAATTTGGCTTGTGTAAAAACATTTTGCGCCTTCAAAAAATTAATGAAACAAAGCAGTTTGTCTCTATTGCTCTAACGTTAATTAACATCAAATCACATCTCTACTACTAATTTACACCTAAAGTTTTTCAAAAAAGTTGAATTTGTGCTAAATCCTGCACTAACCTGGAGTACAAGACGCAAACAAAGAAGACCATGAGTCCAGCAATGCTTTGTCCATCCCAGAATTGCACATTTTGCTTGGGTGTCGGAGTGGGTACTGTAGCATTGCCTGAAGTGCCACCTCCATGGATAATAGTCTACATACCAGCGATGAAGAGGTTAACTAAACTTACATAACATTTTTTAAGATGATAATAAGATTTAAAGGGAATAAAAAAACAAAAAGCTGAACGTTGTTTTTAAAGTTGACCAATTTAGACAGTTGTATGTATCTCACCTTCTGACAATAAAAAAAAAACCTTGTGGGCAAGTGTACAACAAATTTGAGTTTTTTGGCTACTATATTGCATTTTAAGTTCTCTAGTATTTGTAAATGCAGCTAAATAATTAATTAGAGTCACCTAAAATTTACAGTTCTGCAAGATTGATATTGTTTTGCGGAGAGTTTTAAAAAAAGTCGGGGAACACTGGTTTAAATCTGATGAAGCAAATGGTAAAAGGTATAGAACAAAGTGAACAGTTAATCATTAAGAATTAATAAAATGCATTTGGAAATAAGTGTTAAACCTGGAGCTAATTTACGTAGGAATGCAGAAAGATATGCCCAGTAGAGGCTAGCAGAATCATTGATAGCTTTTAGCTTTAACAGCTGCATTTTTTTCAATTTTAAACAGTTGCAAAACACCCGTTTCTATTAACAAAGAAAGCATTATCAAAAGAAGGTTAACATTTTTTGAGCAAGCTTTGACTATTCAATGTTTTTGTGGTCAATATAAAACATAATTGACAAGTTATGAAGCTTTCTTGGGGTAGTTTTTACCTTTTTGGTTAATGGTTTTTACAGCCTTTAAAAGGTTTTAATTTTCCACAATAAAAAAGTCTTGTTTTTCCAAAAGTCAATAACTCTGTTGTGTTGACTTACCTTAAAAGACTTAAGTCGAAAGTAATGTAATTTGCTTTCCCTAAAATCAATACTACAGGGAAGAAGCTTTATCATTATTAAAAAGTTTTCGCCCAGGCATCCAGGTTAGTCAGCTTATGAAGATACATTATTTATTACCGCTTATAATTAAGGATACAGCCTATAAAAAATGGCCAAGTTTAAACTACTGCAACCAAACCTATTAATTACAACAACCAAAAAAAAAAAACAGGGCTGGCTACTCCCAGAGCATTTCAGTGACTGATGTTTACCCACACATAAAGGGAGTACTGTAATGTGATAGTTCACATGGCAATATTTCTGTTGGGTATCAGATGGCCTTGAGAAGTACATGAGTGAACAACTAGGCCTCCAGGCATAAAACTATGTCACAACATCGCACCTATGCAACGTTCATACTGTCGCATTGCAGCTTGGTAATTTACAGAAACAAACCTATTCTTGAGTTGTGTGAATGACGATACACCTGACGATGATATTATGGTTTGCTTGTTATATTTCACCTACTTTTGCTTGCAAAAACTAAAATGCTTGTAGGATTTCAATGTAAATTGCTGATAACTTATAAATTTAAAAGGATAATTAATCCTTTTGTTTAAAATGTTGAAAATTTGTATTTTTTAAATATAACAGCATGCTGTTTTGAGGATTGCAATAAAAATTCAATAATACATACTCTAGTTCAAACAGAAGCCCACAAACGCATAGAATAAACCCTTTTGTCTGAACATCATATAAAACAGATTTGCTTTTTCTAGGGGCTCACTGAATATTTTTGCATGTGAAATTTCTTTCAAAAATAATACCCATCAGTTTATAGGAATCTTCTGTTAATTGCGATTCCTTTCACTTAAACAAAAACAGGGTTTGAGTTAACCTTAGCAATCTTTAAAATCTTAAAAACAAATTTTATGCCAATTAAAAAAAAACAAGTGCTAATATAAAATTATATATTTTGCAATAAAAATTGAACAAAAGAAATAGCAGTCTGCCCAAAAGCGAACAAAAGCATACAGCAAATAAACTGCGCCTTTGGTCTAAATATCACATAAAAGAGACCTGGATTTTCTAGGGTCTCACTGAATATTTCTGCATGTGATATTTAATTTAACAATAATAATAGTCATCAGTTTGTGTATAATATAAAGCACCTGCTAATTTCTGTTACTTTTGTTTAAATAAAAATGGGGTTGAATTAAAAAAAATATATATTAATTTAACAAAAAAAAACAAGTGCTAATATAAATTTATTAGGGCAGTGTTTTGGCAAGTTGTTCTGAGGAAACCCAATGATATTTTCAGTTTGTCCAATCTGCACCTACAGCAAATAACTAGCAGTTAATACTTAACTAATTTAGGGTTTATGCAAAATGCAATCAACATTCTTAAATTAGGTGCTGTCTAAAAATCACAAGGTTCACAGAACATGTTTTGTGTTAAACTATATTTAAGGTGCTTTCACAGGGACCTCTTAGTTACATTTACATTTTAAGTTTCACATAAAAACCTAGCTCCTAATCACTGCACCAAGTTAAGCTCATTAAGTTTGTATGTAATAGAATTAAAAAAAAAACAGTCAAACTATCACCAATAGGCCTAAAATAGAACAAAAACAAATAAGGACATCAAAGGGTAAACAACTCCTTTACACTTAGATCAACAGTCAACTTAAAAAATCTGCTTCAAAAATTTTGCATGCAAGAAATAGTAGTGTCTTACGTACCTGTGCAATGTCAAGCAAGCTAGGGTTGCATGAAGTGTCGGTGTTGCTGCTCATGGCCGACCAGGTGAGATACATGCAGTAGACGGACACCACCGATGCCTGCAGCACACCGCTACGAGGCTGAGCTAAAATAAAAATGCAACAGTTAAATGATATATACCATTGCTATTTAAACTATTTCAAGCACTCTATAATCTATATTATGCTCTTGTAGTGAGCGAAATAGGTTGTGTTAAAAAGACTAGTACAAGTCATTTGCAAAAAAGGCTGGAGTACAAGTCATTTGCAAAGCAAACTCAGTTCAAGTTAAATCATTTTCAACTAATAATGCAAGTGGTAGTCCCAAGTCATTAGCATTGAATATAAGTTCAAGTAAACTCCTAAAAATAAATCCAATTTACGAAAAAATGTTTCAAAACATTTACCGAAAAGATGATTTTAAAACAGTTAAAACATAAAACACCTAAAACTGTAGCTTAAATTAGGTCATTTCTTAAGTCAGTACTCCTTTTTAAATAAAATAAAGTTTCAAGCCAAGAATTAAAAAAAAAAATGACTTACGGTCGCTAAGTCAGGCAATTGACTTATGTCATTAACTCACTGTCTACATGTTTTATTATGGCTAGTAACCTTTGTGAGAAATCAGAAAAACTTTGAAAAAGCAATATCAAAAATGATTAATTCTAAGCGCTTCAGTTAATACAAATACCAAAGTTTGTTGCATAATTGCTCCTACGTTTAAGACTCATTTTTTTGCAGACTTGGCAGTATTAATCTAGTTAAAAATGATTCATGCCTTTCTGAAATAGCCCATTGACTGGGACAGCGCTTAAAGATTACACACAGTACAATACCAAATTTTCTAAAAAGGTAAAAATGCAGCCTTATAATTAGATGAAATATATTATGAAACATATACATTTTATGTACACACAGGAGCCTTGTAGTTATAAGTAAAAAAAATAGGTACCAAATGGTAGAATATCAAGCCTTTTTTTGAAATATACATTTTTATTTATTGTGAAGATAAAATTACCAGTAAAGGATATTAAAAACCTTTTTATCACTTTCTTAATTGAGCATTAGTGCACACCTTTCCTGCAAGATGCACCAAAAACACTGCTAACAATAGATTGTTTTTAATGTTTTCCATTGCCCAGAAGTTGATTTTTAATGTATGCTGTATGCAAATTGCTGTCAATTTATTTATCCTCATGTTTTGATCGTTTGGTGAAACAAAACACTCCTAAACTCAGCAATACACTGGTAATTAATTAATTATTAAGTGGTAAATTTGAGATTGCACACTTCAAGTCCAAGTCAATAAATCATGCCTTATGTAAAACGACTCGTACATATTAGCCATTAAAACATGTGCATCAGGGCCACTGTGTGTATTTTCCACATTAGATTTTTAAGCATTTTAGGAGGCCATAGCACAGATGTGCTGGTTTATATTGAGCAACCCACCTTCCTGCACAGCTGGTAGGACGGCAACCACAGATATGACTACACACAGAATCATGTTGAAACTGACAAAGAACTTGTTTAAGTTGCAACCGCCCTGTAAAAAAAACAGTTTCAAATTTATAATAATAAAAACTTTTCTTGCGTTTCATTTCTTAGCAGGCTCAAACACAGAACTTACATAAACTAATTTGGGGTTTATGCAAAATGTACAACATTTTCAAATTAGCCTGCTGTGTAAAAATAACAAGGTTAACAGAGTATGTTTTGTGAAAGAACTTGTTCAAGTTGCAACTGCCCTGTAAAAAACAGTTATTAAATGTAGAACAATCACAACTTGAAAAGATATGTGGAAATGGTCCAAAGACACCAGAGTATGTAAATTTCACAAAAATAAAGTGCAAAGCAAATGTCAAAGGAAACGGACACCAGAAATTTCATCGTTTCTGTTTGCCAATACAGGGTGTTTGGAAAGTCATTGTGCACTTACATATTTATTACAGGTTTCAGTATAAAATCCAGGAGTTAAATATGAATGACAATTATAAACAATGTTGAAAGTGACTCCCGTTATCATCAATACAGGCTTTTTAAACCTTCTTATTTTGTTTCTAAACATCTTAATCAGCTGCTTCCTCGAAAAAGACTGAATAATTACTGTTATCGCTTCTTGAAAGTCACCCAGACTGTAGTTATTCTTAAGTATAAAACTAAATTATTTCTAGTTTTAGTAAAAAATAATTTAGGAGTGTTTTAAAAGTTTTTATTTCAGCAGAGACCCTTTAGGATGGTAGTCAGCTATGGTAATATAAAGACTAGTGGAAATCCATTAACATTTTGTCCAAATCAATTTTAATCTAATTTGTTAAACCTACATATCAGCTTGGAGGGTGTACAAATGCAGTGTGCTGCGATTAACTAAATAAAAGGCTGCTTCCCATACAAAGGATGGCAGTCTTAGTAGAATATCGGATATCATGTATTCAAATCATAATCTGATGTTTGCATTCGGTAACATGAACTGACATAATTTTATTGAAACACATTTTAACAAGGGCTAGGCGTGCTTAACGATTTGCATACAAATGTTAGTGGAAACACCGAATAAATCTGCCAGACAAACAAGTGTGAAAAGCAAACGAATAGAAAGTTGTAGAAAAGTTTTCATGTCCTAATGCAAAGTTTGTATGCCTAAACTCTTTTATACACATTTTTTGTCTGGAATTGAATTCTTGTGTTATTTTTTTATTGTTGGCATAACAAATTGTGCGTTTTGTGTTTTGTTCAAACATAACTAAGGTCAGTGAAGCAAATAATGCTTATACACAAGTGTATGCAATTAGACAGAACTTCCTTACAATAAACTTTTTTGAAAAGCCAAAATAAAAATATTATATACTCTGAAAAAAGAACATTGTACGCAGAGTCGATAAAAACCAACGATGATTTTGGTTTATTATGTAATATAAACCAATCCAATTAAAGGAAATATGGCAAGGGTTTTAAAGCTTAACACACAGCCTTATGAAACTTACATGTGCGTAATAGATGAAGAATAGTACAACGGCAGTGATGCAGACCAGATAGTTGAAGAGAGTTGCCCCAAGCAAGAGTCCAGTCCAGCATCGGGGGGAATCCCCTTCGTCTCGTTTCTCCAGCATGTAATCATTCCAGGCATGAGCAAAGTCGACCAATAGAACAAGCTGGGAAAAAAACAGTCAGACTTTTTCTCAACAATTTACAAGTGGGTTGGTATTAAGTTATAAATTTGTTTGCCACTATCAGGACTTGCCCAAAAGAAATAACACTCGCCAAAAATGTCTGCACGCCGTTTACAAATTTTCATCCTACAAAACTATTTTTTTATCTATGATTTAATCTGCCTTTCTCCTTGGGTCGCATAAATAGTAATCATATTGGCGGCCTTGATTGCTTACTGGACTATCAAAAATAATTTTTGTTTTTTTGTGTGAGTGTTTAATTCATTTTTGCATATCTTTCGCAATTTAGGGCTTCTGAAATAATTGGCCTTTATTATTTGACGTTTAATATATTTTGACAGCAATATATTGAGTCTAGACTCTAGAAAGTCTTCAAACAAAAAACATTTATTGAGACTAGGCCGGAGTAGGTTTTACTGTTACTCGCCCAAAGTGAATTGCACTCGCATTAGCGAATGGGCGAGTGCAAAATCTTAACCCTGCTTCCTCAAATATCACAGTTACAAGAAATGCCTGATCGGCAAAATTAACTCAGTATTAAGCACTAGTTGGCTATAACCAAATTTTATCATTTTGATTACCAGGACAATTTATTTCCCTTAATGAACCAAACCGTTTGTACAATTGAGTTAGTAGCAAGTACAGGATGTGTTATACCAGATTCTGTAGAACTTTAACATTACTATAGTTACACAAACCAAAATGTCGGAAAAATCATATAAATATCTGTTGAAATTTGGAAAAAAACAGGTGGACCATTTTGTGCATATTTAATAGTATACTTGCCCAGAGTTTTTTTTGTGCATGCTACTATTTTACAAAACATTAGTCATACTGACAAATAAAAAAAAATAAAAAATAAATAAAAAAATTGATTATCAATAAACACGGTGTTATGATTAATTATGAATGATACACCAAGCACATATAATCGAATAAGCCAGCTTTGTGTGATGAATGATGACGTTTACTACATCACACAATCATCATCAAACTATTACAGTATTACATTTGGTCCAACAAAGGTAATTATTTGTTATAGGAGAAAAAATTTTTTTTTTTTTGACTAAAAGTTCACAGTGTAACAGGATTTTGGAAATAGGTTTAGCACATTTAAAGTAAATTGGAGTTTAAGTTCATATTGAGTTAAATGTTTTGCCTTGTGTGAAGCAAGGTTTGTCATCCATTTACCAATGTAGAGTGATCAAAAATTAAGTGTATCAGCCTGAAAATAACATTGCGAGAAAATCTAACAACATGCAAATATATACAACCGTTGTACTGCCTTTTCATAAGTATTACTGATTAATAATAAAACAGATCAATGAGAAGCTAAAAATACCTGTATCAGGATGAAACAGAAAGCCCCTGACATTCCAATGTAATACCAGGCCACACCAAAGTCACCTCTTGGTATAAAGAAGGCGCCGACTGTGATGCCAACCAAAGCAAGAAACTTGAAAAACCAAAACCTGAAAACAAACTTATATAGAAGGTAGCTGTAACACACTGGTATGAATAAATCTAAGAAAGTTGAAATACTCACTATTAAAAATGAAGATGTTTAAAGTGAAACTATAATTGTGTTATGATGTATGTGTATACAAACATAAATGCACGGAACATTTTGCAAACAAAAAGACAAAATAAATGAGCATTTTACGATTAAAACTAAATGATATGATCCATGTCCTAAACTTTGGATAAATCCTGCTTAGGACAATTTCAAAGAATTGAAAATATAAAACTAACGCAGTCGATGACCAATTTAATCATCACGGTTATTGTGAACTATAGGTTGAGTAAACACTGGTCTACTGCATGTCAAATTTTTCACCACAGAGGGTGGCACTTACCCATTGTGTATTTTAGCCCTTGGATCTTTGCTGGACTTCACATAAATCATGATTGCGGCCAGCAGAAAGAAAAAGCCAGCCATTCCAAAGCAAACTCTAAAAAAAAATTGAATTAGCAATTTAAGTGAAAAGACAATGACAAACTGAATGTGTAAAATAAGAAAATATCTCCTCCCCTAACAAGTAAATGACAAATACTTCAAATGGGAGAAAAATAATATTCTTTACTTTCAAGTCTTAGTCAAAGTCAGTCATTAACAAGTTCTAATAATTAAATAAAAGAGATATATACTTTGCCAAAATAGGGCATCATCAGCCTCTTATTCAAACAATTTTTTTTAGAAGTGAAAAGTATGGAATTATTTGAATAAATAAAAATACGTATAAAGTAACAAAGCAAAAAAAAATGGACATTTTGTTTAATTACACCAAAAAAAGGGGATGAGTTTCAGTCTATTTCCATATCAGTAGTCCTTTGCATTGGAATGCAAAAGGAAGCCAGTTTGTTAATCTGACCGAATAAAATGTTAAGCAAACAACTGCTATATATAGAGAGATAGAATTGATACATGGAGTAAGATGTGCACAATTGTGTTGTTGGTGCGTGGCAAGATAGTCAGTGACGACAAAGCAACTGTGCAGTGAGTGGTTCCTGTACACAACCACTTCCTCGCGCGGTGATTTGTCACAGACCTGTGTGCTCGCGCTAAGAAGACGACGCATGGTGATGATGTAACACTTTATATAATATTTTTATTTTCGAAGCATTAGGTTGTCTATGTCAGCTAAATTAGGGTTCCTGTCTTGTTTGTTGATTGTTTAAATGGATTTTGTGTTCACCAACAAAATCAATTTTTAATGGTGGACTGATTAAATAAACTTAAGAGCATTGCCGTTACATTATTTTTGTCATGATTCATATGTTTTTTAGTTATGCCTGCAATGTGTTTGTCATTACTTTAAATTACTAAAACATTCATGTACACGACATGTCACATATGTGTACATGTACAACTGTGATCTCTAAATAAGGCACAGACAAATTTCATACAAACCAGATAATTTCTAGCAAAATATACTTGTAAAAATTGGCTTTGCAATTTTTCCACCACTTAAAATAATTTTTACTTAAAACTTGATGTTTTTGGAAAGTAAAAATGACGGTAGTCTGCTACACCAAATTAGGTTAATTTGACGAGAACACGAACATCCACACACCTGTAAACGGCAAGGTATCCTGCCAAAGTGTTGCAGTCGACAAATCCTCCAACAGGTGAATTGCCGCCCTCACAGAAAGTGGGAATCTTCGTTTCAACACAAAAATGTACAGCATTAGTTGGGCACAATTATGCTAGGCTGAGTATTATTGTTTCGGGCTCAAACAGTTCACATTGTTACAGTTATTCGTTAAATTTATTTAAATGCAGTAAGCGAACTTTTGTAACTTTTGTTGTCTTTTGTTACAAAAAATTGCACAAGGCTGCTCATGATTTTCTGCAGTTTGCTAGAATGTG
Source organism: Ascidiella aspersa (assembly GCF_963924565.1). NCBI lineage: Eukaryota > Metazoa > Chordata > Ascidiacea > Phlebobranchia > Ascidiidae > Ascidiella > Ascidiella aspersa. The sequence goes on from NC_139449.1 coordinate 5,812,164, forward strand.
ACATTAGTGACTTATAAGCTGTACATTTTCCATTGCAATTTGCCGACAAATATCACTGGTTACTGGTAATGCTTTATTGTTGTGCACAGGATGTTTTTGTTTAGCTTCCTGAAAAAAATCATTACAATTACTTTCAACATTTGTGTAGGGTGATTTAGGTAAAATGCTTTTAATTTTTTTGTTTGCTGAACTTAAACAAATTTTTGATACAGGTATTCACCATGAATGTAACACATTCTCATCATATACCTCTATTGATAAGCTATTTTGCTGCACTTAAACAAATTTTTGATACAGTTATTCACCATGAATGTAACACATTCTCATCATATACCTCTATTGATAAGCTATTTTAAATCAAATAGTTTTCCAGTGGCTATGAAATAACATGCTAGTTAACATACCAAAATGAAGGGAACAGAAGGATAAAATTTTTACCTTCTACAAATGATGTAAATTAAAAAAAAAATTAAAGAATTCTAAGCAAAAATATGTGCACGTTGTGAAAAATAGTCTAAATAACGCTGACATAGTGTAACAAAACAAATTTAGCTACAAAAAAAACAAACATTTAGACAACAGAGGTCTATTATCTTATTAAAAAAAACTTCTGTCGCACCTTTTGGAGCTTCTCTTCGAGGCCGGGAGCCAACATTACGGAGGCAACGATCGTTCCGAGAAACAGGAACAAGGCGTAGACAATCCTTGAGGAGGTGGAACTCTTGCATGACGGACAAGCACTACAGCAAAGGCTGCAGGCGGCACTACCGCAACAACAAGCCAACTGAAAAAATAAGGAAATAAAATTGAAGTGAATGGCTGTATTTTAAAGAATTGTGGTATTCTGTTCAGCCTTGTGTGGCATTAAGAGGCCAGAATAAGGATTATATTCAAATCTGTGATGATTTGATTTTAAACCAAACTCAAAAAAAAAAAAAAAAAAAAAAAAAACGTCTCGACTTAGTGCTAGAAAAGCGAACCTGAGTTTGGAAAACACCAAGGAAAAGACTGCTGCAGCAATTAGTCGGCTGGTATCTTTTAAGTCATATAATAAAGGCCGATTGTATTTTAACTTGATAAAAAAAGTCGGAAAAATTTACATATTTGTTCAAAATTATTGTCAAAATCGTTCACAAAATACACAATTAGTAATTTAAAAAATGTGCAGTTGAAAATTGTTGTTCAGCTTCACCAAAATTTAGTTTAGAATTACATTGAACAACATTTCAACTGCAATCTTCATTCGAGCAATAAACGATATACGCAAGCACACAGAATTAACCACACATGTAGGCCTGGTTTGTCGCATTAGGTTAAGCTCGAACTCCGGTTTTGCTTCATATAGTATCTATGATTTGAGAATATGTATTGAACAGTATTTAGTGTCTTTTTTTCCGTGGTGGTTTCTGGTTTGCAATTATCCCAATTAAAATTTGTGTTGCATCAGTTGTCAAAAAAACAAGTGACTGGTACAAAGACACTAATGTAGTATTACAAACAACAGTGTGCTATTTAAATCAATGTATTTCTAAATAGTGAAAAATATTTTTAGGTAAAAATTTATCATTTTTTAGGTCAAAAAAATAATCGCCCTAAAAATAAGTAGAGTGTAGTTAATTGTTTCCAATAACTCTTATGGCGTCATTTTACAAGTTTATCTGACAAAAATTGTGGCTTGCTGCAGATAGTTGAAATTAAAAATGGGAATTCTTTAATATTAAATGCCAAAATATTACTAAACTAAATGACTCATGTTTAACATTTACCTTATCAGAACACATAGCGTTAAATTCGTCACCAGTGATGAACATATTATATAATTTGTCCCAAAGTTAACAGATTTTATGATATTTTATTACACTGCTCTTTAACTTGAGTAATTTTTTATTTATTAAACTATTTGACAATCAACTTTTAGTGTTTTTCATTTAATAAGCTTGGTGACAAACTGTTGCATAAGAATAATTTATAGAATGTTATAGTTCAGTCACATTAAAAAACAATACTTTCACTTCAAGTGACAACATCAGACAATATGGTTTAATCATTACACAAAAGTGACATAATAACAACAAAAACAATGTTCTACAGCGAGTTTTTTAATCAAACTTTGAAATATAGCATGAGACATGAGATCCAACTTAAGGCTGTAGCATTTAACATGAAAAATTACTTGAGTATTTTAAAATTATTGAAGACTTTTGCTTACCGAGCTTGCAGAACAAATACCGAGAACGGCTCCCATTTTAACAGTTTTTTTTCCTTTTCAACTTTCAGTAATTTTCTTTTCAATCTAAAAAAACACATAAACAATAGGAATATTAGCGTAATCTGTACAGTTTAGTAACAGAAAAGCATTAAACTTTGTTGCTTGAAAAAGAATGAACGAAAAAAACATGGAAAGCGCCCAGAAGCAAGGTTATACGAATACAAAGAAACAAGCTTTCCTATGTGGAAAGCAAAGTTAAATAAACACTGAAACACACACGGGGTTAATAATAATAATAATGATAACTCAGATAGTAGTATTAACAATATACCTTTAATCTTTAAAAGTAAAACAAAAAATTAACTGTTGACGCCAGTTAACACTACTTTTTCATGTTAGCTCTATGATAAAATACTACATTGCACAGCATATTTAATTTCCAATCTGAATGCGTTTTGCACGAAACCTATGTTTGTAAAGCTTCAGCTATGTCAAAGTGACATCAGAACTGTGTTTTACAAAATTTTACATGCACATGTAACCTCAGATAACATCTTATCAGGTCAAGCAATCACATCGAAATAATTTCAAGCAATATCAAATTACACACAAGATACATAAGCTAAGATAGAAATGATTGAAGATAATAAAAACGATGGGAGTTTGAAGCAAGTTTTACTGAATTAGTAATTTATATGTTAACATAACACATGTGCCAACATAACTCTATGCCTGCGTCATTGCGCTATGATGCACACTGATAATTATTTGTAGCATACATGAAAAAATACCAAATTGTTACGATTCATCACAATGACACAATTCTTGTAGGTTTAATTGCTAATTTGGAAGAAAAAAAATGTGACGTGTTTTCAAAAAAATACTTTAAGCATTTGTCACGTATAGCTGAATTGAACAGAAATGAGCGTTAACACAATTAGTTAATCCTGTATAATGAAAAAGTGAAAAAAGTTTGCACATTAAATTAACATGCCCATACAAATAGTGGCAAATAAAGGAGATATGGAAAACAATACGAAAAGCAACCAAACATTAAAACTACTGCATTTTGAAATGAAACGGGACCTTGCTCTGTTAATATGGCAGTACCCAAAAAAACAAAAACTTTAAAATAACACAAATCATTGTCAAACACACATTGTAGAACAGCACAAGCATATAGTTATAATAGCTTTAAGGCAGAATTAATTAAATCTCCTGAATTGTTTTGATCCGGAACATTGTCCTCGTTAGAGTCTTGCTCGTCATAATCTTCTTCGTCAATTGGCTTGGCCAACCCCTCTTTGTACACACGTAAAATGGCGTCGCACACAAACTTGAATTGGCTTGGAGTCTGTATCATCATGGCACGCTGGTCACGCATAGTTCTTGCAATTTCGATCGGGTAAACAGGCTGGCCAGCCTCAATTAGGCACATAGCTGTTTCCATAGTGATTAGCACACCAGTGCGTCCAATCCCAGCACTGCAATGTACAACCGCCGGGATTTTCATGCCAACGCGATTCTGGCGAACTCGCAACACAAAGTCAAGGAAATCGCTTGAGTCGTCTGGCACGCCGTGATCAGGCCAGGCAATATACTGCATTTGGCGAATCGATCTCGAAGGCACATCATCCGTTATGACGGCTTCATCATCATTAGGGCATTTGTACAGGATGAAGTCACGAAACGCAAATGACGGGGTTGCTTCTTCCGACACAGACTCTATCAGCCATGGTCCAAACTGCACTGTTTCGTCAGGGTCGGGCCAGTATTGATGGCACTTTGGTCGGCCCCTTTCAACCAATGTGGTCAGCATCACGATAAAAGTGGCTTGTTGATCCCACACCATTGTCCAAAAATCTAGACTAGTGTTTGGAAGAGGACCTTGGCTTGCGACATAGTGGTTTGTCCACTTGCTGCCAGGAATGTGCATGTTTACGTAGTTGGCATTCACATAGTCAGTATCACCTATGTTTAGAACGACACGGGTGTTATCATAAGGTGCGATGTCGCGGTAACGGTTCTTTGGGATGTTTTTTGGAAGCCTAGCATCGTTCATTGTAGCTCCTGGCTTCTTGCGATAGAGTGATTCAAACTCGGCGAGAATCTGACCACTGTCCAGCATGTCTTCCAGCCACTGCATTGACTGGTGTAAAAGTGCACCTTCGTCATTAAGCGAAGCAAAGTCAATCCCATTCGGCTCAGGAATGCCTTGCATTTGGGCATTTGAAGCCTGGCTAGGTTCGTATATAGGTTGAATTAACAGGACCAAATGTCCACTGTGATGTTCCCTAGTGGAACGAATGAAACGAACCACCTGCTCATGAGTGTGGGTTGAAACATCACGCCCGTTAATCTGTAAAACTATGTCGCCCTCGGTAAGATGTGGGGTGCATAGAGAGGCCGGCGAGTTGGCAGCCACTTTTGAAACGGTTATGGGCATGTTCTGGTCTGCTCCACCTTTCACATTAAAGCCATATCTGCCTTCACTGTCGGGCTGAACACGCACCACAACTAAGCCATTGGGAAGTCCGTTTAACTGAGCTCCACTGGGTTGATGAGGAAAAGGCACTTGAGGAATGTTAGGTAGCACATAGGACTTGTCAGTTGAGGTTAGAACACTGCTGCATTCACTGCCAGCTGGTGCTAATGCCGACAAATCACTGGTATTGCTGTCATCGATCTCGCCAGGCGTCTGTGCTTGAATCTGAATTTCTCGAAACGAAGCGGCCAGGGCAGGGTCGGCTGAATGATACTGGATTGGAATTTTAACAGGTAACGGAAGGTGCTCAATTTCGCTGCCGTCTGGGGTATCAATTGCCAGGGGAGTTTTGTTTTGTTCAGCTTCTATGGATTGTTGTTGAAGGGCTGCAAGCATTTCCGCATCAGAAAAGTGGGCACCGCCGACGCCATAAGAGACCGATGGGGGCGCACTCAATCGCCTTGGCGCTTTGTTATCAATCTTGCTCTCACCATTGCACGAAATCGAAAGATTGTCTTTGGACTTTGCCGACCGGGTTCTGGGTCGGAGGTAGACATGAGACGGGGAGTCTGGAAGGCCGTCGTCGTTTGCGCGCAGTTTGCCGCGCCCGCTTAAAGTAAGAAAACCGAACAGGTGCTTGTCAGATTTGCTGTCTGCTGACTGATTGTGCTGGTTTTGTGAATCATTGTTGCCTGCCTGATGGACACAAGAGCTGTTCATACATCGATCCAAGCGATAGAACGAGTGGAAGTCAACGCAGCTCTTCCAAAGTCGCTTACAGGCCCTGTAACTGTCCATGTGGAAACTAAACACGTTCTCAGCTTGAATTGGCTCCTTTCTGCTGTCAGCTTTAAGCTGGATATAAAACTGCTTGCGCTTGAACGATATCTTTACAATGGAAGACCATCGGAATTCATTCTTTCGAAATCCATTTTGATACAATACCATTCCGTACGAGGTAACGCCAACGTCAAGGTCGTCCTCTTCATTGTCCTTAGCGTGGTGAATCTCAACTCCATAAAGGTCGAGCTTTTGTGCCTTTCTGATCAAATGTGTTTCAGCTTGGGTTGGAGAAAGACCTCTGTGCATTCTGTGCAAGCGAATAACCTCCTGATCAAACTCTTCCGTTTCGTTGGCGATGAACTTAAACTCAGAAACATAGTTTTTCCTATGCTCTTCGGGGTTGTAATCGCCGAGTTCAGATTGAACCACAAGCGAAGCAATCATGGCGGTCGTGGATAGCGGACAGATCAATCGCTTTTCCAGGATGTCCAGCTTGAGCTGCAAAAAGAGCTGGTAGCGGGTAAATTCATCCTTCATGGATGTGACGTCGTTGGCATAAAACTTTATTCGAAAAAAGAGTATGTGCGGATAGCCGCGTTTGAACTGCTTACGAATCGACTTGCTCGGGTCGAGCCAGCGCATCGTGTCCGGCACATCAGTCGGAAATTGCAAACCAAAAAACTTCACCTCGGTCACCCTCAAATGCTGGAACAGTAGATCGAGCAGCACCTGGCCGCGATCTCGCTTGTTGATCTTAAAAACAACCTCGGTGTGGTCGAGCAGTACGACTGAAATGTTGACCGACGATTGTTTTTTCTCACGCGCCGCTTCTGTCGCTCTTACGTTGTACGTGCCGGAGCCTGTTAGCAGGTTGCGCGACACGGCAGGACTGGCATCCTTCGAATGGCTCATCGTGCTTCTAGGTTAACCTAATATTATACATCCAGTTGGTAAGATTCCTGTAAAGAATTGAAGGGTAAAATATGTTGGCTCACACTCTGTAATTTTGGGTTTTTAGTATAGTACATTTTCAGCCGTGCATATTGAGCACTGCGAAAAAATACGGGTGACAGGGTGCAACAAAGGTCAAAAAAAATTTAGGTGCACTTTATGATTTTCTGATGCACTGTAAACATATAAATAGGGGTGCTCGGACGTTTTTCGGGGTGCACTATTGAAATGTTGAAAAAAAATCTTGGGAGCATTTGCCATACTTTCCAAAGTCGAATCGTACAACTTGTCTTTATTACAGTAACAAATCGGGTTGTTAAAATTTAAATTGGAAAGAAGAAATAAATATAAAAATATTATTTTATCCAGCCGAACCCCAATTCGCAGTGCAAATTATTTTTTAAACTTCCTATAGCTAACCCAAAGCGAATATAAATTTTGTTAACTGGTCTAAAATCCTACCACTTTTTTTACAGCAACAAACAAGTTGTCAAAATTGAAATTGCAAGGTAGATATAAACATGGACGATAAATCTAAAAATAATAATTGACCCTGCCGAACTCAAAATTTATTAAAACGTTAACCTGTAGCCTAAATGAAATAATGTTAGCAATTTAAACCCAAGGATGAAAATGTGGTAGGATTGCAGACCAGCGCCAAAATTCGTCCTTAGCTTTGTAATATAACTTTGCAGAATAAGAGTTTGACCAATTTTTTTCTGAATTTGTATGGCTAACCAAATGTGTTTTTAAAACACAGCATAATTTTAGGATAATAACTTTCAATTTGTTAAAAAAAACAAATAAAAAGGAAGCGTTTACAAATTATGCTTAACATGCAATACTTGAGTTAGGGTTGATTGAAAACTTTGGATTTTGTGCGGGTAGCAATTTTGCATGTTGAAGTTGTGCAGCTATAATAACATTTCCGCACAAATTTGACGTTTATTGTAAAATTTACAGGCTGAAAATGGAGTACTTTAATGTAAACCTTTAGCCTGACATAAGTTTTGCACTTTCAAGCGTTTTTTTGCGGCTGACCATATATTACCCCTGCGCAGACCTTATTTTCCAACCTGGGGTGTGGGTGGGTCAAGTATCATTATTAAAATAATGCTGGACCCACCCAATCCGGCACCCTAACCCGAATAATGTGCGTTGCGGTATAGGATTTTATTGAGCATAATTTGGAGATTGTACAGTTTTATTTTTTTGCGTACTTTAAAGGTCAAAATGAATGAGCCCCCATACATCAACTTTGCACTTTTTTTTTTGTTTCTAATTATTATTTAACCTCCGGCTTTCAGCAGACAAATGTGTGAACTGATAATTCTGAGATGCAGGACGAAAATTCGGCGCTCTTTCACTTATGTACGTGAAAAGTTATGCAAAAAAAAAATAATAATACCGCTTACCACAACGCATATTGTTTGGGCTAGGGTGCGGGTTAGCGTTTGGGTGAGGGTGGGTCAAGTAATATTATGTTTATTATTAATAATAACTAGACCCACCCTCAACCAAACGCTAACCCGCACCCTAACCCAAACAATATGTGTTGTGGTATGCGGCATTTGAAGAAATTTTTTATTTTATTAATTTTTACGTACAATAGTGAAAGAGCGCCGAAAATTCAACTATACATCTTTCTATTTTTTTAGGAAAGATTAAATGATATAAACTCTTCGATTTAAACCTTCTTATTTTGCTTTGGCATGAAGTACACCAATTATGTTTAGAAAATAGTCTCGTTAAACACCAAAAGCCGATAAATAATCTGGTCTTTAATGTTGCGAACGGTAAAAGAAGACCTAACATAAACTGTGATTTCTAGTATTAAATCAAGGACGCAAAACAAGGAAATAAAGTCTAAATAAGTTTTAAATGTAAAACTTTACATGTTCAAAATCTAACGACAATTCGGCATCTAAGATTTATCTTTCTAGTGCTGCAGAACTGTGTGATAACAAACCATACAGATTAATTTTAGTCTTGTGACAATTTTTCTGTACAATCTTCAGAGTCTTACGAAATAAATTCCGACATTTTGCTTTTTTTAGTCATGTGGCTGTAGCTCATAGGATATTTTAAATCATTTAGTAAATACTTAAATATTTTTGGTTCGATGAAGACCATGGAAAATTATTTTATACAAATTAAAATAAAATAGAAGAAAATGAACGTTTATTAATGTCAACTTACCAAGACAAGCTTTAAATAGACCTATTTTATTTTGGAAGGACAGTTTTTGCTTCCACTAAAAAAATAATTCCATTTTTCCATTTTCTTGGGTGAGGATATTTGCGAAAAATTTTTGACCCCCAATTACACAAAATATATAAGGTACGAGTAATTATGTTTAAATTGAATAAGCTTTTCTACCCAAACCAAATTATAAATCATAATCGTAAGTTCACCACCCACCTAAAAGTTTATTGGTTCCTTGGTGGAGATCGAAACGCTGCCATAGAGTAGGAGCCACTAAACTAGCCTACAGCCCGCGGGTCAGATCCGCCTCCCTGGGTCAATTAATCCAGCCTTCGGCATATTTTCTCAATGAAGATGAAGTACGGTGGCCTACCATTGAAATGTTGTCGAATGGAATTTAAAACTATTTTTGGTTTGACAATTTTAGGCTAGGCTATTGAGTTCACTGCGGTTGTCATTGCATGTTCTGTAGGCTATATTTCCATAGTTTAACGATAAATAGGTTAAAAAAGAAAGACAAAAATTGATATGCGACCGGGGATTGCAAATCCTAAAAGTTAACCCTCCCGCGATCGCCATGTTTTACAGTTATCTGATTCTTTATAGCCTAAGCAAAGTTTGGTGACCTCTGCGCTAGAGCATCCAGTCTGCGAGCCGGCCTCCGTTTCATTTCTTCCAGCCACCGGTATATTTCACAAATGATCCAAAATATGGTTAGGCTACAGGTCTAGATATAATGTTACTTTATTAACTTAAATGTTTGTCGGATGCAAAGCTTATCTAATCTAAGTCTTGATGAAATTTCAAGCTAAACAATAATTTCAAAAAAATATTTGTTTTGCCTTTCCATCGTTTTTTTTTATCTCTTCTTTGCCGTTGCGCCGTGAAACGCTGACAAGTGCGTCGCGGACAAACGGAAAACCTATTCAAAAATATTAGACTTATATTTTTTAACATTTTTTTTTAGGCAATGTAATAACACATTGCAAAAGAAATATGCCAGGTTTGACCTAACTTAAAAAGATTAAAGAACACTGAACGAGATTAACTTTTAAACTTATCGCATGTCCCCAAAGTAGTTTTATTACACTTTTTATTAGTAGTATGGATATAACGACACGCGGACTCGAATTTTAAATCAAACAAACACTTTTTTCGCGCTTTGCGCCAACACTTTACTACATGTAATAAAACACGTTTTTAAGTGCAAAATGATCCGAGGCCCGCCTGATTCACAGTTGCTATAACATTTTAATAACATAATTCTTAGTTTACATTTTGTGCGACCCAAGAGACCTTTCTGGGTTTGGTTTTGGCCAGCGACCAGAAAAAGGTTGCCGACCCCTGCCCTAAAGAATGTAACTGGTCAGTGTCAATTGGAACAATGTGGTTTAAAGTTTTGTTTTCCCTTAGGCTACTGCTTATTGTTGCTTCCTCTGTCAACCTTATACAGGACTTATCTCCGATTAATTATTATCATTTAACAAGATCGTAGACTGCAAGCGTAGGCCTAATATTTTAATCTAAACAAAGGCCGATAGAAAATAGAAACCGGTATTGTAAAAAGTCCCTGTCTTCCATTCGAATTGTAAGACATAAAAACGATAAGGTTTTAGCGCGATAGAATTATAAAACAGTAACTTTACGTACCGGTATCCACAAAATAGCGAAAATGAAAACGATGTCTTGCCGTAAATTGCATTCGAATATTAACATGTTTTGTTGTATTCATATCTGCTTTCTAGATCTAGAGCAGGGGTTCTTAAACTTTTTTTACCGCGGACCCCTTAAATTTTCTTTCATCTCGCGTTAACCACTGTAGGCAAATAAATAAAAAAACGACGTCATAAATTGACGTCACAGTACAAATAGACTTCATAAATTTGCTGATTTTGGTCCAAAAATGCGAAAGTGAAATGTAGTTAAATACATTCCGGTGCAAAACCGTTTTATTTTTAATTAAATTGTTTTCTTTAATAAATTGATTACTTCTTAATCAATTAGACCTTCATGGACCCCCTAAAACTAGTTCACGGACCCCTAAGGGGTGCATGGACCCCAGTTTAAGAACCCCTGATCTAGAGGAACCATGTGTACGCTATCTATAATATTGTTGCGCTCACTTCTGACCTTCTACCACATTAATTGCAGCTAAGAAGCCCTATGCAGTAGACAGTAGAACGTAGATTAATATAATCTGGTAATTGATATTGCAATAAATAATAAATTACGTCTATAAAAATGAATAAATTGTTTTGTGATATGGACAGAAGGGTCAGTAGATTAAAAAAAAGTAAAACCAATTCACAATAAAATATGACAGTGACGTCTTAAGGGTTTCTATTTGATTTGATAAATTGATAAGAGACCAATTTATAGAACAGCATTAAAGTAGTCACGCGCAAGACAGCTGGTAAAAACTCACATATTGAAATTTTTCATTACAGTGCCTATTCCTACAAGGGAACTCTCTATAAGTCCGCAGAAAACCTCAGCCACGACCAACCTCAATCTCCTCATTTGGGCTTCGTTTTTCATGGAAGCGATTTGTTCAGTACAGAAGTCGGTCAAACCTTTTTACCGGCTTCGTGACAAACGTCAAGAAAAAACTTGTAATGCAATGCAGCTTGTGCGTTCATCTCGTTAGCTTGATAAGCCAGACCAAGGTTGAAGTAGGATTTGGCGAACGATGCCAGGTTTGTGTTATCGCTGTCGAAATCCGTCCCAAAGACTTTTATTAGAGCGTCCAAATCTTCTTGGCAGCAGCGCAGTGTGTCCTTGTATCTTTCCAACCGCATCAGCGAGATGCATACCATTTGGCGGAAGCCAGAATCCGGGATATCGCGATTAATATAATCTTTCTCGACCTTGCGCGAGATCCGCATGCAATCCTCGTGCTGTCCGGATTTGTCGTAGCACAGCGACAGGTCCGTCCAGCATTCGATGATTTTCTGCTCAGCTAAGCTGCTCGGCTCCCCAATCAACGACTGGTAGGCCCGAAGCTCTGATTCGAACAGCTCTGAGGATCAGTGTAAGTTAGACATCATCGTCATACACTTTTATTAACTAACATAGCGAGCTCCTACCGCGTTAAGGTGGTAACACCAACTGACGTAAGGACAACATCAAGGTATCATGTGCTCATCAGTTACCTTTGACCGTTTGACCGCAAGTAATAGAATGCTTTCACAATTAAACAGGTCACAAAACACTTACATCAAAATGCGCAAGGTTAACAACAACAACCAATAATTCTTTAACAGCATCGAGGATCTGTACGCATCCCAATGTCTTTGAGGCAGAGGGCCTTTATCTCGCGACATTTGGCGGTAGTCTTGGTGGCAAGCAGCGTGGGACTGCTCGCGAATTTTTTATGAAGATCGAATCCTCCTCCGACAAAGCCATTTGTTTGCCAGTTCAAGGGCCTCCGCATATAGTCCAAGAATTTGTTGAGTTCTGCCAAACAGGCGAAGCACTCGGCCGTTTCAATACTCTTAATTTCCGTTGTCTTATTGGGTATTGAAAGAGCTGCGGCGAAATGGGCCTCTTATAAGTCTTCAAGCTTCACGTAGCACTTTCCTAAATCCAAGCTCTGCGAGTCAACGTTGGCGTCGCGCTGTTCGTTGTCCGCCATCTTGCGGCAGAAGCCCAGGCACTTTTCTTTCCGCTCGAGGGCGACGTCGTAACGCTGAAGCTCGAAGTAGCAGGTTGCCGAGGCGTCCAGGCAAAAGTAGATGAGGCCTGGTTGCTTTTCCACTTGTACCAAATGCTGTCCAGAACTTCCGCCGCCACTGGAAACTTTGCCAAGTCGCAGTGGGGGTTATAAAGGGCCGCGAAAACAAACAGTTGGGAACCACCGGTATAGAGGCTGTCCTTGTGTCTGAAATGATGCCAAAAAACTCACGAAACATATAAACATACGGGAAAGACAAAAAAGAATTGCAGGAAGCTCGAAAATAATTTATGTTATAATATTAAAACTGACAAACTAGAGCAGGGGTCGGCAACCTTTTTCTAGTCGCGGGCCGAAACGAAACTCAAAAAGGTCCCCGCGGGCCGCCCAAAATGCTAACTATGAATTGTGTTATTGAAATATTAGAACAACTTGTATTCAGGCAGACCTCGGATATTTTTTTGCAGTTAAAAACGTGTTTAGTTGCATTTAAGAAGTCAGTAAATTGTTGGCGCAAAGCGCGAAAAAAAAAGCGTTTGTTTGGTTTAAAATTCTAGTTCACATATCGACATCAATACTACATGCAAAAAGTGTGAAAAATTAGATTGAGGAAACGCGTTAACCGTTTTAGTTAGTCTAGTTCCATGGTAATTAGGCTTTTTGTGTTGGGGCGCACCTGGCGAGCGAAGCGAGTGATCTTTTTTTGGTTAAAAGACAGCCTCAAAACATCAGCGAACCGGACGTACAAAGATCATTCGCGCGAAGCGAGAAAACTTTTCGCACTTACGTAGCTAAAATAGCCATAAAGAATTTGAAATGGCCTCGTGTCTACTTTGTCAACGAGTCGGCGGGCCGGATAAATTACGTTGGCGGGCCGCGGGCCGTAGGTTGCCGACCTCTGAACTAGAGTTTCGTCGGGTTATGCCTGGATCCCTCCCTGAAAAGAGTGTATATACATGTTACAAACAAACATATAAAAAGTCGCGCTTGTTTTACTTATGTTTCTCACTGACTTCATCAAACAAGTTTGATTTTTTCTCAACTTAATTACCGTAGCCTAACCAATAAAGTGCACGTTTTCTACAAAAACAGGTGAGTGTAAACTGGCAGATCCGGTATAACGGTACCTGTAACATTTCGAGCCAACCATCAGGTTTGCACCTTTCGACTCTCTTCTATTCTTTGAAGCGTATCACCGCTACTGAATCAACCAAGTTTGAGCCTCAGAAAATCCATTTCTCTTAACTCGGTTAAACCACCCGATTGCAAGCAAATTTCAAGGCAATTGCACAATAGACAGTTGAATTTGTAAGCCCTTGTCTATTAAAAAACAATAAAAAAACCCGGAGACCCTTGGAAACAGTATTTTAGCAAAGTTGAACAACTCAAAAGCAAGTGCAGGTAGCTGTAACAAACAATTGTTCGCGACCCCTTTGGTCGAACTATGTTAAGTGATGCGTTTTTTGACTGCGGGACTGCCATTCGGGTCAGCTACCCGCCGATTCGGTTTCCTTGTCGGGATAGAACTTTGTGTGGATTTCGCAGCCTCCGTTATTTCAGCGTTGCGTAATCTCTTTGTGCGAGATTTGGATTTGCGCTGTGTATGGTATGCGTCGGCATTTGTCGGGTGGATACCACGCGGATCGGACGCATTTTGAGCACAGTTTGCAATCTCGTGGTAGGAGACAAGCTATAGCCTAATGCGAGCACTTGGTGTGCATGGGTAGGCCTTATACCGATTGTCACATTGACCAACAACATCTTAACGTAAAATCAAACCTTATCCTTAGCAGCTACATTGGGGATCGTGTCCCGAACTAGTCTGCGATAATAGCCCATTAGCCGGATTCTGTTGTTTGCACTGTACGGTTTGCTGTTATGGTGTGTTAACGATATCAATTTACAGTGAAAAATGTCGCCTTATTGTTCCCATTGAACATCACAAGCGCAAAAATGCCTTTTCATTGCCAACCAAAAGTCGTAAATGACGCAAATGGAGGCGTAAATCGTAATTTTATGGTAAGTCATTCATGATCAAACAGGATCATTTTTTTTTATATCTATAACACCACAAAATAAGGTGGTCGTTAAAGTTTAACAAACAAAACAACAAAAAAATAATGAGGAACACTGACATTGACTACATTTCCTGTATTTAATAGAGCGGAAACATTAACGTCATTCGCATAACGGTTAAAAAAATAAAGGTACCGATTGATATCATACAAACAATGGACTAAATAGCGGTATGATCATTCTGTTACATTCAAAGAAATAAATGTGCTTGTGCGAGCTATACGTGTATGTTATATGTTTTGTAAAAACGTAGTTTTATTGCTAAATCGGGAAAGTTGCGCTTATAAAACCAATGGTTTCTCAACTCAAGGAAGCATTGATACACTAACAATGGTGTATACTGAACCTTTGCAAAAATTTTGGCTGATCACTCAGGTTGCCAATCCCTGTGTTAAAACCTCGCGAGACCTGATAGACAACAAATGATCTGCCACAAGCTTATTCTCTATTTTAGAGGGTCATGTGGTCAAACATTTTTTTAAATATACCCACATAGGTAGACACTCACAAAATAACAGGCCTAAATGACCTATATTTTAATTGCCGTAGAATATGTGAGCTGAATTTGCAACTTAAGACGTTTTATGTTTGATTGAAGAAAACAAATACAAGAATAGTTGGACTTTCAGCGAAGCTTCAAAGGGTATCGCATCTGCTAACGAAGATGTCAAAAAATCCGGAATCAGATGCATATCAGGCGATCCATTGCCTCCATTTCTGTCGAGTAAGTGATTTTGTTTAACATTACTTATTTACCGAAGGTAACTAATTTCTATGCACAAATAAATTGGGCACAGGGGCATTTCTATTGTGTCCGAAATATTTTTATACTACAGGTTTTGTGCTCACATCGCACTTAATGGAAACACATAATAAGATCTAAAAAGCAACAATATACCTTAAGCAGAAGAATCTATAAATTCATGCTATTATAAGACCAACGACATAATACAGACAAATACGAAGTAATATGCAGTCCACAGTATAAGATCGAATGATCTGAAGAAGATCCAAATCTGTCGGAATAAGGCCCAAATGGTCAAAATAACACCTGAAACTGTAGGGAGAGGGTATGGGTCGATCTGGCGCTGTTAGGGCGCAGCTTGGCACCAGATTTTTGGCCCTGTTTAGGCTTATTAGTTGGTAATGGGTGCATAGGGTTAGAAAATGGCTTAGGGTTAAAGTTGCGTTTATGGCGTCACCATTGCACTTTTCAATTAATGAATCAAGCATAGCTTCAGTCGCACAATATCGAATAAAAATGAATTAGCGCTCAAACTGTAACTTAGCTTGTTGTGTATAGTTAAATCTGGACACTTTAGCCAAAATTTGACATAATCCGTCAAATTTTTTCCCAATTTAATTTATGCCAATTTTGAGGGTCGCGCATATTATGGAAAACTTTAATACGATTGAACTCCATTTAAACTTCAGAAAATATGATTTTACACAGCACAACAGAATGTGATAGTCTGCCAGGCGCCCTTTTCAGTTAAAGAAATTCTTTCAAACCGTAAAAGCATAGTAAAACAGAAATACGTTCGCGCGAAGCTCGATAAATTTTGAAATGTTATGTAAATAGTAAATTGGCAAAAATAGTTTTCGAGAAATGGGCTGGTACAATTTTCCCCGACAACACTGTGCCGTGTGTATAGTAAGTATTCTGCCATATTCAGGTAACTGGAACTGAATACGAAAATTAAATATCAATATTATTATCACTGAAGGTACGATTAATTGACCAAACCTGAATGGACTTCAGTCAATGACACATTTACTTGGGACCAAAGCGTATATTCACCACATCCGGTGTCATATTGCAAACATTCCGTGGTGCTAGTTTTGTTTGCGTCCTTTTATTTTGCAGACAATCTCCGTCCATTTGGCAGTTTTTTTATTTTTTTGCCTTTGCAAACCCATGTTGCTATAAAAGTTAAACTCTGGTTCCCGTTCTTGACAAATCGCAGGTCTTTTGCGGTGCGATTGAACATATTTGCGCAATACTGTATAATAAAAGTTGTTAAGCAGTTTAGCGCGCATTTAGGTTTAAGGTAGTGGATGTAAAAAGGTTTACTTGGTTTTGCAAGTATAAAAGGTTTCTACTATATATGCTGTGTGTAATATGTGGCCAGAAAATGGGTACCAGTGCTATGAGTTATGGTAATGACTTGACGGGACTTAGGCTACGTCTTTCGGACAACTAAACTTGATTTCAATCTTTGCGACAATAATTTGGGTTAAAATGAAGTGCTTTCATTAGGCATTTTTCTCTACAAAATTCAGTTATTTATGCAAGGTTTTGTACATAATACAATTTGCTTGCTATATGTGAGGTTTTTTTTAGTTGAGTTGTTGCAATTGATCGGACTAGTTTAACTAATGTAATTAGTTAAACATTTAATTTTTATGACAAGAACTTGACTTCAAATTGAGTTACTCTTATTATGACTGTCAAATGACTTGGATTGGACTTGGGTTTTTTTTTTACAAATGGCTTGACTGGGACTTAAATCATTTCAAAATAACTTGTTTACAACACTAAATGATACTAAGAAAGGTATTTGGGTCAGTAAGTTTACGTCCTATAACTTGATTTACAGAATAATGCAAGTTTATAAAAAAATAAGAAATATAAACTTTTCAAGATGAACGAAGTTATCCAATGCGGAAACGTCAACGAAGCATTTGAGACAGTATGAGTCAATTAAAAAATATATAATTTTTGTAGTTTTTACCAACATTGTTAAGATTTATTAAAATGCAAAAATAGCTTAAAAATTAAGGTAGCTTAAAAAATGAATGTGATGTATCTTGTAAATGAATGTCAAAACCAAAGTCGAGTAAATCTTTAACTGTTTGAAAAGACGGTTAAAATTAATGACACGAGTGCGCATCGAAAAGTCTTTTCTAAGTGATGTCGATTTACTCGGCCTATTTTGCTTTTACAATTTTGAAATTGATTTTAACCTTTTTTTTTAAGTTTTGATTTTTTAACTCTTATACCTGTTGAGAACAGTTCTGCAAATAACCAGACTTTTAAAATTGGATTTCTTATGACTAAGGTGATTATTTTTTGACCTAAAAATGATAAATTTTGATCTTAAAAATTTAACTTTTGACAAACCGGTAAATAAAGTACTACATAATTGTTGCGGCGTTGTCAGTTATTTGTTTTTGATGTTTTTATTGACGATCGGTGGAACACAATTCAGTTATTTTTCGGAATTGCAAAATGCAAAACTTTGAAAATGCTTAGTTGATATTTTGGTCATATGAACAAGACAAACAACCATTAAATGGCCCAAGAAAAACAAGACGTGGATTATAATTGAGCAACACAGTTTTGATACGTGGCTTAAAAATTGCGAAACATAGCATATTTTTTGAAATACGAAATAAATTTAAATTATTACCGAAAAAATACACAGTAGGCCGAAATACAGACGATACAGTTGAAGCAAAAACGATGTTCGCGCTGAACTTAATGCAATAAACCAGGCCTGGGTGGAATTTTGTCGGTTTGCGTATGCCGTATAGTCCTCAAAGATAGGCCTATAACAGTTAAAATGTTATTGAAAGTAATTCAAAACTAAATTTGATAAAATAAACAACTCAACGGCAATTTTAAACAACTTACTGCAGTTTTTGTTATTTTATTAACAATGTTTGTGCATTTTGTAAACGATTTTGACTTAATTTTACCAAATTTTGACCTAACGTTTAAATTTTACAAAAAAATTACTTCTTTGACAAGTAAATAAATAATCGCCCTAATACTTTTAACCCAACTAGTAGATTCATTCAGGCTCCACGATACGAATTTGATTGATTTTGCACAAATCATTTTATCTGCCCACAATTCCGACTTTAAAAAAAAATTGTAGGTTTTGCGGTTCACAATTTTGCTGTGTTTGAAATTCAGGATAACGAAGCAGCTAACGTTCAGCAAACAATGAACGAGGAAAGTGAATCGGCTTCGAATAACTTGCTTTATTCTGTCGAGGATACCCCGCCGTGGTACGTCAGTATTGGACTAGGATTGCAGGTAGGCAGGCCTACTGTGCACTTTTGTTAGATTACAATGATCAAAGTCAATATTTGGCCAGCTTTTAAACGCCGATGAAGGCTCCTGGATAGTTAGCCCAAACTTTGGAGAAATAAATAAATGCCAGACGAACTTATTTCCAGTATATACTATGCCTAGTAGCAAAATCAAATTTATTCACACAATATCGTGAAATGAGTCGTTTTAAGAAAATTTAAAGTGGGATAAAACAAATAAGAAAATAAAAATGATGCTTCATAATGCCTATCCATCTTCTAAAATCCATCGTGTTAATGAACTGAACGCCTAAACGTTATGCCCACTACACCTATAGAGAACTTATACATTCATACCGACTTAACTTTTATCAAACACAATAACCCCAAAACGATCTACCTTGTACCAAATATATTCAAAACTATTGGATCTGAGGAAATGACCCATACCAAGAGATCTTGTGTTTTGTCCGATACTTGAGTAGTATCCATGCTTATCGGATGCTAAATTTATTTGTGCTTTGCCTGTTTAGTGGCCCAATATAGGGGGGTTTCCTACGTGAAAAGGTAACTTATCAGAAAATATATTACATTAAAAATGGAACATAAATAAGCTTCCCAACGCTTTACCCTGAAA
Organism: Ascidiella aspersa; assembly: GCF_963924565.1. Classification (NCBI taxonomy): domain Eukaryota; kingdom Metazoa; phylum Chordata; class Ascidiacea; order Phlebobranchia; family Ascidiidae; genus Ascidiella; species Ascidiella aspersa. Next base: position 5,831,224 of record NC_139449.1, read on the forward strand.
TTTCTTACCATCGCGCTGATGAATTCGATCATTGTAATTACACATTTGGTATACGGTTGGATCGCAGTTTACTTGCCCATAATATCAGGCATCGTTATTGGAATAAAATAACAATAATATTGTCCTACCTTTAACCTTTTAACTAGTGTTTCTTAACCTTTTCAGAGCCCCTACCCTTTAATAAACGACGAAAGTAAATAAAATTGTAATAATAGGAATTAAACTCAGTGTACTTATAACTTACATGTTTAGTGCATGCATTAAACACAGTCTTGCAAGTTCAACAATATTTACAACACACAAACAATCAGTCAATTTACTAGTGGCTTTTTGTTGCTGCTTTTCGTAAATTACGCATTTTTCACAAATATGCTTAAATAGCGCTTAATTTTACATTGTATGACGTACCCCGTGCTTAGGTGCTTCGTACCACCAAGGGGTACACGTACCCCTGTTTCCCCTGCTTTAACTCTTAATTCATCAACTTAAAATATAAAATATACTCTACTTTACTAAAATATACTTTAAATATACTTTAAATATACTTTAAATATACTTTACTTGTATATCACTTAAGCTTTCATTCGCGTATGCACAGATTTAGGGCCTTTCATTTTTACTTTTCAGCACTATCTGATTGCTGTTGGGTCTTTGGTGGGACTTCCCCTGCTTCTTGCCACGTCACTCTGCGTCGCCGATGACGACAGAGGTGACGTCACACGCTCGTATCTCATCAGCAGTCTCTTCTTCGTTTCCGGAATTTGTACGGTTTTGCAAACCACACTCGGAAACAGGTATTATCAGTTTAAGTGGTTAACGTTACAAAGTAGAGTCTTGGCAAACCTATGTTGAAAACAAGTAAATGATCTATATTTGTCTGCAGTTTACAGTAAACTATTTCATATACGTTTTTTCAAGTAGCAAAACGGACATAGTTGGTCAGTGTACAAACCATATTCCGGAGATTTGAAATGTATGATTTTCGACAAAAATAACTCACTGAAACAACACAAAATGCTTTTAAACCAATTCAAATTTGAGTACATGGTATGACAAATACCGAAGTGTTTTTTGTATCAATGAAAGGCACACACACACATGTGTTTAATAACAACTGCGAACTAGCCCACCGGAAGCTGCTTTTTGACCAAGATTTGGCGAGTCTGCGATGGATTTTCGGTGTAATTTTTTATCAATAAATCTACTATAGCATTATAAACACCCACACACACGAATAAACCTAACCGATATAATTTAAACCCGTAATACCATATTGTTAGACTTCCGATCATGCAAGGCAGCAGTTTTTCCTTTCTTCCTCCAACCCTTGCAATCCTCGCGTTGCCCCACAATATTTGCCCCCCACCGTTACCCCCCGACTTTAACCCCAACTCTTCGGAAACATTGTACAACGACACGGACGGGACGATCGTGAATGGAGACGAGCTTTGGATGCGCAGGATGAGAGAGGTATGTTCGCTTTTACTCTTTCAACTCAAGCAAAAGTAGAAAAACGTTTCCAACGTGGACTTACTACAACCTTTTATAATTATTAGGGTTGCAAGGCAAAAAATTATTAGGGTTGACTTGACAATTGCACTTAAGTCACTGTTTTCAAATGACTTGATTTGACTGAAGTCTTTCAGGCAAAATGACTTGAATTGAATTCAGTATTTTTGACAAATGACTTGACTTGTAGTTTGGACAATGACTTGGGTGCAGTATGAAAGAGGTCTGCTGTCATTGAATAATTTCTGCTCTTTTAATTGAAAGGTTACGACATGTTGACCAAACGTGCTATATAATCTTAGGTGATTTTTATTTAATCGATCAAGGTCGCGCCCTTGTTTAATTTGGTGACAGTCAGACTTATTTCAACAGAAATGTGGCAAATACGCTTTTTTGCGATGATTGATAATTTCGAGCTGGTTTCGCACGTTTTTGCAAGCTTATTTAAACATAAAAACTAAGTGCAGCCATAAAACTAAGTGCAGCCGATTTCTAAATGACTTTGGTCTAATTGAAAAAAAAAATGCTATTTATCTACAAATGAAATGCATCACTGTTGCATAAAAGTTGAATATTAAAGTTGCATTGATATAAATGTATTTTTAAGAAATGCTGTTCGAGTTGGCTAGATTTGGCAACTTTTAAAATATTCCGGAAAATATATCTCCACTCGAACCCAGCATTATGCATCGGCTTACTATTCGTTCTTAGTAAGCTGAAGCGTTGGTTTATCGAATATATAGCAGAATAACTTATTTTTATTATACTATGCATGATAGCAACAGCATATTATTGAGCATGATGCCAGGGTTCAGTAAACATTTTAACCTGAAATCGTTCTAAAACATTCCATTCTAAACAAAGCAAATTTCTTGCCAAGGTCCAAGGCGCCATTGCAGTCGCTTCTTGTGCTCAACTTCTCCTGGGCCTAACTGGCGCCGTCGGGTTCCTGCTCAGGTTCATTGGGCCGCTCACCGTCGCCCCTGTCATATCTCTCATCGGATTGAGCCTCTTCCCAACTGCTTATTATCAGGCAGAGGCTCATTGGGGAATTGCAATGTTGTAAGTGTAAAATGTATTGACAGTATTTGTTTTCGGCACAAAATGCCTTTGGAGCGGCTTACCGTTGTCAGAAAGAAGGAATTATAATTTGTCCAATACTAATTAAAGCAAAAAAAGAAAAAAAATTGTCATTAAATTTTCCTTTGCGCAGTACATCATTTGTGATGATACTGTGCTCGCAGTACCTTAAGAACGTCAAAGTACCGCTTCCAGCTTACACTAAGGGGAAGAAGTTTCATTTCGTGTGGAAAGCTCTTTTCAAAATGTACCCGGTAAGAGCACTTGTCTCCTTACTACTAAATGTATGTTGATCTGTAAACATTGTCATGCCTCAAGACGTTTGGTTAAAGTAAGTGTCTTGCACTGGATTTTAATTAATGAAAAAGGTTTTTGTTTTGAGGGCGAATGAAGAGTAGAAAGATCATTTCCGACCTGTTAGTAGAACCGAAGGTATTTTTGTAAGGAGTTAGTTTCATTACAAGATGTTTTTTGAAACGTTGCAGTGCTTCGCTAATATGTAAGGCGTTTGTCATTTTTATAAGGCGTTTGTAAAGAGGTGATCGTTTTTTTGATAGAACGTATTTCCATAAAGAAGTGTGTTTAGCTTGGGTGTACAAAAACTTTGCCAATTTTGTCAGATGAAAGAATGAATTTTGACGATTAAAAATAGACAAGCCGCCCACTAACGATTACTTAGAATTAAATTACCAATATTTTTTATTGCTGTAGGTTTTATTTGCCCTTGTTTCCGCCTGGCTGCTGTGTTTGATTTTTACCGTCACAGACGTTTTTCCAACGGACCCAAACAACCCAAACCACAGGGCTAGAACCGATCTCCGGTCAAACGTGATTTCGAATGCACCTTGGTAAGTTAGGAAACAGCATCATGGTTGCAATCTAAAAAATAAATATATGCTAAAGCAAGTTTAAAGCATTTGCAAAACCTATTTAAGACGAGATTTCATGGTGTAATGGTTAGCACTTTGGCAGGGACGCCGGAGCGATTTCAGGGCAAGGGGGGCGACTTTTTTGGTAAGGGCAACATAGACCGCAGGCGAGCGTAGCGAGGCGAAATATTTGGGGGGTCCGGGGGTACTGCCCCGGAAAAAATTTTGCGGCCACGCCCTCTAGATTGGCATAAAATGGTACCAAAAATGTTTTAACAAATGTCCACCATGTCATTTTACGAATTTTTTGCATTTTTCCGTAGCTCAAGCCCTACTCCTGTTGTTAAAGCAATATATCATTTTGTCATGGAAAGGGCAGTTATGCCCCCCCCCCTGGGCAGGAGGGGCGCTTGCCCCCCGCGCCCCCCCCTCTCTGGCGTCCCTGCACTTTGGACTCTGAATCTAGACATCCGAATTCAAATCTCGGTTGAACCTTAAATATTTTACTTTCAAAACATTTTTGTGGTAAACAAGGAATTGATATCGAAAACTCAGTAAAAATTGACAATTGATTTACCATCTCACGATTATTACCTTAAAATTTTATTGATTAAACTGTTGGCTAATGAAGCACACTAGTTAATTTGAGGCCGTGTGTCCGAACTAACTTAAAATGGAAAATGAATAAAAAACATAAAAAAGGAACGGATCAAAGAACGGATCAACATAATCAGCCAAAGCGGAAAATATAGTTCAAGTTTTAAAATCAGAGTTGTAGATACATGTTTTATTTTATTGAACACGAACAAATTTGTAAAAGAGTTGACCATATCAGGCAGTGAACAACTAATGTGTAACTATTCCATTTTCTACTAGTTATGTTTTGCACCAATATGCATTTTGGGGAAATACTTGCTATAGTAAATATTGTCGTTGCAAAGGTACAGACGTACATATTTATTCGAAACAGTACATTTACACACTTACAATTTCACATTCACACCAATTTTTGCGAGCAAAGTCGGGTACGGTTGTACAAATTTTCCAACAAACATACCTTTGTTAAACTTTAGTTTATAAGTAACCACGTTTTTTAACTTTTTTTTTATATCAGGTGAGGGCAAAGCTTTGAAACGCCGGCCAAATATGTGGATCCGGATTAGCACACGAAGCAAAATATGTATATGCGACTTAAACTGTGGGACAACGCATTTGTAATTGATCAGATTTCGCGATAATCGAAGTGCAACTAAGACCATTTCTCAGGTGTTGATTAAAGTCCATATTCCAGTGTTGATTATTTCATTGTGATCGGTGATTGGATTATGTTTGCCATCGATACCGAAAAGCTCAAACACGTAAACACATAGTATAATATTACAGCCGAAGACCGAATAACGGCAACATGCAGTGGTTCCCAACCGGGGTGCCGCGGTACTCTAGGGTGTAACGCATCAGGGTGCCGAGCGATGTTTTAAATACTTTGGGATTCAAATTTGTGCTCTATTGATAAGTTTCTTGATACAGTATTTTGTGTACGATAAAGGTGCAAAAAATAAAGAAGGTTGTTTTAACCTTGTTCAACAGTTAATGTGCTGTTTCAATCTCGTTTATTCTAACGTTACAGTTAACCGCTCAGCAAAAATACGAGCAAGGGTGCCGTGAACTATTTATAATTTTTGTAAGATGCCGCAAACCAAAAAAACAAAGATTGCTAAACAGTGATGTAAAGGGAAAACGTTGACTTGTGTTTACCCAGGTTCCGCTTTCCCTACCCCGGCCAGTGGGGATTACCCCGGGTCACGGTAGCGGGGTTCGTCGGGTTGCTGGCGGGGGTCATGGCAGGGATTATCGAGTCGGTGGGAGACTACTACGCATGCGCAAAGCTGTCGGGGGCTCCTAACCCCCCAAGTCACGCCATCAATAGGTAAGTGGTTCCCTGCGCAAAGCAATAATAATTACTATACTTTATCTGATTAACCATTACATGAACAAGTAAAACACGAGTTTATGATTAGTAGCGTATGGTCGATCGCTTATCAATTTATGTATTTTGCAAGCCATTCTTTGTGTTCATTTTTTCGGTGCCCTAAATTGTTTTGTAGCAATATGTGAGTGGTTTTAGATTACAATTCTATTTATATCGCGATAGCAAAAAACGTTGTAAATATCTGTAAAGTGTACACAAAAAAGTAAAGATGTGGTTATTGTGGTGTGTTAGTACATTAATGAAAGAGGTTGATTTTTACGACAATATTCAGATCGAATTGTTTCATAATTGTTTTTCATGTTTTTTTTCAACCTATTTCGTATTTTGGGTCGGACTTAACAAATCTGCTATACGGCACTGTGATGTTAAAAACCGGCGGTGTTTTTTCTATAACCCATATGCACAACAGTTAATTTAACTTAGTAAAATCGGCCGAAATTTTTAATGCTTTCTGCAGGTTATTGACTAAAACCATTTCTCCCATATTCATAAACATTGATTCGTTTCTATACATATTGTTAATATAGGGGCATCTTAACAGAGGGTTTCGGCTGCATATTGGCTGGTGTGATTGGGACTGGCACGGCCACAACCTCGTTTAGTCAGAACATTGGAGCAATTGGAATAACTAGAGTCGGAAGTCGAAGGGTAATTCATTAAAATGATCAATGCATTGCCTGTTAAGTAACTAATGTCCGGTAATAGCAATATTGTACGCGGGAGTGCAGTTTACGTTTGTCCCAATATGTCCCACTGTTTCTCCTCGTGGTTAAAGACAATAACTTTTGTCCTAAAAGACTTTGTTCTAGTTTATATGTTTGTTCTGATTGGTTGGTTATTAGATTGCTAATATATAAAAACATTATAATAGACCATGGTGCCTTTATCTAGCGCAAAGCTTACATTAATGAAGAGTTTGGATTTAAGTTAAACATCGCATAAACAGATTTTCGCAAAGGTTTTTTTGAAGACTTGAAACAAGAATGTCAAATGCCTAGTCAAGGCAAGCCGTTATTATTGAACTTCCTTTCTGACCATCTTGTCATTAAGAACAACTGGCCTATACCTACATGCCAATAAACGTTTCTTTCTCTCGTTATTTAGGTATTACAGGTAGCAGGTTGTCTCTTCATATTACTCGGGATGCTTTGCAAGTTCGGGAGCATATTCGTTGCGATCCCGGACCCGGTTTTGGGAGGACTCTTCTGCGTTCTCTTCGGTATGATCGCAGCCGTGGGAATCAGCAACCTCCAGTACGTGGACCTTAACTCGCCCAGGTAATACAAACGTTTTTTTGCAAATTTAATGATTTGCAAATTGTAGTTACTCTCCATTTTTGAATACAAACAAAATTGGGTGAAATTACGATTTCCAAGTGTTTAATGTTCCAATTATCTCTTCAAACCAGTATAAAATTGAGTTGCACTGAAGATCATGTTTCCCAGAATCGTTCCAATGAAGCATAATGGTTGGAGGTTGTAGTAAGACGCAATAAAAATATCAAAGCCCATGCAGAAGTAAGTATCATTATAAACGTTTCGAATAACTCTTTATTTATTTTTTACATACCACTCAGCAGTATATATATACACTTATCAGTGCCTTCATACTATGTTAAACAAATAAAGAGTTATTCGAAACGTTCAAAATGATACCTAATTCTGTATGGTCTGATATTCTTACTATGTTCTCACGAATCTTTTGCTAAAATACTGCATTTGTAGTGAGTATAATTTGTATACAATTTAGGTCTCCTTCGAGACAAAATCGTAGCAGAAATAAAGAACCATTTGTATGACACTGAATTTAGACTTATGGTTCCATTTGAACACTTGTGTATCATTGCGTTGATTGTAGCTGATGCATTGGGCTGACTTCTCCTTCTGTAGAAATCTGGTGATTGTCGGTTTCTCGATGTTCATGGGCCTGACTGTTCCTCAGTGGATGAAAGCAAACCCGGGTGTGATTCAGACCGGATCTACCGAAGGAGATCAAATTATCACCGTGCTTCTTGAAACCCCAATGCTTGTCGGTGGAATGCTGGCCCTTATACTTGACAACACTATTCCAGGTTAAATCCAGGGAGGGGATTACTAAAGCTTAGAACTCCGCAACCTTTTTTCCACTTGCGGCACACCAATCGAGATAAAACAATTCGGCGGCACACCTACAAAATATTAGTCGATCGAAAATAGACAGCATCATCAAATATACTAGTCAGCCAATAAAAAAAGGAGCGGCGTACAATAAAACACGCCGCAGATCGAAAATTTTACGTATTTCATTTCTTTATATTCTGATATTTTTATTTTGCGAAGTTTCTGAAGCTGGTCAAAGTGGTGAAAATTATAGTCCCTTCCAATAGCTGATTAGAGAACAGAGGGCTTTTAACAGTATTCGAGAAATGAAACCTGCCATTGGTGCTTTGTACTTTTTGTTAAATTTATTTTGCGACATAGCTGCCCAGACTGAATAATTATATATTTACATATTTTATTGGTTTCGGTATGATTAATCTCCCTTTTAACTTTGGTGTAGAGTTTGAAAAATTTGTTGTATGTTTATATTCCTAGTATAAACTGGTAGTTAAGTCAGTTAAAAAAATATTTTGATATTTGATTTACGGTGATAGAAGGTAACATAGGTTTTAAAAAAGTTTTAAATAATATGGAAAGTTCATATAATTACACCTGGATTATTACATAAGGCCAAATACCTGCCTTGATGAGATATACATTTTTGGCAAAAATCCTTGAAAACTCAAGTAACAAATCTCCGGGTACGTCGCGGCACACCTTGCATGGTCTCGCGGCGGTTGTGGAGCACTGCTACCTACGGAAATATATATTTTGCTTATTTTTTACGTAAATGCAAAAATTTGCCTTAGCTCACATGGTTGCTTTTATATCTCAGTTCGAAGAGGGAGAACCTTTTCAGGATACCAGTTTTGTTAAATTATATCATACAAACGATAAAAGTTATCACAGTTTGTTGCGTATCTTTTGTTTGATCATAGCCTAGACGCGTTACCTCAAAACTGCAATTTCTGCTAAATTAGTTTATTTAATTCAATTTATTGGCGAAACTAATCTGGCTGAAAATTAACCCCTCTCTTTAACTTGAAATTTGAAAAAGCTAAACGTATTTTATGATATTTCGCTCCTAAGCGAATTTATAAAGATTTTTTCAGCAATTCTCCAACAATGCACAATTTTGATTGATATGTTGTTTTTCACGTGCAATCGTTTCAGTAACTGGCACTGCCGATTCCCTCGGTTGTAATATTACAGCATTTGTATGGGTTTGAGCATTTTAACGTTTTTTTTTTTTGGAAATCGGTGTTACTGATAAAACACAGTTATACCAACATATATTTGTTGAAAGACTTTAAAACCAAAGGCAACCGACTTTGCTCGACAAAAATCAAATTCGTAATTCTAAAACCAACCAGTATAAGACTGCACTAGTAAGCGAAGCAAAGCCTGTGTAATGACGTTTTTAAGGAACCGAAAGCGAGCGCGGAATCGTAAAATGGCGGAATTCGCAAACCGGAAACGAGATTGACAATGAGCAAGCGTTGGCGGAAAAAGTCGCTGCCTGCTACGATCTTCCCTTTTCCTCAAATTGCTGCAGGTTTGTGCAAATATTTGTTGAACAAATTATATATAGTTGTGCTTCGCTTTGTTTTGCCGCAAGGCAACCTGAGTCGAAACTTTTCAAAAAATACTGGTTATACTATTTAAAAAAAAGACCTCGCAAAATTATTTTTCCCAAGATTAAATCTGCAAGGCAGCGTTTCAGTACCAATATTATGAATATTACGACAGTCGTTAGTGAAATAAAAACTATTGTAATTGTTGTATTCGTAGAAGGTTTGTTTCTCATGGGCGTCGAAGTAAAGTGCAGGGTGCGCCAGAAAAACCTACCACATTTCAAATTGTTATGTACCAAAGCTGTAGCAGTCTGACAGCAGGGTAAATTGAAACTTAGCAGCAGAGGACCTACCATTTGTATTTCAGGTTTTAGTTTTTTTAAGTAAATGATGTTTTGTGCAATTTTTCAAAATTTTGTATCTGTATGTAAAATAGCCTGGACTGTCGAACACCGTGCATTTATTGTGGAAGATTTTGTTAAAAATGGGGAATCTGTGACTCGAGAGCGCCATCTAGAGGGTGTAATCTTTAAAACATAAATAGATCAAATGGTAACCTTTTGACTTTGACATGAGACAATAAATGTGTTGATTGCTTCAAAATTTTGTCTCTTTTTCCTAGTTTGAAATGTGGTAGGTTTTTCTGCCGCACCCTTCGCCATTCCAGGACAATTCACATACAGATACGAATTTTAAAAAGTTACAAAATACATTATTTTCTTATAAAAACTGAAACCTGAAACAAAATGGTTGGTGCTCTGCTGCTAAGTTTGAATTTACTCTGCTATATTTCAAATTCAACCTCCAGTCAGACTGCTACTGCTTTGGTACAGTAACACTTTGAACTGTGGTAGGCGCACCCTGTAGAATGAAAGAACGAAAAACACGCACGGTTATGTAGGGCGCCTTTCCAGAGTAAACCAATAAATGCTTCGCTTTATACACGCTAGCGAACTACCAACGCGAGCAACGCGTGCACAAGTTGTGTACAAATCGTGCATGCTGCATGACAGTAGACTCATAGAGTTCGACAATGAAATACAGGTACTAGATTGATGCGATGGTCGAACTCGATTACAGCAATTTTAACAATAAAGATATGTCCTGTGGTTAAAAAATAAAACAGCAATATTTTTGGTGTATTACAAGAAGCCATGTTTTTCCATACCAGACTATCGAAGTACATTCCCTTTTTACCCGAATACGGACAAAAGGAAGTGGGATCTTCAACAAAGGAAGAAAATTCTACGAAGCTTTAGATTTTTGTACATTGAATTGTGATATTGCATGTTGCGACAACTGTATGTTTGAAATATTCTTTTTAAAATCGACACTTGCCTATTGTTTTGTATTGCGTTTTTATTTGACACGTCACTTTGATTGGTTGCTTGTTCAATTTGTCATACCGGATTAATGAATTTAAGGCCAACAAGTAATTTCTAACGTATAATCAAAATACAAGCATCGATCAACTTTGACTGTGGACAAAGATAAATTGCTATAATAAAACATAAAGATTACGAGATTAATAAATCATGAAAAAAAATTACTAAAGATGGTATGTGCCCCTGTTTGAGGCAAATATTTATTCAGGCCATTTAAAGTTATGTAAGTTAGGCATTGGCGATTGACGTTGTAGGGGCCAGTGTCTCTTTTAAGAGCATGTTGCTCCGTTAATACTTGTTCGTAAGTACTGACAAACTTTACAATTTCGCCCGCCTAGTTAGTTTTTGTATGAAATGTTGTATATTCGCCGTGTCGATGTATTGTTAGGCCAACTTGTCGTTTACAAGCTGACTGGAAAACATTACGATTTCGCCCGCCAAGTGAGCTGTTACCTGAAATGTTGTACAGTATATTTTCCATGTATTGTTACGTAACCTGTCGTTTATGAGTTGACTGGCAAACTTACGCGTCACAGTATTAAAGCGTTATCTTTGGGCAGCTTAAAGTCAGTTTAGTGGTTCAAGGTAGTTAGTACAACAGAGTCAATCCCTGTTTCGGGAATATACTTTATAAGTGGTGACTGTACTAAAACTGCTTATAAATCGCACGTCTTTATACATAAAACAAAATTGAAGCATACCGTGATACTATATTGTTGAATATATATCTTGGAGACGAACTCATTATCAGTGTGCTATTGGCATTGGATCTTATAGAAAATTAACTTATCAGTAAGAGTAAAAACGTCTCTATACAGATCTTAGGTTGCTTTAACTTTTCTGTACAAGCCGCATAGTGTTATGCCCATTCTTAAGAGTGATCAAAGTTGACAAGTAGTGTTTCAAGATGGACGAAAATCACAAGTGCGGTGCAACTAACGAAGCATTTGAGATAGTAAGTGTCAATTGGCAGATGATTTACGATTTAGTGTTTAAACTAAGTCAGATGCTGAATGATGTAGGCTACTACTATATTTCTTACCTATTAACTAAAATTCACAAGCGTTGTTTGAATTTCGAGATTAATGAAGTGAGTGTAATCAATTTACGTACGTCGGCATCTTTGCAGAAAACACCATGGATATTATGTTAAACAATACATTGCAATTCTTATGATTGCCATTCTCTGGCAATAAAAGCCTTTGAAATTATTCAAGTATTCCTGACTGTTAAATTGGACCAAGCTTGTGCCTTTTTAATTTTTTTAGCCGGATCTTATTTTTAACCGTCGTAAGTAAGCAGTAAATTTTTACTGATGACAGTAGTATTTACTTAGAACGAAAAACTGGTGATTATTAAATAATACAATGTCTAATATTACCTCCGTATTGAACTTAGCTAATGTCCACTCATGTGTGACTATCGCCCAAAGCAGAGTTATAGTTTTCCGTTGTTCGTCATTCTGTCCATTATTAGCGAATAGGTTAAGTTGCCTTTTGAGCCGTTGTCTACGCGTTGATATGTACTCGATAACTTGTAATTATGAATAAACGTTCCAACAAAGTCGACTATTAGCTGAGTAAAGCAACACTGCTCTTTAAGAATGGGTGTAACAAAAATGAATTAGCATATGTATACGAATATATTTTCGGAGATCTGGACAAGTCGCCATCCTCGATTTAACTACCTAGCTCCGTAGCATCCTAAACCAGTTACTGGTCTCCACACCTATCTTGGCCAAAACAATGTTGCTTTGGATTGAGATTTCCAGTTTATTGGCTTGCTTTAACTTCAGGATGACCAAGCTACGGCTGAGCAAACAATTAATGTGGAAGGCAAAACAACAGATGGTCTGCTTTATTCTGTGGAAGATACACCTCCGTGGTATGTTTGCATTGGACTTGGATTACAGGTAGGACTTCCTACTTCTGCGATAATGCTTTATATTTCAGTAAAAAGTGTATAATGTTGATGACGTGAATGTCACTATCTTTTACCTTAAAACAAGTGTTATTAAACGGGGGTCCATGGACCCCTTGGGGGTACATGAACTAGTTTTACGGGGTCCATGAAGGCCACATTGAACTATTAGTGTATATTAAAGTAATCGATTTTTCAAAGAAAAGAGTTTAATTAAAAATAGATTATTTTAGCACTGAATTGAGACACCATTTCACTTTCACATTTTTTGATCGGAAACACCATAAGTCTTTTTGTAATGCGACATCAATTTGTGACGTCATTTTTAAAGATTCCTTATCCACAGGGTCCGCGGTAAAAAAGTTAAAAAACCCTTGCCTTAAAATTATTTTATAATATGTTACTAATGTATTGGGTAAAAAAACAAAAGTGATTCTGGTATTAAGATGCCGGCTCACAGTTGCTTGTTTGTGTTCATTATCAGCACTACTTGGTAGCAGTTGGGTCTCTGGTGGGACTTCCCCTGTTACTTGCCCCGTCACTCTGCATCGCCGATGACGACAGAGGTGACGTCACGCGGTCTTACCTTATCAGCAGTATCTTCTTCGTTTCTGGAATTTGCACACTCTTGCAAACCACCATCGGAAACAGGTAACAATCCTTTTATGATTAAGAGTGTTGGAAAATCTCGCTTCCCAACACATATTATAACAACAATATTTCACTTCATATACATAAATGTTTAACAAACCATAAACTTATATTGATCATGATAATAAATTTCAAAGCCAAAAAGGTCGAATAGATCGAAATCTTCTTGACAATTAGGACGTTTCGATACGAGCTTGATCATCTTCAGTTAATGTGACTGAGAAGCAATTCAAGCATCACTTATAAGAGATGGGACGCAATTGTTATCATTCTGAGCTTCTATAGTCGGAGCATTTTTTTTAATTAACAACTTCAGGTGTTGAACAGGTACAGCGGTGTTCATAAGGGTTCAACGTTCAGTTCGAGGTCGCAGTCTTGGATAGATGCATAGATCGTATCGATACGTCTTAATTATCAAGATGATGTCAATCTACTCGACCTTTTTGGCTTCGAATTTTATCACAAGCTACATTACAGATCCGTGCATAGTGTAGCCAATTATATTGATCACCTCTGCGATAACTGCGTCTGCTTTTAAACTAATAAAACAATAGAGATAGGTGCTACATATTTAAACCTCCAGAATTCGTCATAGTTTTTAGGCGATCGTCATTTGTGGTAGCATTGAATACAATGTAAAGTATCCTTAAAATCGCAACAAATATACAGTTAACAATTGCCCGTATTCTTTTGTTTTTGAAGACTTCCGATCATGCAGGGCAGTACATTTACCTTTCTTCCTCCAACATTCGCCATCTTAGCGTTACCCCACAACATTTGCCCCCCACCGTTACCCCCTGACTTTAACCCCAACTCTTCTGAAACCTTGTACAACGACACAGACGGGATGATCGTGAATGGAGATGAGCTTTGGATGCGAAGAATGAGAGAGGTATGGTTATTCTTGCTTTTTCAACTCTGTGTAAAAGTAAAATAGAAAAGCTCTTTAAACTTGCAGAGCGTTAAGGTTTTCAATGTGCATAACTGTTTTAAGGTCAAAGCTAAGTCGCAATGTACTGACTAACCTTCTGTGTTTATTACCCAGTGTTTTAATGGCTTAAGTCAATGACTTAACTTAAGCGCACTTCAGTAACTGTTTTCAAATGACTTGACTTTGACTTGACAATTCTTTTAGACAATTGACTTTACTTGACTTAAGTCTTTTGGAAAATGACTTGAATTAAATGCTTCATTAAGCATTTTTCACTATAAAAGTGGGTTATTTAACCTAAGTTTTGTGCGTCAAAAAAATGCTTGTTACACGTTGTGTTTCGTTTTAGTTTTCAGTTAAGTTACTGCTAATAAATCGGACTATTTTACAAATTTTAATAGTTTAACTTTTAATTTTTATGACATCGACTTGACCTGAAATTGACCAATCTATGACAAACCAATACGTTTAAGTTATGCAAGGGCATTTCGATCGTTATAAAACTGACCAAAATTCAACACTATAAAAGTAACAGACAAGAAATATCACAGGAAAATGCAATTATATAATGTGGAAATAATTTACAAACCTGACCAGACATATTAAGTGTAATACGGTTCTACATATAGATCTATCACTAACGAATATAAATTGAAATAAAAGTGTTATTATTCTTTATCTTGAAAAGTCAACTCTCACCCAAGTATGGCGTGAGCTGTTAAATGAAATGGCATAACAGAAATGTCGGCCTTATACTTAAAATTAACAAAGCAAATTTCGTGTAAAGGTCCAAGGCGCCATTGCGGTCGCTTCTTGTGTCCAACTTCTCCTGGGCCTTACTGGCGCCATTGGGTTGCTGCTTCGGTTCATTGGGCCGCTCACCGTCGCCCCTGCCATATCTCTTATCGGATTGAGCCTTTTTTCTGCGGCGTATTACCAAGCAGAGGCGCATTGGGGAATCGCAATGTTGTAAGCTCAACATTTGAGACATGTGCTATCAACATTAATTTCTGTTAAACTAATATATTTTGTGTTTTTATTAATAAAATTAGTGCTAGTAATTAATATATTATATGTGTTGATGATCTAAGTGCAGTTGTTTAATTCGTCGTAGAAAATTAACAGATAATTGTACATTTTTTTACCAAGAAGAGAGTCGAACTCACGCCTTTGTTTAAAGGACAATTCAGTTTTCCTCAATGAATGTTTTTCGCGTATACATGACCATCAACTTTAATCATGGAGCACGCTGTATATTTCATAATATAAGCCTATACGGTGTAAAAACGAAAAGCAGATAGCACCATGACTTGCATTTTAGAATGCAATATGCGGAAGTTTGTAATGTTGATCTTCTTCTCTTTTCTGTTTGTGTGTAGTACATCATTCGTGATGATAGTGTGTTCGCAATACCTCAATAACGTCAAAATCCCACTGCCTGCGTACACCAAGAGAAAAAAGTTCCATTTAGCGTGGAAGGCACTTTTCAAAATGTACCCGGTAAGAACACTCGTCATAAACCTATTCAACTCTTGCGCTTTTAGATCTAAAAATAAACTAGCATAAACTTATGCTCTTGATACTGCCAAACAAACCCCAGTAATCCCGGTCACAACTGTAAAAGAAATGTAAGTTTAATATAATGATTTTGATAACTATTTTTGTTTGTAAGGGAACCAAGGTGATTAATTTATGGTCTGCCCGCTAACGTTTTTGCAACGAGTCATTTTAGTTAGGAAGCTTTGTAAAAGTTAAAGTTTCCTATAAATGCGCTTTTTTTAACGTGTCGGGAATAATTTAAAGAAAGTGTTGCGGTATAGAAAGAATGTAGTTATCTAGTTTAGAACAATTGTCAGTTAAACAACGAATTGATATGACAACCAGTAGATTTCTTCAATGAAAGATATGTACACACATATGTGTGTTAACAACTGAAATCTACCCCTTCTGAAGCTACTTTTTGACCAACGATTACGGTTTTGACCAACGATTATCATTGGTACACTGAAAGTCATTGCAGACTCACCGAATCTGTCGATCAATGATCTAGAAAAACAACTAGCCTGCAGTGAGGTTCGATCTCACGACCTCCGGTCAAGCCGGGACCGTCGCTCCACCAACTGAGCTATGCAGGCTATTATATGATATGGTACTGTGAAATCCCCTTAAATATGAAGTTGCTTGTACTAACAGATTAAGCAAGCATTGGCGTATGGTAGTTTCTCGACTCGCTCCTCTTTGAGCTTGTGTAGCTCAGTTGGTAGAGCGACGGTACCGGCTTGACCAGAGGTCGTGAGTTCCAAACCTCACTGCAGGCTAGTTAATTGTTTTTCTAGCCTGCTCTGCTTGCATCATTAATCGACAGATTCGGTGAGTCTGCAATGGCTTTCAGTGTGACAACCAGTAGATTCATAAATTTATTTGATAAATGAAAATGCCAAACCCACCCAATATGGATTACTGAGGTTTAACAAAAAATGGTATCTATAGGTTTTATTTGCCCTTGTTTCCGCCTGGCTGCTGTGTCTGATTTTTACCGTCACCGACGTTTTTCCAACGGACCCTAACAACCCAAACCACAGGGCTAGAACCGATCTCCGGTCAAACGTGATCTCCAACGCACCTTGGTAAGGACAAAACTCATCTATAAACAAAACTTGACACATAACTTTACCTAAATTACGCTTTCAAGTCATGGGCTCAAGCTAGCAAGCGTTTTCCAATAGTGTAACTAAAAACGTGGAAAATGGGTATAGATATGTTTGAGGCCTCTTATCTAAAATTTTCTAGTTTCTTGTTCTTTTCTTTTAATTAGGCCTGCAAAATATCTGCCCAGTTTAGTGCGGCATTTTAACACATGGTGTTACGAAGTTAAATCTAATAAAGCACGGTCGTTATATTTTATTAATATAAGAGTAATTAACTGGTCTTTAGTATTATTAAGGCAGGTTCCCGCCACATCTATAGTAGAGAACGAATATTAGATGGAATGGCATATTAGGAAAATTTTATCCAAATAGTTGCACCGCAAATAAAACTTCGAGAAAAAAAGCGAATCAGTAATATTGCGATATTTATCAATTTTATTTCCAAAAAAATGGTGTACACTTGTGTATAGCAAAGTTCGCTGGATTTGTGTTTAATTTTGGCATAATCAATGGCTGGTGTTATTTAGTTCAAGCAGTTCTTACCAGAAAACAAACTAGGGATGCAGCTAAATACTGATTTCATTTTATTTAAATTGGGGTCGACTAATAAAAAAAGACCACTTAAGATACCTGTGGAAAACTCAAAGCGCAGACGGTAACCTCACATCATGTGATCATAACTAAAGTTTGATCTTTACTTATCTTCATTGTAGTATAGGCCTATGAGCAATGCAAAGACCTTCATTGCAGGTGAAATACACAAGGGACACGTTACATTAGCAATTTACCCATCAGGTTCCGCTTTCCTTACCCTGGTCAGTGGGGAATCCCCCGGGTCACGGTAGCTGGGTTCGTCGGGATGCTGGCGGGGGTCATGGCAGGAATGATCGAGTCGGTGGGAGACTACTACGCATGCGCAAAGCTGTCGGGGGCTCCGAACCTCCCGAGTCATGCCATTAATAGGTGAGTGGTTTCCTGCGCAAAGCAGTAATAATTACCATTTTATCCGATTTACGATTACGTAAGTATAACAAAATCGATTTTATGATTAGTAGCTTCGTATGGCGAATCGCAGATCAATTTATGTATTTTGCAAGCCATTCTTTGTGGCCATTTTCGGTGAGCTGAATTGCTGTGTAGATGCCTTCTACCTTGGTGATAGACCAGCTTGGTATTAGATTGTTGAGACTCAGTGGTGTAAGCTTGTAAATATTATTGTATGATTTAATCTTACCAAAGCTAGCAGTTCAGGCCAAGGACTATTAAAATATCTTGAAAGATATATATATATATATATATTTCGCCAGAAAAGGCGAAGTATGTAGCTTATATCTATATTCGAATTAATACTAGATACTTTTTTGAATTGCTAGCTTTGTTAGAGTATTCTGCTGTTACTGAGCAGGAATTAAAGTCGACATTTATCTTGCAAGGGTCAAGGTGACTTCTGTTATCACATATTTAGCGCTACAGTTATCAGTGATATTGTTTCCTGTTGTATTACATTTTTAAAAGAATTGCAGTCTCTTTTAACAGCGGTTTGAAGAAGTCATTTCAAAATGACTATATCCCAGTCAAGTCATTCTTAAAATAACATAAGCCGAAGTCAAGCATTTTCGAATAAATAAAACGTCAAGTCCCCGTCCAAGTCATCGGTTGCCCAAGTCAAGTCATATTTAGAGAAAGTTAACTTCAAGGCACGTACTTGTCATAAAAATAAAACTTCAAACTATTAAAACTGGTAAACTCATCCGATTGTGAGCAATAACTCAAGTAAACAATAACATAAACACAACATATAAATATGATCTCATTTCTATGCATTGTGCTACTTTAGGGGGATTCTAACAGAGGGTTTCGGCTGCATTTTGGCTGGCGTGATTGGGACTGGTACGGCGACCACCTCATTCAGTGAAAACATCGGAGCCATTGGAATAACGCGGGTCGGAAGCCGAAGGGTAATACAGATGCATTTATAAATGATGTTGGGCTTTATCGATATACGAACCTGTGTTCGTCAATATTAACGTCTAACGAAACATGGTTTAAAAGCAAACGGCATCAATCCTTTGCAATATACGTAAGCCTGTCGTAGTGATGTTTTAGGCTTCTCGTCACACGATCTTGCTGGGTTATCTTTTTTAGCAACTTGTTAAAACTTAAAAATCTTCACTTAACGCCAGTTATAGTTTTCTTTTTTCCTCGTTTAGGTATTACAGGTAGCCGGTTGTCACTTTATTTTGCTCGGGATGTTTTGTAAGTTTGCAATCCTTGGTATTTTGGTAATCTTACTAGCATGTACAAATATCCATTATATGCCAGCCAACCCAACCTTCTGTCACGTTTAGGTTTTACAGGTAGCAGGTTGTCTCTTCATATTACTCGGGATGCTTTGCAAGTTCGGGAGCATATTCGTTGCGATCCCGGACCCGGTTTTGGGAGGACTCTTCTGCGTTCTCTTCGGTATGATCGCAGCCGTGGGAATCAGCAATCTTCAGTACGTGGACCTTAACTCGCCCAGGTAATACAAAACTACCTTGTTATAGCAATTTTTGTTGAAAAGAAAATAACACGTTATTAGCTCACGCAACCACGTCATTCAACACTAGTTGCGTGTGCCTTTCTTCTTAATACTAGGAATTCATAACGGATAATGTAAAATTTAGAAAATGCATAGCCTATAAAGTCAAGACTGAGAAACTGAGAAAGTCAAACTTTTTTTCACAGTCAGGGGGCAGCCGACTAGATAAATTAATAGTCTTTCGCCGCCCCCTGGAAACTACGGCTTTTTTTTCGTTGAAATTTTTTGCATGTATAAACCGTTTTCCCGAAATAAAAAAAAATTATCTATCTATTTTGTGTATAACGGCTGACGATTGTAGTTATACGTAGAATAAATATCAAAGCCCATACAGAAATAGATGTATATTTTAAACGTTTCGAATTCATTGTACGTTTAACTTTCCATAAAATCATGTGTTTGATATCGTTTAATTTAGCATGTGTATCTACGGGTTCTTCACTTCTATTCCGAGCAGAAACCTGGTGATTGTTGGTTTCTCGATGTTTATGGGCCTGACTGTACCTGAGTGGATGAAGGCAAACCCAGGTGTTATTCAGACCGGATCTACCGAAGGAGATCAAATCATCACCGTTCTTCTTGAAACCTCAATGCTAGTCGGCGGAATGCTGGCCCTCATACTTGACAACACTATTCCAGGTTGGGTGACGTATGATGCAGTATACAGGCATTTTTAGAAAATCAGTCTATTTATTTCAAGATAAATGTTGTGGTTGTTTGTTTGGGTAACACACAAACAAATGGTACGTAACAAAAATCTTTTATTTTGACAGTATTTTGATGAACACATTTTTCACAATACTGGAGTCGTACTTTTGTGCAATCGTTTATTAAATGCATCGTATTTGCTTTTAATAAAAAGCAAGCATTCCATTTTGCGTACATTGTTTGAAATTTTAAAAGGAAGAACACCGGTTTAACGGTTATGCAGTTAAGCGCCGAAAATAGGTTGAAAGACTTGTAGGAACGTAACCAACTTTTACAAATTTAATTAAAGAACATATTTATTGGGTCCAGCTCTTTAAGAAACAGATTCAATCCCTGCTTGATTTTTTCAAGGAACTGAAAGCGAACGCGGAATCGTAAAATGGCGTAAATCGCAAAGCGGAACTGAAATTGACGACGAAGAAGTGTTGGCGGAAAAAGTCGCCGCGTGCTACGATCTTCCCTTTCCAACAAATTGCTGCAGGTTTGTCAGACTATTTATTGTTTTAAAATATTGCAACAATGCACCCTATCTCAGACTCACAAAGTTTAAATTTGCTTATCGTTTTAAAGCGCGCTGTAAATTAGTCTTAATTCCAAAGCTTACAGAAAACGTCCGAGATAATTAGATGTGTTGCTAAAATTTATTCGGCGTACAATGACTGCAGTCGACCAAGAAATCAAAACTTAAAGGGATGTTTCAAAATGTTGTCATTTGATGAATATGTAATAAGTATATAAACAATACATAACAAGATAGTCAAAAAAATTTAAATTACACAAAGAATTGTATGTAAACATGGTGCCAAACAAAATAAAAAATTCCAACGCATACAAATAGTTTTTGGTCTTTTGCAGTACTTCAAAAACTTCCTGAAAATAAAATATATGAAACTTTCTTATAACAACTTAATGCATCCAACATAAGCAAAATAGCATTTTTTTCTGCAGTAAAATCCAAACCATATTTTTGTGACAGACTATCGAAGTACGTCCCGTTTTTACCCGAATACGGCAGAAAAAGCATAACATCATCACCAGACCAAGCATATTCTACAGAGCTTTAGATTTGTGGACGTCATTTGTACACCCATTTTTACCAATACATTTTATCATTGAATTTATTATTCGTCAAGTTTGCAACTATTACCACTGCAAGTAACACCACTGTGTGGTTGTATACCTGCATGTGTTCCTTTTGTAACAATTGATAAATTAAGTATGAATTACTGTTTCTTAATTGATAAGCATCGTTTGTGCTAATGTTAGGCCTACTTGTTCAATAAAATTGCTGTTGCAATATTTTGTCTTAAAATCGGCCTATATGGTAATAGCTTGTCACATAAAATTTGGATTTACTAACCTTTGAAGCCGTCCCGTGTTCCAGCGAAGTTAGTACGACATCTCAAACGGTTTGGCCCCTTCTTGCCAAACGGCGTATAGTTTTTGTCAATCCAAAGGAATAAAGGCAATAAAGCAGGGATTCCCAACCTTTTTTACACCGTGGCCCCCTTTGAACATTTTGATAAATCATTGGCCCCTAATTTTTTCAAACTTTTGAAAAAACTAAGAAACGTTATTTTAATTAAAAAACTGGTTTATATACAGTAGTTAGAATGATAAAATGAGATAAATACAACACACAATAAACATGACAGTACAACAATTATAGTTATTACATATTCAGTTTATGTGATGATTGAGCTTGTTTTTGCACTGACAATGTCTTAATTGCATATTTTTAATTTTTTTCTGGTCCCCTTAAGCCCCTGCAATACCCACCTTAAATTCCTGCAAACATATTTTTAATATTTTTCATGGCCCTCTTAGAACCCTGTAATAAAGGAAAATGCTACCACGAGTGTCTAAATTGGTTTAAATAAATCAGCAATTTCTGCAACCAGCCAATTTAATGACAGGAGGACCCTTTGGCCTCGAAGTGAATTCTTATCGCCTCTCTACATTCGGAAGGGCGTACTAAAATTTTGTCCAATAATATGACGTCGGAACTCGGAGCCTATAAAGTTTGATTACCGCTATAAGGAAAAAACAGTTAGATAGATGAATCGCTTTTAATATATTTCACTCTTCACGGCTGTTTGTCGTGCCTGACGTTATAGAAATCTTTATAAATGGCCGTATTTGTCTAATTCTAAATAGAAAAACAGAGGAATAGTTAGATAGAAAGCGCTTTATTTGATTTACTTTGCGATGAAGTTTTCAGTTTGAAGCACCTATACCAGAACAACAAATATGCAAGTGCGTCACAGGTGTTGGTGCAACCCTAACACGTGATAGGGAACCTTTCAATGCCCTAACTCACGGGCTCTGAAACTAGGGTCTATGGGCCCCTTGGGGGCACGTGAACTAGTTTTAGGTTATCCATAAAAGTCTAATTGAAATATTACTCTATATTTAAAACGTAATTAATTTAAAAAAAAAAGTTTAATTAAGAATAAGTCGTTTTTCCACTCAATTGCATTTACCTTCCATTTTACCTATACATTTTTTGGACAAAAACAACATACTTCTGAAGTCTATTTGTATCGTCTCGTCGATTTATGACGTCATCCCTAAACATTTCTTGCCTATACTGGTCCACGCGAAGCAAAATAAAATTAAGGATACAAGGCAAAAAAGTTTAAGAACCCCTGCCCTAAATATTTTATATTTCGTCCGATTAAGGATTTCACCTTTGGTAAAATTAAGCATATTTAAACCAAGCCTGTGAAGCGAAAGCCGTAGACTAGGCCTACTGGGGATTCGGGATCGCCTGAGTCGGTGAATTTGCCCGAATTTCGACTTGCGGTTGCGCAGCAGCAAATTCGAAACTGATAAGGTCGCACATTATAGTTCGTAAAAAGTGGAATAGCATAGACCAGAACTGCATTATTTTAACCTGGGGGAAATTTCCTCGATTTAAGGTGTAAATGAGATATAAATCAAAATATCAACATCAGTTGGCTGGACAGAAAAATTGTGCCATTGGCAGCCTACTTTCTTAGGTAGTGATAGCCTACTTTCCTAATTCGTATCAGCTGCTATTTCGAAGCTAGCCTAGTAGCCTATTGATTCTTTATCGTCTAGTATCGGTAAAGTTATGCTGTGCTAATTGATACTTTTTATTCATAAGTTACTTCATTGTTACGTCATGAATGAGCATCTTTTATATATTGGGGAAAAGGTGGTAAATCTGATATTTGTCTTTGATAAAAGAGTAAAGCATACAAAAAAGGTTAAGAACCCTTAACTAGAATATTTCTGCGAGTTATTTAACAACCATGGGAGTCGATTTCTGTTTGTCCACCTTATTTTCGTCACTTGGATGGGTGCAATACCGTACTGTGGAGTCGTAGCCTGACGCGGACTTAACTTCATTTTGTCGGCCAGGGGCGGACAAGAGAGTGTTGTTTTAAACCGACTGCACGTACGTTATTTTAACTTACTGCCTTGGTATTGACATAAGCATTGGTTATAACATAAACTGCGTTTCTTGTAAATCACGTAATTTATGGTTGCAATTAATGTACCGCAATTGCACGTGTTTAATTAAGTTTATTCATCGCGTTAAATTACAGGTTCAACATATTTTTTTTAGATTGTATAGACTAGCGATAGAATATCAGAAACGTTGACTCGATTAGGTATTTGTCAACGCTGTAGGTTGTGTGGCTTCCATATCCGCTGTAGGACCAACCAGCGAAATCACCGCACATGTTGGCGTGGACGTTGTAGCCAGTCGAGCCAAGGCAGCTGAACTCGGCATGGTTGTCGACCCCGTTCGCAACTTTGTGTCCTGGACATAAGGCGTACGCCCTGTCTTCAACTGTAATAGCTCGAAACTGAGGAAAAGGAAAAATTTGTTAATCAACGAAGCAGATTTTAAAAGTAGACTGGTATAAAAAAATACAAAAACGGATAAAATCAACCATGGTAGTACCCGATCAATGATCAGGATCAGTATTTTTGTTTTATGGGGCCTGAAAAATTTTCGTAATGATGTATCAAAACTACAGTTTCAGCCTTATCTCACAAAGCGCAAAAAATGTGCGTTTAGTTGGTTTGATTGGCAAACCTTCAGTTTAAAAACGTACGCTATGCATTCGGCATATAAATATTATTTGCATATTTCTTTAAATAACAGCATTTATTTTTTTATAATTTAACCACAAAAGTTGCACTTTGTAAAGTTTGTGTTTGCTCCGCGTAACATACTGCAGTATGTTTGGCGTCTTTGGGAACAATATATTGTCTTTAAACAGACAAAAATGGATAAAGTTTCGCTTGTACATACGTCAAAATTACCTGCATATAACCCGGGGTCATCTTTGACTTTGTGCTAGGCCCGAAGTGCGCAACATAATTCGAGGCGGTGCCTTCGTCGAATATTATTGGAACAGAAGGCCCGTTTGACTGTTTTTGCCCAGAAACTATGGGGAAATGGTGCTTAAACAGGTTATAGAGGTTGCCTTGGTAAGTTTGCAGAAATTCGGAATCGGTGCGATAGCGCAGGTAGGCGCTTTTTCGCCAATTCGGAAAGGGCGTCTCGTTGGGAACTTGCCATATCATCACGTCTTTGGCGTTGATACTGAAGTACCCGGGGTTCTTGTAATCATCAGCAGTTGCCGATATCACGTTGCCGAACGTGTTTTCGTTTTCCCAGTTCGGGCTACGGAGCTGATTACCTGAGTTTCCCTGGTCGCTTGACCATCGATCACCGGGCGAGCACCGACCGTTATTATGCGCGTTATTTTCATGTACCGAGGCCACCAACGACCAGCTACCCCCGTTGGTCAACATGTCGCAGTAAGTCTGGTATTGGAAGCCGTTCGAATCAGCCAGAGTGTAGATGCCACTGGGGAGCACTGAGCCTGCGGCTTCGCGTAACGCTTTGCACGATTCGTTCCGAGCTACAAACACAGAGGACGGAATCAAAATGTTAAACTATAAAGTAGCGCTAAATACTATTGTAGGTTTAGCAAAATGTTACATAACAATGCAAATATACCATATCTTGATAGCACAAAGTCGTTTAATATATTTTTCAGTCAATTCGACATGTGTTGATTCGCAAAAGGTTAAATGTGGACCGCGGTACAACAATTAAAAAATCACCATGAAATAACATTGTTAAGCGTAAGGTACGATGGATGTCATGTGTGCACATGCTACAAAATCAATTTGAATAGTTGCTGCTAAAACTTTTATTACAGAAAACCTAATGTAGAACTATACCTTACCTTGAGTAGCTCCTTGAATGCAACATATTTTTACTATCACTAGCAGGACAATTGCTCCCACTTTGTTCATAATGACGACGTAGAGTATTCTTGTAGCCGAAATGAGTGGGTTGCACTTCGTTTGCATTTATATACTGGGTATGATCACGCAACAACAAGTCCAGTTGTGAAACGTTGGATTGTTTTGCGGCCAGGTTCCACGTACTTTTGTCACGTTCGCCTTCCAGAAATACTTCAGATGTGAACATTCCGAACAAAGTTAATTTGTCTTTTTTCATTACGTCGGTAAATATTAAAACCACATACGCGTTAACACAACACAACATAATGTAGAGCATTGTCTAAGCTTTATTATCTTGAGACAATGTTTACATGAATTGTGTGGATAAAAGTTTTCCTTTCTATAGCACTTGAAATTCGAACGTGCCACGAAGATATTATTCCTGCTCGTTATTTGCCATATTCCGCGTGAAGAAAATTTGTCATATTAATGTTTGATCCCTGATGCCACGAGTAAACCTAGCAGAATGTCTACACAACCCGAAAGTCAATTTAACTTTACCGTAAGTGCCTGAATTAAAAGCGTGTCAATATGCCTTTTGTTTTTATCGAATAATATATTGAAAAAATTTGCCACTTAGGTTAAGATTCTGTGGTAGTCCCGAGGTATTGCAAATATTTAGTCCCAGTCAAAATGTGTTGATCTACTTATTGTTTTTTGTGGAGCGCTGACTGTAGGGTGTGATGTCTACGGCAGCGCTAAAAAAAATAAGTGCTCAAAGCAATCTTGAATATCGCTTTCAACGACCGGATTTGTAAACGTCTGGACCAGGCAGTGACTCTGTCGCTTTTGCCAAACCCGTCAGATCATAATATAAAGTGATTCCGCGCGATTCCAAACAAAACTAGCATATTTAAGTTACCAAGGCACGAAGCAAAAACATTTTAAACGATGTTGGTGTTCTTTAGTTTGGAGAACACTATAGGAGATTGCGTCTGCACACGTCTTGGCAAACCTGATATCTGGATTCCATGCTATTAGGAGGGGCACAAACGTACCATGGGTAATCCTATGATGCAACAGACTTATCATGAAATTCGTTCCCACTACCCTTGGTTATGTAGGAGCCAGAGCAGTGCACAAGTCAGCTTGTATTTTCGAATGACCGAGCGAATGACCGCTTGGCACTAGCACGATAGAATAGGCGTGTCGCGTGTAGCATGTCGCGTAACGCACATAATAAACGGATACGCTACAAAGTCCCGTTCGGTAACGAGCAGGCACAGTAATAACGCGACCACGTCGAGTTAACCTCGGTCGAATGGGAACAGAGGGTTGCGGTGGTATACAAGGAATATCGGGACGTTGCGGTAAACATTGGGTAAAAGTGGGGCGAGTATTTTCCATGTTTATTAAATCAGTGTAAGTCGGTTTAAGTCGGTCAATCGAGACAGTATCTACAAGGCCATTAGCATTAATTTTTAAAAATTTACTGTTCTTTCTATAACGTTAAACGGGCCGTCGTAAGGACACTGTAAGGGCGATCTATGACAGCCACGACGCACGAAAACAAATTTACACGATTGGAGTATACGCGGTACACTACTATGCGATTGTCTGTATCGTGATGTCGCAATGGCGCGAACGTTCTCCATTGATTTCCGGAAGTTGGACAGGAATGTTGTTACCTCCGCTGGGGTTGTAGAGGTGCCGTGTGACGGTGGTGAGAAAAACTCCCCTGGTAACCGCAGTGTCGTGCCGCACACCAGCTCCGCGGCAGGACAACCAATGTCTTCCTTCGGGGCCGTGCGAATGCCGAGCATGACTGCAGGAAGTTGATCCACCCTTGTGGCAGGAACAACACTGATCGCAGCACCGAAGTCCACGAGGTACCTTTGTCCATTGGTGCGGTCATTAACGTGGAGAAGGCGGCGAGAACAACCAGCGGCACTAGCCGCCATTAGTGGCTGGTTGAGGCGTTTTCCTTGTACTCGCAGGGAGAAACGCACTTTTGTGCTTTAGGGCCAAATCACCTGTGGTACCAGCACAGTTGTTGAGCGTCGCGCAGGTTTCTTGTTTGCGGCGTATTGCGCTTCAGAATTGCAATTTCTTTTTGCAGTTGATTGACTTGAGCCAAAATGGGTGACGTGTCTACAGGTCAATCATGTTGTCGGCTTTCAGCGCCAAAGCTGATACTTCCAGATCAAGTGTTGCCAACACCACTCGCAAATTACCTGGTAATCGTTGAAGAAAAAGTTCGCGAAGCAAATTTTTCGAATCTTCTTCGCCCATAAGATGTTGCATTTCTCGCAACATGTCTGATGGCTTGCGATCGCCCAGGTCTTCATGTCGAAGAGGTTTCTGTAAGCGTTGATGCTTGGTCATCGAAACCCTGCTGATGAGTGCGTATTTTAACTGCGCGTAAGGATTCGCGTCATCTGGGTTTTTTATAAAGTCCCGCAGAACGGCGGCGATTTCGGGTGACACTGCTGCTACCACATTGTGGTACTTTGTTCTCGATAGTGTCACGCCTTTCACAGTGAATTGTGCTTCCACTTGTTAAAACCATAGTTCGGCGTCTTGTGGTCATAATGGCGGAATTTTAACAGCAACGGCTGCGACATTTTCTTCGTCCATCATAGAATTAGGTTTGAAGTGCGTTGAACATAAGCTAGCCTACAGCCTAGCAATGTGTTTTTAACCTTGCACTTACTTTGCTTGCCGGGTTCATCATTTGTAGGAGCCAGAGCAGTGCACACGTCAGCTTGTATTTTCGAATGACCGAGCGAATGACCGCTCGGCACTAGCACGATAGAATAGGCGTGTCGCGTGTAGCATGTCGCGTAACGCACATAATAAAAGGATACGCTACAGTTAAATTTTTTTGACCAAACTTGAAATGCGTGACAACGATTTTGTGCACACTTTTACTACTTCTTTTAAGTGTGTCAACCCAAAGGAGGTCATATTGTAAACAGTTTATAACCTTTAGACAACTCTTTACATATTGGCTTAGTCAACTTCAGTTTCAGGTCAAATACTTGAAATGTTAGCGAGTCAAACAGATGTTTTGGGCCTAGTAGTGCGCACCCTTTTACGTTTTTTTTCTGAACAAGTGTTTTGCAACATTTCATCAAAAAGTCATCCAATTGATAACGTCAAAAACATGTTGATATTTGTTTACCCAAATTTTTCACTTCATTCGCATTAATACGAATCTTTTAGAAAGGTTTGCATATTTATATGTGTAAAATAAATGGTGAGTTTCCTATACATTTCGTTTCAAGAAATATCGTCAAACATACCTCCTTATTCACTTCAACAGTATTAAAACAACAGATCGTTTAAGAATGGTCATGTAAACTAAAACTCACTGTTTATCACAATGATATATGGCACCTGTTTCATTTCTGAATGTGTACTGATGAACGGTGTATGCGTAGCCGTAGTTGAGTTTCTCTCCGGCAACTAACTGACCAGACTTTATTGAAGCAGACGCTTAGACAACAAAATTTTGGGTATTAGAACAAAATGCACTTAAGGTCGCCTCGCAGGTTTCTCTGGGAGAAAGTGTTAAAGGGTCTGTACAACACATTTTTATTTTATTGACTAATGAATTTTATTAGCTAGAGCACAAACTTCCAAAAAGGTTTTGGTTATAACAGATCAATGGACTGGGTAACAACAAGTTTGAGTAGGCCTACTACTAATTTAGAGCAATTTTGAATACTATTTTACTGGATACTTCGTAATGTTAATTGATGTGGAGTTTAGGTTCATTGTATTGCTGCCTTAATTTTTGAAATGTTCATGTTTAATTACTTCCTTTGTAAAAAGGGCAGGCCATAGACAGTAGAACACCTCAAATTGGGTTTTAAGTTTTGCCCGTTTGTTTGAAGTGGACCCCAAATTTTAGCAACAAACTTTAACCAACGTTCTACAGCGTCTTACATTTTGTTTAACCACACAAAATTTGGGTAAAATTGGCAGAATACCAAGTTTATTGCAACGGTAGTTATTCTACTTCAGGACAACGCCCGTAGGCAAAGAAACTTGATTCAACACGAATTTTAAGGCGATATGGTTTTAAAGTTGGCAAATACTTTATTCAACTGTTAAGAACGGGTATTTCTTCTAGCAATAAATACCGATCTTTGAAGTCAGGAAGCTTTTAGGCTTGGTCATTTGCCAAAGGAAACTAGGCGTTTTAATTCGTGCGTTCAATTCAATGTTTCTTAAAGCCACCGGGTTTTCCAAAACGGAACTTCTTGTTTGGATACATCTTTACTATGCCACATTTTAACGTAACGTTGTTTCCTAATATTTGGCTGGCCCTAATGCTTTCTTTTTTCCCCGCGTTGCTGTAACAGTATAAACTATAATATATGGGACATTATTCAGTTCAGTTTGTTAATTGCACATCAGTTTATATAGCGGCGAATACAGCTTTAAGTTGTCGTATACTTTAAACGCTGCGAAAGAATGGACACTATTGTACTGTATGTCACATTGCGGATTAGTAAACTAATATATTTTAGCCAAAAGCGTCTAAACTAACCGGCATATTAAAGAACACTATAACAGTTAGATATATAAGCTATTGCTGCCAGGCATAATATCAGGTTTGTAGAGCTCTTCTGGCAAATGTAGTTTTTATTCCGACGTTTCGACGTCCTATACAGGTCGTCTTCATCAGGGTAAATAACACTGAATGTCGAAACGTCGGAATAAAAATTACATTTGCCAGAAGAGCTCTACAAACCTACTATAACAGTTAGATTTACCACAAGTATTCGTTTTGATAATCTTTGTACAAACGTAAGTGCACAATGCACGGATCTGTAATCTAGCTTGCCAATGAATTGTAAAGCAAAACAGGCGAGTGGATCGACATCATCTTCATTAAGACTCGAAACGAGCTTGTATCATCTTTCAGTTAATGTGACGAAGTTTACTGTTTTTTTTTTTTACAAAGACTGTGAAATTTTGTCGCATATCTTTCAATTTTAAAACTTTTATGAGACCAAGAACTCAGTATCTGTCAGCTTCACATTGTTTTCTGTTGGAATTAAATTTATCAACCAACAAAATTCATAAATGCTGTTTACTTTCGGCAAGTGGCCTTAATCATGGATAAGTGATGAGTAAGCATCATATAATATGTGTTAAAATTGTTTGGCTGTAATTTAGTGGTAAAATGTTAAACAACTGTATACGTCTACTGACAGTTTTTTATCGTGTCTATTTTTTTGGATAGATTTGAAATCTAGTATTTCAAATCGGCCATAATTCGTTAGCCTTTCGCATTTAAAATTTGAATAATGATCGAATATTTCTTACGAAAATCCAGAGGCGAATGTAAGCCGGAATTAGTCAGAAGGGTTCACAATGGAGTTTCACAAAAAGTTTATTTTCCTTTTCTAAATTGCGTTAGTTCATTAAACAATTAATTAACCGAAATTGTGTTTGTATTTTTGTTAACGTTCTTAATCTATAAGAACGATACTTTTTTATTATGACCGTCATGAAATGCATTTGTATTATGTCTGATACGAAATGCTTATTTATTTAGTAGATTCTGCAAAAAAGAAACGTCAATTTTAATAATATAATTTTTGAAGGTTGTCAGTTTTTGTAGACACATTTTTTTATCTGCTGTATTATTGGCCAGCTAGACACGGTAGGCCACATAAGTACAAGGAATACAAAAACGTATACAGTTATTTAAAATTTAAAACTCGAAAATAGACAAATAATTTCAACAGATATGCTGTTTACAGATTATAAGTGAATTTGTAATTAGCGACAACAGTGATTATTGCCAGTTTTTTGAGCGCATAAATCAACATCTTTTCGGAAAACGCTTTCTGCTCGTTAATCCTCTGATATTATAAAACCGACATTGGACAGCGATCTGATGTTTTCCATGTTACATTTAATGACGTGCTTGCGTGGGTTATACAAGTGCTCCGCAACTTCTTTTTACTTGCGGCACACCAATTAGCTAAAACAATTCGGCGGCACACCCACGAAATATATGTTGATCGATGATAGACAAAATCAGTAAATATCCTAGGCAGCCAAGAGAAAAAGGAGCAGTTTATTATGAAACGCTCTGAAGGCGCACAAATTTAACGTATTACATATATACTTTAATCTTTCGATTTTGCAGTTTTACAGACTTTTTAAAATTTCTAATGTCAGTCAAAGAAAATTGTACTCCCTTGCAAGAGCGGTCAGAGAACAGATGGTTTTAACTTGGACAGTTTAACCTGACATTGCTGCTTTGTATTTTTAGCATCAGTTTTTTTGCAAAACAAATCCCAAGACTAATTATACAATTACAAATGTCAATAATCGCGGCACACCGGTCGCGGAGCACTTGACTATCGAATTGTGATTTTTTAGATTGTTAAAAATAATAAAATACTCGACAGATAAAACTGCCTGGTGACATTAAATTTATCCGGCCAGTCTGGTACAACTATGTATTGGTCAGTAAGTACAGGTAAACATAAATTTCCTGGAATTGTTACCTGTATAATTTTTAATTTCTGTTCCATGCACAGTCATACTATACAAATTTTTGCTTCACATAATTGCTTGTATCTTGAAATAATTTATATCGATAGATAGATTTTTCTAATATCGTTTTTTAAATTTATTATTAGGCACAACAGTTATTTTTAACACGCGCGTTTGAACCGAAATGACTTTGCCAGCAAAAATTATGAAGAAAGTTCTTCAAAACAGCAATGGTGCAGAAGTTTTACCTGGCCTGGTTTGTAGAGTTTTGGACGAAACGCATTCGCCGCAAGTTCACAAAATGCTTGCAAGTGATTACGCCAACAATCCGATCCAAGAGATCTTTAAGTTAAACGGGAAAAGAGTAGACTCTGATGCAGTCGAAAAATATCTGAAAAGCCAAGCTTCTCTTGGAATTTTCTCGCAACAGACTGATCGCCTTGCGGCCTTGCTGATAAATTCTGTACACAGCAAGGCGCATGGGGGCGACCCGCTGCACGAAATCACACCAGCACTCAGTGAACCGTTAGCCGTGCAACTTCGATTTATAAATGAGCTGGTTGGCGATGTTTTTTGCGACTTAAACACCGATTGCTACTTGCGCGGTAGATACGCCTGCGCAAGTGCTAAGCACCGCTTAAATGGATTGAATGGCATTTTAACTCAGATCGCCTTCTATCTTGCCAAAGCAAAAGGATGTGAATATGGTGTGTCCTTCGTCGGCTCACTTTACATACAAAAGGTTCTAAAATCGGAAGGCTACAGTGTTCTGAGAGAGATAAGCTATGCTGACTACATTGACCCTCAAACCGGATTGAAACCTGACTGGAAGCTATCTCCAATTCATAAAACGGCTCAATTGGTATACAAGAAGACACCAGCCAGCATCTGAATGCGGGACAAACTAAAGACATATATCGAAATCAGAAACACAAGGGTCTTTTGTTCAATGTTATTTACGTTATTCCCTCTATTTTTGGGTGTCGTTGCAATCAATTGTGAGCTCACCGTTATAAATATTTCCAACACATGACTTTAATTGGACTTAAGTCTTTGAGGCAATCCACTTGACTTAGACTTTTATGTTTTTAAATAATCTTTGGTTAAATTTGGTTGGTGTTTTTCCCAATATCTGCTTGTCAAACACTTTGCTCGATTAATATATCGTTTTTAGGATTTTCTAACTTGACTTTCGTGAAAATATAATGATTCATACTGGAACGTGACTTGAAGTATGCAATTTCAGACTGGAAACGTGACAAAGAAGTAAAATAGTTTCGGACTGGAACGTGACAAGAAGTAATCAATTTATTAAAGAAAATAATTTAATTAAAAATAAAACGGCTTTGCACTGAACGTTTTTTGACTCCATTTCACTTTCACATTTTTAGACCAAAATCAGCAAATTTATAAAGTCTATTTTTACTGTGACGTCAATTTATGACGTCATTTTTGATTTTTTGCCTACACTGATTTTCGCGAGGTAAAATAAAGTTTTAGGAGTCCGCCGTAAAAAAGGTTTAAGTCCCCCTGATCTATTTTGTTAAAAGCAGGACAAATAAGTACACGTAGTTGTTGGGCGCGTTGTACGTGTTAAAAAGACCGATAGGGAGGTTCAAATGTACTTCCTAAGCCTAAATGATAATTTTTACCTAATCGCCCCTATCGTTGAACATTTTGTTTCTTTGAGCATTTTGTTTGAGGCCTTTGTTGTGAAGGGTAGCTTTTTCTATAAAACAAACAACCCTTTATATCGGGTTGTTGCACTGGACTGAACGTTTTCTTATAAGGAGCATATTCGAAAGAAGAATACAAATGCGAGGTCACACCATGCCCTACAGAACAAGCTCGCTAACCGAAATAGGGTGATAATGCAGAATAACTGCTTTAGCACTGTGCTACTCAACAAAATCTCAGGCTTGGTGCTACTTGCAACTGGGCAAGTTTAAAGCGGCGGTGCAAGTTCTGGACAGCATTTGGTGCAAGTGGAAAAGCAACCAGCCCTTCATCTACTTTTGCCTGGACGCCTCGGAAACCTGTTACTTCGAGATGCAGCATTACGACGTCGCCCTCAAGCGGAAAGAAAAGTGCCTTGGCTTCTGCCGCAAGATGGCGGACAACGAAATGCGCGACGCCAACGTTGCCTCGCAGAGCTTGGATTTAGGAAAATATTACTTGAAGCTTGGAGACTAAGAAAAGGCCGAACATTATTTCGCTGCCGCTCTTTCAATACTCAACAAGACAACGGAAATTAACAGCATCGAAACGGCCGAGTGCTTCGCTTGTTAGCAGGTGGAAGTCGCGAAGAAAAACGTCCACGAATCAAGCACGGTTGAAATGACTTTGTCAGAGGAGGACTTTATCTACATCAGGGAGCGCCACCACAAATCGCGATCAGTCCCACGTCGCTTGCTGCCGAGACTGCCGCCAAATGTTACGATATAAAGGTGCTCTTCCTCAAAGAGATGGGTACGTTTACCGAGGCTGCAGGGTTGTTCGAATCAGAGCTTCAGGCTTACCAGGTGCTGGTTGGGAAGCCGAGCAGCCAAGTTGAGCAGAAAATCATGGAATACATGGCGGACCTGTCGCTGTGCTACGATAAATCCGGACAGCACGAGGATTGCATGCGAGTCTCGCACAAGGCCGAGGAATATTACAGTAATCGCGGCATCCCGGATTCCGGCTACCGCCAAATGGTATGCATCTCGCTGATGCGGTTAAAAAGATACAAAGAGGCACTGCGTTATTGCCAAGAAGATTTGGAAGCTCGATTCATTCGAATTAAGGCATTAGGTCAACAATCACACTAACTATAACACGAAATTTTTTTTATAATAATTCAATATCACTGACAACATGGTAATTGACGCAAATA
Source organism: Ascidiella aspersa (assembly GCF_963924565.1). Classification (NCBI taxonomy): domain Eukaryota; kingdom Metazoa; phylum Chordata; class Ascidiacea; order Phlebobranchia; family Ascidiidae; genus Ascidiella; species Ascidiella aspersa. The sequence goes on from NC_139449.1 coordinate 5,865,786, forward strand.
CATTAAAGCAAATACAGCAAGACCTGAAAGAGGTAAAAGTTTCAATGAGAACATTAAAAAACATTAAGAAGGCGGTCGAGGAAATCAAAGAAGAAACGGTGGACACAAAAAATGAAATAATTATGTTACGAAAAGAACTTGAAGAGACAAGAAGCGAAATGGCAACTGTAAAGGTACACAACGAGAAACTGAAAAGGGAACTGCATAGTACAAAATATAAACTTGATAAATTACATCAGTATGGGCCACGCGAGAACTAAGAATTTACGGAGTCCCTGAAACAGGGAATGAAATTGATGATGGTGAAGAAAAACTAACGGATATTGTCAAACCGCTCAATATCCATTGAGAAGTTAAAGACATTCAAAGAGCTTATCGGATCGGAAAAAGAAAGAACAAAAGGAACGCCCAATAATTGCAAGATTTATTTCGTATAAAAAAAGAAGAGAATTTATCAAACAAAAAAGATCTTTGTCATTAAAATGTATTTATATTAATAAAGACCTCATACCAGGCATAAACTGTTATGGTATTTGAAACACCTCCCTGATGTGGAAGCTGCCGGAACATCAAATGAAGTATTAACTTTAAAAATTGCAAACAAATGGTATAAAGTTGATTCTCCAGAGGACTTACTTCAAACAGGTTTGGAAATTGACTGGCTAGAAGTTGCTAAATTCTACTAAGGTCTCGCATAATGTTTTTTTTTTTATTGATTTGACGACAATCAGGTGTCAGTCTTACGACTGAAGAAAACCTTTTGTCGCGACACCAATTACAGCGAGTAACAAACAATTTTAAGGAACAACACGTAATAAATTAATACTGGACACTGGAAAGAAATTGCATCAAAATCTACAAGAAAACAGAGAACAAATTGCGCTCAATAAAACGGAAAACGGACCTTTCGGCATAATGTTTTTCAACTACTGGCGTCATTTAGCCTTTTTTATTGTTTGTTATGACAACAAATCTACCTACAAATATTGAAATTTCAAATATTCTCAAAGAAAATAGCTGAATGCTCCTATTAAGATGAAAAAAGTTTAAATTATACTTTACGCAACAATAGCCAAAATATACTTTTCATTATACACAAAAATATACGTAGCCATTCAAAAAATAAACACAAACTAGAGGAACTACTAAATACTTTGACTATCAAGCCAAATATAATAATGTTATCAAAAACAAAAATTCAAAAGGATAACTGTAATTTTGACGTCAATTTGAATGGTTATGATTTTTTCCATAATGACTTGCCATGAAATGCGGGAGGGGTAGCTGCTTACATCAGTTCTAATATTAAATCAACAATTCTACCACACATACAAATACATACAAATGAGGAAATGCAATGTGAAAACTTATGGATCAATGCAGCAATAAACAAATCTCAAAATACAATTGTGGGCATCGTGTACAGGCATCCTGGGTTAAAATTTAATTTATTTGAAGAAAATTTTGTTAAAAATTTAGAAAATTTGCCAAACGAAAGATCAAATTATAGGGGGAGATTTTAACATTAATTTGCTTCAAGGTACTATTTCTAGGAACACTAACAACTATAACACCAACATTTTAAGCACTGGAACAAACATTTACATCAACAAACCCACTAGGTTTCAACATCACCACAATGACTCATTACTCGATCACTTTTACTCTAATGCAATACACCAGCACATAACACCAAGTATCCTAGAATACGATATCTCTGACCATTTACCAATATTCTTGATAGCAAAAAATTCCATACATATCCAGGACAGGCAACATTTAAACGGGACAGCTCGCAATTTAACAAAGAGCAGTTTTTAGATGACCTAACAATCAAATTATATTATGAACATCCAAAAACAAATTTCATTAATGATCAATTTCTCTATCTCATAAATACATTCAATAAGACTCTTAATAAGCATGCACCTCAGCGCCTACTGACACGCATAGAGAAAAAACTTTCAATAAAACCCTGGATAACAAAAGCTAAAGGTTAAAAATAAAATGTTTCGCAAATGCTACAGGACAAACAACGAGGATCTAATTCTGAAATATAAAGCCTCCAACAACAAATTATCTCATATTAAAAAACTCTCAAAATAAATGAACTTACATAAACAACTGCAAGAGAGCAAAAGCTCCACCGAACCTGGAAAATAATAATAAAATCATTACAAAACAAGGAAACAAATAAAGTAATTACCACAATAAGACATAATAACTTGGAACTACATTCACAAAATAAGATGGCCGTAGCAACAAACACTTTAATAAAATTGGACCAGAAATGGCAAGGCAAATACCTTTATCCCAAGGATATTTTCAAGAGTACTTAAAAACATCAGATTCACCGGTTAATTCTTTTTACTTTTCACCTGTTTCTGAATTAGAGATAAAACAGTTTATTATATCCTTAAACCCAAATAAATCCAGAAATTCCCAAAATAACGCCTGTGCCAAAAACCTCACATACCAAAACGCCACGCATGATTATAGGCCAATAGCAGTAACATCGGTATTTAGTAAACTCTTAGAAAAAGTATTATATACCCAACTTCAATTTTTTTCTCAAAAAACAAAACAATAACACAGCATCAACATGGTTTTAGAAAACATCATTCCACAGGACTTGCAACGGCACTACTATACGAAAAATTGTTATCAAACCAAGACAAACACAATCACAGTTGTGTAGTGTTTCTAGATTTGGCAAAGGCCTTTGACACTGTTGACCATGAAATTTTATTACATAAGCTTAATCACTACGGTGTCAGTGGCCCACCGTTGGCATTACTATAAAGTTTTTTTAAAAACCGGCAACAATATACAAAAGTGGGTTCTCACATTTCACCTTGTTTAACGCCTGTATGCGGTGTCCCGCAGGGATGTATCTTGGCCCCCCTTCTTTTTCAAACATATATTAATGATTTGCCGGCAAACACTAAGATTAACTGCAGCCTATACGCCGATGATATTGTGTGTTGTACGTCTCTCATTCCAATCTGAAAAGCCTAGAAAATATAATGCAAAATGAAATACAGAAAATTGATGATTGGTTTTGCTGCAACAAATTATCTATAAATTATTCTAAAATTCATTGTGACAGATTTAAAACATAAAAATTGCAATAATCTGTGTAACATAAAAAATAGGGGAAAAACATTTGATCAAGTATCTTCTGCAAAATGTTTAGGCCTTACTATGGACAACTAACTAACTTGGTTACCGCATATTTAACAAGTAGAACGAAAAGTCTCCAAAGCAGTTGGTCTTCTAGCTAAAATGAAATTGTACCTAAATGTAAATTCCTTCCACCTTGTTTGTTACAGTTTAGTGAATACACACCTACAGTATTGCGTTCTAAGTTGGGGTAGAGCTTGCTTTTCAAACTTAAAACACATCACAGTCCTACAAAACAAAGCTATCCAAATTTTAAGCAGTAGCCCTCCCAGAACAAGATTATTGCCGTTATACCAAGAGCACGCCATTCTAAAATTAAATGACATATTTAAACTTGAAATCCTCAAACCAGTACACAAATTTCAAACTAAAAATTTACCGGATGCGATTTCCAGTTTGCTTGTACCCTTAACCACTATACACTCTTATAATACACGTCTACAGGATCAGCAAAACTATTCCGACCTAAAGTGAAAACAGAATCTGGAAAAAAGATCTTGGCATATTTAGGCACAAAACATTGGGAATCTAGTCCTTCTAACCTTAAATCACTTCCCTACAAATCATTTGTACGTTCACTAAAACAAGCTTACTTTAAATCATACCACGTGTGATCAAAACAAACCAAAACTTCAAACCGACGTGCCTGAAAAAAAAAATGGTAAACGCAGCCTAGCAACCGTCACGCTTGAACAACCTCCAGGCACTAAAGAGCCTCTTAATTCGTCTGTCGTTCCTGTATTATTGGTTTATTTTTTTGGCTGTTGTTACGTTTCCGCTCTGTTCTGTCCCGTTGTTGTACTTTTTGTTTATGGTTGTCGTACCCGTTCCTGTATAATTGGTTTATTTTTTTGGCTGTTGTTACGTTCCCGCTCTGTTCTGTCCCGTTGTTGTACTTTTTGTTTATGGTTGTCGTACCCGTTCCTGTATTATTGGTTTATTTTTTTTGGCTGTTGTTACGTTCCCGCTCTGTTCTGTCCCGTTGTTGTACTTTTTGTTTATGGTTGTCGTACCCGTTCCTGTATAATTGGTTTATTTTTTTGGCTGTTGTTACGTTTCCGCTCTGTTCTGTCCCGTTGTTGTACTTTTTGTTTATGGTTGTCGTACCCGTTCCTGTATAATTGGTTTATTTTTTTGGCTGTTGTTACGTTCCCGCTCTGTTCTGTCCCGTTGTTGTACTTTTTGTTTATGGTTGTCGTACTTCTACTTGCCTTTTTTTTATTCTATGACAATTGTGTCGTTCGCAAACTGTCCCCCTTCTGTCTTCTCTGTTGCACTGCTGCCCTTTGTTAGTTCTAAATTTGTTTGTCTGTACCTGTTTTGTATATACAAGCGCTGTTCACTGATGTAGTGGCCTCCATTGCGGCCGAAATTGTGTTGTTTTATTGTCTTTATATTGGTTACCTAATCAATTATTTCTTCTCTTAAACGTAGCCTATACCTACAGATCTATTCCGATTATATTGCGATCAGAGAGCGGCTGACTTTGATGACCTAACGGTGTTTCGCTGCTCCCTGGGAACCTTCTTTCCAAATAATAAACTATCTATCTGTGAAAAAAGTCGTTTGGGACGGATTTCAGCGATAACACAAACCTGGCATCGTTCGCCAAATCCTACTTCAACCTTGGCCTGGCTTATCAAGCTAACGAGATGAACGCACAAGCTTCATTGCATTACTGGTTTTGTCTTGACGTTTGTCTCATAGCGGGCGACCCATCGTTAAAAGGTTTGAGCGACTTACGAAGCCCACATGAGCCGATTAAGATGGGTCGTGGCTGAGGTTTTTTGCGGACTTATATAGCGAGCTCCTTTGTAGGAATAGGCACTGTAATGAAAAATTTCAATATGTGAGTTTTTACCAGCTGTCTTGCGTATGACTTCTTTAATGCTGTTCTATAAATTTGACTCTTGTTAATTTATCAAATAGAAATCCTTAAGTCGCCACTCTAAATCTTTAGCTTTTGGTTTTATTTTACTTTTGTTTTTCCTAATTTGCCGCTTTTGTTTGATTCTACTGACGCTTATAGTATCAAAAAACAATTTATTCATATTTAAGAAAATACATGATTTCTTGTTTAGTGCAATAACAATTACCGGTTATATAAACTTAAGTATGCGCCCAGCGAAATGTTTTTTTTGTCTGTTGTTGCCCCTTTTACAACTTTGAGCTTTTCACTGTGCAGGTTTGCTCTGTTGATTCAGTGGTACGGTTACGCTTCAAAGAATATAAAAAAAGGCCGAGGTTGCAACCTTCACACCAGACGCAGGGCTCGAAATGGTGCAGGTGTATGACAGTGCTGTATGACCGTATGGCGTATGTGTACCGTTACCCAGTCATACGTGGAGCTGGTAGCATACAGCTTACGTTAAATTCTGCAATGCTCAACCAAATGTTAATCTGCAATGTCCAACCAAAACTGAATGATCAGTATAGAGAAGCCGAGGTGTTAATTTGCACGTGGTAAGGAAATAAGGCTATCGTTGGCCGCAGAAGCATTTTGTACGACACATTTCAATCTCTGCGCTGTATTGCGCTAAAACAGGAACCGCTTAGATTCGTTCAGCTTTCTGTTTATGTATACGGGTCATTCTTATAAGGTAATTGTCGTAAAGGTATTGTTATGAGGTAAAACTTAAACATAATTTTAAACTTTGTTTTGGTAAATTAAACTGTTATCATCAATCGTTGCTGTTTGTAGCTGGAGAACAGAGTAGAAACGCTTTTGTAAGATGTAGAACAGTAACCACAATGAACAATTGGGTCGAATTACTACTGGCCTTATAAAACCTGTGACTGACGTTTAGTTGGTTATGTTGCAAGCAGGGATACCACAAAGCGTTATCTTCAACGGTTTCATGCAATGAAAAGCAAGTTCAAAATGCCAGTGTTTGGTAATATCTACTCGCCGTTTCATTATTATTCAGACTTAATACCATAGGTGAGGGCATTTATGACATATGGTACGCTTACCCCAAAAAATTGCAACAAAAGGTTTTTCAACTGATTTAATTAGTAATGAGTGTCAGTTTTAACATATCAAAAATCTTAAGGATTCCAATTTCCGGAACGTGGCTATTTTCAAGATGGCCGCCAAACCTTAAAATGACAGAAAATTGGTCATAACTCAGTCATCTTATGACCAAAACATGTAGTTTTGTAGTCTTTATGTAGGTTTTTATACCTCTTGAAGTCGATGAAACTATTCTCAGACTTATTGAATTATCTGATAGCTTATAAATATAACATGGCAATCCAAGATGGCTGCCAAAACAATTAAAAATGAACAATAATAATGTATTGGTTATTAAAAAACGGTGAATTTCTATATATATTTGGGTAAACTTAGCAGACATAAAGAGTTCATACAATGTTGTCATGTATACTTCTGACCTAATCAGCGTAAAGAAAGCACATGGGCCATGTTTTGCTAAAGCTCGTCGCTGTCACTCTCTATGTCAGTGGTTTTCAACCTGGGGGTCGCGACCCCCGTGTGGGTCGTTTGCCTTTTCTCTGGGGGTCGCGAAGACGACAATCAAAAATACAAACCACTATTGCTAGAATGAGAATGAATTAGCATAAAAAATAACTGTAATGATATTAGTGAATGTTTAAACAGTTGAATAAAAAGTTGAATATTCAAACACTGAACGGCCAGAAGGCAAGTTGTGAGATAGACCTTTTGTAACAGTACAAACTTTTAAAGACAGAATTCACAACTTAAACACGTGTTTACTGTACTGCAAAAAAAATTTTAACGTTGTGACGAGATTAGTTATCACAAATACTGATTATTATTACATCACAATAACGAATATTATCACGAGAAATATTTGGTTATGTTGTCACAAATAAAACATAGTATCTTAATACTGTGTCTTTAAATAAATGTTTGTGCCATTTTTGTGCTATTGCGCATACACAAATGCATATGCCTGAAAGGGGGTCGTTAGTTATATTGGGTTGTTAAAATGGGTCGCGTCATGTAAAAGGTTGAAAATCACTGCTCTATGTCATCGTCTGTAATGATGTAATTTCTGTATTGGTTGTCACGTAAACCAGTTTGGCATGGCACACATCCAGCATGGCATGGTAGTCCACATCTCCGGCAACTACAGTGAGGTGGACACGATTCGCATTTGCAGTGTATTATTTTTAGTAGGTTGTCCGGGGCAGCTTTCATGTCCGTCCTTTAGGTAAAATTACTTAACATAATACTTTTTGACAAATGACTTCACTTGGACATCATTGAGTCAATTAACTTGGATTGAAATTAAGTGATTCCAATTTTTCATTGTTATATAAAAGCGTGCAAAAACATTTGTTCGCTATATCTTCAGTTTTTTTATTGGTTGTTAAGTTATTGCTCAATATAGGACGAGTTCACCTATAGCTTAAGGTTTTATTCTTGTATCAATGACTTGATTTGAAGTTGACTTGCTCTAATAATGACTTGACCGGGGCTTGACTTGGGCAACTGATGACTTACAGTCAACTCTGTTGTGAAAAAGTCAGGACTTGTGCTTATATCATTCTATAAATGACTTCACTGGTGTTGTGTCATTTCAAACTGACTACACTGGGATAATACATTGTTGTTGTTTTTGTCGAAACAGCATTTTGAGTAACATTTTTGTGCAACATGGAAGGTCTGGCAATTCCGAGCTTGGAAGAGACAAAGATCGCTCACTTGGCTGCTGAACTGAAGGACAAGTGCCACCCGAACGGAAAAGAAATTGACCCCAAAGAGACGGCAAAGGTGCTGCACAGACTGGGCAAAGCGTACAGCGAGATCGCAGAGTTGTACAGAGAAAGCGACCCGTACAAAGAGAAAATCTCGCTGATTAGGAGCGCGGTGCTGTACAACGCCGCCTTGGTCAGGAACGTTGACAGCAGGGAAGAGGTTAAAAAAGACCTTGAAGTTCTTTGCGCCCGCGTTTTGTCACAGGCCTTAGGCTCAGATGGAATAGCAGATGGGCTTAATGATTGTGTCATTAGATGCAAGCGTAAAGCGACAGCAATGCGAAATATCGTAATCGAAACCCTGAATCATATTGGCGAAGAGATGCTTTGTAACCAAAGGACGAGGGCCGTAGAGGCGCTGCAGGAAAGGGTATACATCGACTATGGGGAGATAATGAAGGACGTGATGGCGTTTTGCCTGAACGCGTTCGGCGACGCGCCCTGTCGTTTCGCCCTGGTCGGAATGGGTTCGTATGCTCGCAAGGAAATAACTCCCTTCTCAGATTTCGAGCATATCTACGTTCTGGATGACGCCGTAAAGTCGCGCGACGATTACGTCCAAGTGCTGGAAACGTTCAGGTGGATGACCGTGCTTTTCCAGCTGGTCGTTGTCAATATGGGCGAGACCCTGGTACCGCACGCTTCCCTGCCTTTGATCAATGACCCAGCGAGTGGAAATGACTGGTTCTTTGACGCTTACACAACGCGCGGCATCTGCTTCGACGGTATGGTGCCCTTTGCGTGTAAGTTCCCGCTGGGCATGCCGCCCACAGACCACAAACCGTGGAAGGTGGAGCTCATCAAACCGGTGTCCGACATGCTGTTTTATCTATCTGAGGACCAAGACATAAGGAACGGCTATCACCTTGCCGACATGCTCACCAAGACTGCTTATGTTTGCGGCGACAGGTGTGTATTCCAACAGTTTGAGGACGGCGTCAGACAAGCTCTCCACTCAGGCTTCTCGCGCCAGCAGCTCTGCAAACAAGTGAAAGAGGACTGGCGCGACTTCAATCTGGTGGTGAAACTCTTCACGATCACGAACGTTCCCAAGGTGAACATGAAGCGCATCATCTACCGCAGCGTGACCCTCTTCGTGGCATCGATGGCGCGCATTCACCGCCTCTTCGCTAAGTCGTCGTTCGACGTAGTACGGTCTCTTGCGGCCAAAATGGATTACGAGAACGCAGAGCGGGACGACTTGCTCTTCGCTGTGGCTGTGGCCTGCGAGGTAAGGCTGCGACTGTACAGCGAAGGCTGCGGGGAAGCTGACTGGTTGGACACGCGAAGGCACGACATTCCCTATCGCGATTTTCTGCTGCAGACTTTCGGGCTCGAGAACACGGTTCGCTTTCTGGTCGCCACTTGTAGGCTCCAGATGTCGGTCGGCCTTGACCTCTTCCCGGGCGAGGATGGACCGATTAACCCGAGCGTTCTCGAAGTAAGAATGCTCGGAGCGTTGAAAATGCACCGCAAGGCAATTGAGCTGTGCGAGAATTGGCTTCGAGAGAAATCCAAAGAGGAAAACCTGAAGGACTGGCGGCTGTTCGTTGGCTGCTTGATAAAGCAGAACTATCTGGTGGGAAATTACACCGAGTCCATAACTGGGTCCAAGTTGTTCTTAGAGGAAAGGAACATCGACTCGGTTTATCTCAGATTAGCTAACAACACGATCGGCGACTGCCATTTTATGAGGGCGGAATACACAGAGGCGATCAAATACTACGAGCAAGCGGCGGAGATCAACCCTCCTACAGAACACAGAAGGCAAACGCTCCTGACCACCCTCAAGTGCGTAGCTTTGTGCTACTTGCGACTGGGTAAGTTTCAAGCAGCGGCGAAAGTTCTAGACAGCATTTGGTACAAGTGGAAAAGCAACCAGGCCTTCACCTACTTTTGCCTGGACGCCTCGGCAACCTGCTACTTTGAGCTTCAGCGTTACGACGTCGCCCTCGAACGGAGAGAAAAGTGCTTGGGCGTCTGCCGCAAGATGGCGGACAACGAACAGCGCGACGCCAACGTTGCCTCGCAGAGCTTGTATTTAGGAAAATACTACGTGAATCTTGGAGACTTAGAAAAGGCCGAACATTATTTTGCTGCCGCTCTTTCAATACTCAAAAAGACAACGGAAATTAACAATATCGAAACGGCCGAGTGCTTCGCCTGTATGGCAGAACTTAAACAAAGTCAGGAACTATATGCGGAGGCGCTTGAACTAGCAAACAACGCACTGAAGCAGGTGGAAGTCGCGAAGGAACACGTCCACGTATCAAGCATGGTTAAAATGGCTTTGTCAGAGGAGGACTTGATCTACATGAGGGAGCGGCACCTAATATTCGCCAGCAGTCCCACGCTGCTTGCTGCCGAGACTGCCGCTAAATGTCGCGAGATAAAGGCCATCTGCTTCAAAGAGATGGGGAAGTATTCCGAGGCAGCAGAGTTGTTTGAATCAGAGCTTCAGACCTACCAATTGTTGATTGGGGAGCCGAACAGCCAAGCTGAGCAGAAAATCATCGAATGCTGGACGAACCTGTCGCTGTGCTACGACAAATCCGGACAGCACGAGGATTGCATGCGAGTCTCGCACAAGGCCGAGGAATATTACAGTAATCGTGGCATCCCGGATTCCGGCTTTCGCCAAATGGTATGCATCTCGCTGATGCGGTTAGAAAGATACAAAGAGGCACTGCGCTGTTGCCACGAAGATTTAGACGCTCTAAAAAAAGCATGTGGGGCGGATTTCGACAGCGAGACCACAAACCTGGCATCGTTCGCCAAATCTCATTTTAACCTTGGGCTGACTTATCAAGCTAACGAGATGAACGCACAAGCTGCATTGCATTACAAGTTTTGTCTTGACGTTTGTCACAAAGCAGGCGACCCATCGTTAAAAGGTTTGAGCGACTTTAGCGCTGAACAAATAGCTTCAATTAAAATCGAAGGCCACATGAGGAGATTGAGGTTGGTCGTGGCTGAGGTTTTCTGCGGACTTATAGCGAGTTCATTTGTAGGAATAGGCACTGTAATGAAAAATTTCAATATGTAAGTTTTTACCAGTTTTTTTTTACCTTGCGTGTGGCTATCTTAATGCCGTTCTATAAACTGGCCTCTTATCAATTTATCAAATCAAATCTCCTCTCTAAGTTTACTTTATTCTACTGTTGTGTTTGTTAATTTTTCAGCTTTTCTTTGATTGTACTGACGTTGATAGGATTTCTTTTCATATCACAAAACGATTTATTTATATTTAAGGACAAGATTTTCTATTAGGGCAATACCAATTACCAGATTATGGCGTACAACGAACAGAGCGATTCCATTGTTGCTTTGTAAATCACAGCCAATGAAAACTCGCCGCCCCTACACCCAAACATATTCACAAAACACCGATTCTGGTTTACAATGCACGGCAATATTTTAAAGGCTTTCATGAATTGTTTTACGTTTTGGCCTAAAGTTGATTCGAAAATTCTTCTAGAATTTAGTGACTTTGTCAGGGCGAATAACAGACTTTAATGGTGTAATCTTAAATCACATATTTTCCAAGTTATGTGCACAAATATATATGAAGCTTTGAAAAGGTTTGATGTATTCATATGAATATATAATATAAACCATAGCCAGTCCTGCTAGATTTCTTTTGATATTTACATATTTCGGCAAAATAGACCACGTTAGCTATTGTGAAAACACGATCAAATTCAGAGCTCTATGCGACAGTTATTACGCCTCTCTGTTGTACATTTATAATATATATATTATTTTTTTAAATACAATAGTATTTATGCTCCACAACAGCAATTCTAATCCAAAATTGTCCAAATTACTAACAAGCAAATATTAATGTAGGCCTATGTCTAAATGTTTGCGGTTAATGGGCATTTGTACACGTCAACAATAATTGTTTTGATTTTAGTGAAAGAGATGTTAAAACACCACTCTTAAGTAGTGTAGAAAAACAGTTCAAAGCCACAAAAAAGTTGAGTGGTTACAAGAAAGCCGGTGATTATACTAAAACCAAATTGGGAACACAAATGACACACTTCACACAATAGGTCTAGAAAGCAGTATTACAAGTTTGTCAACCTGAATTTGTGTTTACGTTTTTTATCAAACATCGGTATGGAATTTAAATATCGAACACCAACGTAGCCAGTGATGTGATCTTAAGCGTAAGCATGAGATTCTATTTATTTCGAAGCAAAGTTGTCCTCTGGTATAACATAACAAATCTATAACTTCGTAGATTTGTCGTATTCTGGTGTTGGCACGTTCTTCCGTCCGTATTCGGGTAAAAACGGAATGTACTTTGAAAGTATAGCATATATGCTGAAACAAAATGGCGTTGAATGTATCTTTTTATGAATAATAAAATAAACAGTATTTAGAGCAGGGGTTCTCAGATAGGGCTCTGTGTAACCCTTGAAGTGGATAAAGTTTAAAGTGGTGTATATAACATCTTTTAGTGTGTTTTTTCATTGTTATAATATATAGGTTGGAGAACACGCTCCTTAAAGCAAAATAAAAGGTCCGCATGGTAAACTAGGTTCGAGAAAATAGACTATTGGTATCAAAGCTTTCATGATTTCTTAAAATTTGTGACCTTCCTGCTCTAGTTTCGCAAAAATACGCCACGGAATGACACATACAAAAAGGTCAGTAAAATTAACTTTTTGAACCGGATTTGGCCCGCGGGTCATAGACACCCAATATTTCCAACAACTAAAAACGAAGTATAACGCAACTCCAAAATTTGTTAGACTATCAAATAATTAGCATAAGAGTGTGACAAACCTGCAGCAATTTGTGGGAAAAGGAAGATCGTAGCAAGCGGCGACTTTTTCCGCCAACGCTTGCTTATTGTCAATCTTGGTTCCACTTTACGATTTGCGGTATTTCACAATTCCACGTTCGCATTCTGTTCTTTTCATACAAGCACATGTTTTAATTTGCTTTGAATTTACTTTATTGAACACATTTGGTTGGGATCTAGGAGTATGTTTTCGCCTAAATCTACTTTGTATACCTTTACAGGATATCAATTTGCCGTTATTGGTATTCATGCGTTTAAATGCGACCACCAAAAAACGTGAATTGCACCCTTTTGAATAATGTTAGCTATCTTGCTTTACACAAACAAGGGTTTCCCTATTTTTACAACAGTTAGGTTTTGGAGTTTTTGAATTTAAATTTTGCACAGTTCAAGACCAATCTAAAAAATATTAGCATTCCTTCTTATTAATCAATGCTTATGTCCGGTTGTGCTTTGATTTTAATATGAGTGATAAAATAGGGAAGTACAATCAAGTGATGAACGTAATTTGTTTTGTTTTCATTTTATTATCTGGATTTGCATTTAATGTAAATTCCCTATGAAGAAGTTGGTACGACATTTGTTAGCCAAAATTCATACAACGAAATAGACAAAGTTTTAAGAACACAAGTTTTTGCTATAATTGACGTTAAGTCCTTGAAATACCGATTGGTTAATTTACTTAGGCCCAATGAATTTCTCTATTTCCAATTGGTAACATGAACTTTTAGCATATTGTATTACATTATCATTGTCTTTTGCATTGACTGTTTAGGCTTGCTTGTATTTCTTAACATTTCAAAGATTTGTGTTTTTTTTATAATTGTTGTTGCGCCTCGATTTTACGGTTAGTCGATTGCCAGTTTTCGCAACACTGAGTGTGATACGCTTACAAACGTGTTCGCCTTAAGTTTCCTACTCTGAAGTAAAGCACCCAGCAAGTCTGAAAGCACAACAGTTATCTAGCGTTTACAGTTATTTTTCAACGAAATGTATGTTTGTCTTTCAAGCAGGCATGGTGTTATCTAACACGCAGGCCAGCATTCCACCCGATTGAGGTTTCAAGAAGCACGGTGATTATTTGATCTCCTTCTATGGATCCGGTCTGAATCACTCCCGGGTTTGCTTTAATCCACCCAGGAACAGTCAGGCCCATAAATATTGAGAAACCTACAATTGCAACTTTTCTCATACTAACCTGTCAACGGCATGACTCGGGGGGTTCGGAGTCCCCGACAGCTTTGCGCATGCGTACCACTCGCCTACCGACCCAAGCATGTCTGCCACAACAGCCGCCAGCATTCCAACGAACCCCGCTACCGTGGCCCTGTGTATTGCCCACTGGCCGGAGTAGGGGAAGCGAAACCTGGGTAAATTGCAAAGCAGAGTAATACGTTCCTATCACAGAGGATGTCTTCTGAAATGCTTGACAAAAGCAGTCATTCTGATCAGGATTATAGGGCAATGAAGTCAAGGCAAAAATCAACTAGCCTGCAGTGAGGTTCGAACTTACGACCTCTGGTCATAACGGGACCGTTGCCCTACCAACTGTGCAACGAGGTATGCAAACAAACACACTATTCTGGAGTGATTAACTATAACAAATCTTGGGCCATACAAAAGTACTATTTTATTCCAAAGAAAATAGTCACCATCGTTAAAAAACGATTCGAAATTCGATGTTTCGCTTAGATAGGTGATTATATTTTTATAGGGTTGCAGTTATACCGTAATTTTACAAGTCAATGTGCTCCATTTACAAAAGGGCTTTAGTTCTTTCCACTTACCAAGGTGCGATGAAGATCACGTTTGATCGCAGATCGGTTCTAGCCCTGTGATATGGGTTGGTTGGGTCCGTTGGAAAAACATCGGTGACAGTAAAAATCAAACACAGCAGCCAGGCGGAGGCGAGGGCAAACAAAACCTGGAAATACAATAACTATTAATAGTATCGTTTAAAAATCAATGTTGGCATTTTAACTATGAAATTACAGTAGGGCCTAATTACAGTTGGACCTAGTTTTGTAGTTTTTAGGGGAAAATTGCAGTAGGGTTTAAGCTTTTTTTTGGTACTTTTAACGGGCATATGGGAAAATTTATTTGGCGATTCTTGCCAAAGATCAGAAGTTCACTTTATGCTGTTCCATTCAAGATTGCGAATCAGACATTTAAATTATTATTGTACGTCATTTAAACGTCCAACCAAGCTCCGTTAGAGATTTCTATAGTCTTGTATTTTGTAATCATACCGGTTACGTTCTGAAAATCGCCTTCTTTGCGAAGTGGAACTTTTTCCTCTTGGTGTGTGCCGGAAGCGGTACTTTTACGTTGTTGAGGTATTGCGAACACAGTATCATCACGAATGACGCGTACTGCACAAAGAGAAACATATTATAATGTTTAACGCCACAAACTAATACTTTAAACGAGTAGTTTTCAATATTTCTATAGGACGTGATTTACATAACGCCGAAACAATTTCAAAAACAAATTACATCATGATTTAAATGATTGCCTTGAAGAATATTACAACTGAAGCGTACATATACACAATGTGTACTATAACCTCCGTCAAGACCTTGTGGAGTCGCACTGGACGACGATACCGGCACTCATTATATAGTACACAAGATGCTTCAAAAAAGTTTAGCGTTGTTTTTCAAGCCTGGTTTTGCTTGTGCCATATTCATGATCAGGCTGAGGAATTTTGGTAAGCCTTCGTAAAGGCCTCTTGTGTATGAAAAAAACTAGGTGGCTTTAAAGGTAATGTTCGGCAACACAATACCAAACGTACATTCCAGACTGGCTGTCAATAAACTCGTTGACTTTTTCATCTTTCATCTAAATAACAACCTGAAAAACACCTCGAAATTTACTTACAACATTGCAATGCCCCAATGCGCCTTCGCCTGTTGATAGGCAGTAAAAAAGAGGCTCAATCCGACAAGTGTAATGGCAGGACCGATCGTGAGGGGCCCAATGTACCTGAGAAGGAATCCGACCGCGCCGGTCATACCGCAAAGAAGTTGAACGCAAGCCGCCACGGCAATGGCACCTTGGAACTTAAGAGAATTAGTTGATCTCAAATGTTAGATCAGGGTTATGGAACTATGCTTAGTACTAGAGATGTTAGAGCCATATCCGATGATAAGTGGTAGTATTGGCACGTGTCGGATATACTATGTTGGCATCGGTGCCGATCCGATATTGAAATTGTTATAAGTATTTCAGCCTTGATTTGCGATCCAACGCAAAAAAATTATCGTGAAAGGGTAATTTATTAAAACATAGCAGGTAAAGAACATTGGGTTACCCAACACTAAATCTTATATCGGTGTGATGATCTCGAAAATTGATCTTTGAATGCTTCAATTTCGTCTGGTTTGAGCATATAATGGCGCGATTTGTTATCGGACCAGATCGCAATACTTTTTCTTTAACATACCGGGTTTTGGTATCGAAATAAAAAGTCAGGTATCGGACATCCCTACCTAGTACTGCAGTCTGCATTAAATGCGCAACTTAACTACTGCGGGCCATCTCAGTTAGCCCAGGTCACAAATATGACAAGCGTCGAATGTGTGCAAATCCGTTGGGAATTAAAGTAGTCGTATAAATTGTGACCAATTTTTGAGACAGGGGAACATTAAACACAGTTTTGGTGACTGTGGCTTGACTTATCGTAACCTTAACTAATTTAGGCAAATAAAGGTATTTATTAATTTGAAAAAAAGTGTGTTGGCAACTTGTTTTGTTTTTTAACGGTTGCGATTTGATAGAATGCTGAGTGTTGTTTAATTTGACAAATTCCATTTTTATGCTAATGAAATGACTTGAACTTGATATGCCATGGCAATGATTTCGACTGGGGGTTGATTTATATCAGTAAAGATTTGCATTGAGACTTTAAATATTTTAAATGACTTGTTTACAACACTGATTTTAACATAAGTGTTTGGGTTATGTAGCTGCGGTACAACAACACTACGACGTTTGATATAAAACCTGTCATGTTATACAAGTTTACAACGTACACTTTATAGAAGTCATTCCCGAACTGTGTGCCCCGACACTGTTTGTAACTTTGTAAATTATGTTATTTGTAGGCATACGACATTATTACACAATATTCTTTACATATTAGTAATATTAAGTCATTTACATATAGTTCGTCAAAAATACTTAATTGAATTCAAATTATTTGAAAAAAGTGACTTAAGTGCACTTGTCAAGACTTGTCATTTCAAACCTTTTATTCATAGAAGGTTACAGTAACTACATCATTGCACAAACGTAACGCGTGCTACTGTATTTTACTTTTACATAGAGTTGAAAAACCAAGAGTGACCATACCTCTCTCATCCTGCGCATCCAAAGCTCGTCTCCATTCACGATCGTCCCGTCCGTGTCGTTGTACAATGTTTCCGAAGAGTTGGGGTTAAAGGTCGAGGGGTAACGGCGGGGGGCAAATGTTGTGGGGCAACACGAGGATTGCAAATGCTGGTGAAAGAAAGGTGAACGTGCTGCCTTGCTGATTGGAAGTCTTCGAAGAGGGAAATATGCTATATTGAATACCTATATGTTTGGTGGTATTTCAATTAGTTAAGTTTACCATTGGCGAAAAAAAGGTTAGTGACCCTAACGATTGTGATTCGCTGTTCACCTTACACAGCGCGTCTGATAAGCAAAAATACTCCAGTAAAATACCAAATTATCTCTAATGTTAGTCTATAATAATTAACTAAGGCTGAAAATATGAACAATATTGTAATACGAAACACATTACGTTACCTTGTTGCGGTTAATGCGCCTTCTTGCCGTAGACTATGTAGACCTATCTGTTAGCACTTGCTCGCATTATCAACTACATGTTGGTTAGCATAAGCCATGTGATGCCCTTATAGTTGCTGTAAGTAGCGACGTTGTAGTCACGTTTCGATCCTATAAATGCAGCACACTTTGGCGAGACGAACAAAGTAAAAACATACCGCTGTTTCCGTATGAATCCCATTGGCGATAGTTTCAGGGTTTTTCTGTCAAATGCACCCAAAGTTGTTCAGCTAAACGTGTTTTTATATGATTTGTTTTTTTACTCACGCATAATATATTAAACTGTAATTTCAACTCAAAAATGTCAACTAGGTGAATTAGAGTCTTACAAAGCAGGCAAATTCAAAATACTACAACAAACACGGGAATCGTGCACGCGACTAATGCCGATGTAGAGGTGATCAACAAATACGTTATGCATCATGTCAATATTTTAGTCAAACAGAGTGGTAAAAATTGAAAATTATACGACCTTAAGGTGGTATATAACTCAAATTTGTCCTCATCAAGACCTGAACTCCATTAAACACAGTATAACAAAACAAAAAATTGAATGCAGTCGGCACCAGCACCAATACGAAGACACTACAGACGCCCGACATAAAACTTTGAAAACCTGCACCGTTTCTGTACTGTTATTGCTTTGGACGGCAAACAAAATAATCGTAAATATTAAAAGAAACCAATGACGAACAAAATAAACCCATAAACTGAAACGAACAGATGTTTTATTATAGAAATGCAAACGATAAGGATGCACACGAATTACGCTTGGCATAAATTTTTTGCAACTGTTTATAACGGCGCATCAAATCAAGGCAAACTCATTCTAGAAAAATTGGCAAATTAAATTTCATCGAAAACTTTGCGAAACTTATTTAGAACTAAGTGGCTTAGTTTCCTCCAGACTGATTTCCTCCTGGTGATTTTTGGCCCAAGACTGGAGATCGCTCGAACCGAAGATGAGGAAGAAAATTGCTCCGAGAAGATAAATCCCTGATCCAAGGGCAAACGAGGCTCTCCATCCGTAAATCGGATTCGCTTTCTGGCGGAAGCGATAATAAAATGAAATGATAAAGCATTGAAGCGTTAATAAGTTTAATATAGTATTCGTTTTACAGTTGGTTGCGACATAATTTGATGGAATGAACTGTTAATGGAAAGATGCAACCTTTAGACTGGTTATATGTTTGGTCGCCACGCTTGGTCATTTTAATGAGATTTACAGTCTCGGAAAGAAGTTGATAAAAATCTGCAAAATTCTCGTGTGTTTAATTATAATTTAATAATTGTGTATAAGCTGCGAGATATTAAGTATATGCTCTACAAGTAATTTCTTGAGATAATTGCACAAAGTGTACAAAAAATTCCCCCCAAAGACAGAACTTGAAATACGGTACGCCCTAAACTGTATCGACCTATGTTTTAAAATAAACGTAAAGTTAGCAATATTGGCTTATTGTTTTAAAGTTTAGGCTATTATTGAATAAAATCAAAAAGCATGTTGGTCATTTCTAGCAATGATAACCTTGAATGACGAGAAATCTGCATTTACTAAAATGACAAGTAGCACTCACATAAGTCTCTCGGAAGGCTCCTACTATCTCAGGTCCGGCGAATCCTGCTATGCTACTCCAGGTGTTTCCCACGCTGAACATAATGCCACAAAACTGAGGGGCGATATCAACCAGGCACGTCTTAAAACCGGGAACGGTTAAGGCGTCCATACCCACTGTGAACACATAAATTCGTTTAAAAATGTGTTAGAACATAAAATACACTCGTTTCGTCTGCTGAAGGGAGGCTGTGGTTACAAACAACCAAAAGGCCGAATTTACCGATTTCCCAAGTTCCGCTGTATTACACTCATGCCAATAACTAAAATAGGGAGGGTATACACAATATGCTTTAGGGAAGATTTACACAATGCTCTATGCTATTTAACCTTAACAACTTGCAGTGAGACTCGGGACTCGGGAAAAGTCTTACACAATCTTACTGAAGTCAGAAATTAAAACGGAATGGCCCTTGCCTAATTTTGTTTTAAATTTGACGGCGCCTGTCTTTGTTGGGCAATATAAATGTTTCTGGTATTTTGAACATACCGCCTTTATTTTTATTTTGTAAAAATTTGCTCTAATGAAAAATACACACACGCAATCACACATACGAGTACAAAAACTGTTCTAAAGTAGCTTTTTGACCAACGAAAACGGCTTAAATGTCATAGTACACCGGAAGCTTTCGACAGACTAGCTGAATGATTCTATCAATGATGGAAGCAAAGCAGGCTAGAAAACCAAATATACCGTGTGAGGTTTGAACTCAGGACCCCCGGTCATACCGGGACCGTTAATCTACCACCTGAGTTACAAAGGCTTAGTGGGGAGCGAGTCGCGAGTCAACCAGGACATCATTGATTGCTGCAACATGCTAGTACAAAGAACTTTATATTGAAGTGGATCTTCAGCACCACATTCAGTCATGAAGTTACACACACATACGTGTACAACAACTGTAATCTAACGATAAGTGTTATTTTTGTTTTCGCCAGATTCTAAACCAACCCTACAAAATTTCATTAGTACTTAAAGGCGTTACGTCGGCCTTAGCATAAATTTATAATTAAACAATAAGAATCCACTCACCCACTGCGGTGAAAAATACAACCGTTGCTGTGACGTTGCAATCCAAGAAACTGACAACCAGAATTCCTACTGCCGGGATCATCAGGGCTGCGTTAAAAAATTTGGGGTAAATATACTTTGGGATTAAGTAAAGAACAGGCGTAGTACAGATGTGTTTTAGGGTATGTTTTTTAGGCTAAGGCCTGATAGAGCTTGTAAAAGTAGGCAGGCCAACATACTTAGGGATCGAAAAGTCTGCCACTTTAACCAAATGACGATTTCATTGAAAACTAACTTTTTTCAAAAATAACGTCGGTTTTCGTTTGTGGCGAAAGGGAAAAAGCATATATAAAAATATCGACATGTCGGTAGATTTGATTGCATGTGGTACGAGCCTTACACAAGTACGCTAAAAATAGTGCAAACACGCACATTCAAAAGTATTAGATTAATAAATCTATATCTGTTATATGATGCACGGATGTACGAAAACTTTCCGACATTAAAATACAATTTGTAAACAGTGCCAGTTATGTTTTATATACGTATAAATCAATAAACAAGGCTGGACACTCACAGGCAGTCCCGAAAGCCTTTCGAACGTAAATAGTCTTTATTCCTTTTGAAATAATCCAATCGGCCAAGTATCCAGTAGTTAAAGCCAGAGTTGCTTTGAGAACAAACGGAATGGAACTCAGTAGACCGCTCTACAAATATTATAAAAATAACGGTTTAAATAGAAGAACCAATGAGTCCAAATGCAGAACATCAAACCAGGAGACAGTTCATTTGTTTGCACGGTAACTCACATAAAGCTACAAAGCTATTTTTAACATTTATAATACGCAAAGGGTCACCATTTTTTTTATTAAGGGCAGGACATAAGACCTGACCATCGCGGGCTGGATAATTGTTAAGATTTTTGATCGCGTGCCGAATATAAACTTTTGTCGGACTTTATTGGCTTGATTCTATGGTTTGAGAAAAGCTGGTGTTGGTATATTAGCCAGCTTAATTCAAACGAATCAATGTGTTGGGTTCGACAAACGAATTTTCAATCAGCTGACCGTAAGAATTGCAACAAAAGTTAATGATAAATGGCAATTTAGCTAAGCGGACTCCTTTCAGTATTTTTATTCTGTTTTTTTTATGAGCATGTTGATAGAACAACGGGAAAGGTCAAATGTTTACCGCTTTTGCATCGAAGTGCAGTATCGTGGCCAAATAAGTGGGCAACATCGTCATCACCATGAAGCTGCCAAGGTTACTTGCAAACTGAGCAAACGCCACGCAAAGGAACGGAAGAGAAGTGAACATCTTTTTCCAGGGCACTGCCCTTTTTCTTTTGTCTTTCACCTTCATAAAAGCATCGGATGGTCAATAGTATTTAATTCATTAGCATTAGACTGTATCGCCAAACAGTGTGAAAAATACTGAAACATTTTCGCTTCACTCTACTGTAAATAATTGTTTTTAACTTTGGGCAAAGCTTGTCATTAATTCAAGATTATTATCAACTACTTTATTATTACTTATATATAATATTTTTGTAACAAGATTGTGCCAAAATATCGGAGCTTAATTGTTGGAGGTTTTAGTACGGCGTATAAGAATATTAAAGCCCATTCAGAAATATAGGTATCATCTTGAACGTTTCGAACATCTTTTCTTCATTTCAACAAAGATGTTAAAAATGAATAGCGATATATACTCCTATATGGGCTTTGATATTTTTACTATGTGCCAAAGTATTGTTCAAATTATTTCCAATTTTTTATTTTGCTGGAGTAAATTTATACTGTGGTTATGTTTTAAAATAAATTCTACATTCCTTTCACTAACACTGCCAGCACTCTCGTCAAGGGAATTTTGGATGTATTCCCTCTCCTTTATTGATATCCTTGGATGTTCTGCAGGTGTGTCGTGTTCAAGCAGTAACCAGCAAACAGACCAAACCAAGCCCAAGCTACCTGCAAAAACAAAATCTTATACAACAAAACACTCTTTATCTCATGCTACAAGAATCAGAAAGTTTGAAGAAAATAAGATTTGTACACCGAAAAGCCATCGCAGACTCACCTAATCTATCGATCAATGTGCAAGCAGGGCAGGCTAGCAAAACAGCTAGCCTGCAGTAAGGTTCGAACTCACGACCTCCAGTCATACCGGGACCGTCGCTCTACGAACTGAGCTATACAGGCACAAAGAGGAGCGTGTCGAGAAACAACCATGCGCCCATGCTTGCCACATTATGTTAGTACAATCAACTTTATGTTGTTTGAAGATTATTTTTGTTCTTCCCATGGATCAAACTAAATTTTCAGTCCACTTAACAGTTCCTTAACCCAGGGTTTCCCAAACTGTGGTCCGCGGACCATTGGTGGTCCTCGACGACTGCACATGTGGTCCGTGGCGATTTGACGAGAAATTAACTGTCACACATATACGTTGTACAGTGGGCTACGTAATACGTACCCTTTTAATAATTGCCACATCTGCTCACAGCTCGAAGATTTCGAAAGCTTTTGCTATCCATTATCGTAAATCTTACTTATGCGCGAAAACTAGTGAGTAAAAATTGTTGTGAGGCTGAGCTGAGAAACCAAGTGAAGTTATAGGATAATTTAACTGTGTAAGTAATTACATTTCGGTCCGCGAAAAAATATTCACAAATAGTGGTCCGTGGTCCAAAAAAGTTTGGGAAACCCTGCCTTAACCTACCTGAGGTATAAAACACCGACTGCCATCCGCAGGTTTTTGCCAGAAATCCCGAAAGAGGAAATATAAGGATGGCACCAACTGAAGAACCTTCAAATAAAATAGAGTATTATGCATTACATGAGTGCAAGATTACTTTTAAGAGCATGAACCCTATATGATTCTCTTTGACCCAGAAAAAAATAACAAAAACTCATAGCGTACACCGTCAGAGATATGGTCGGGGATGCCGTACTCCAAACATTGATATGTTAATAATCTTTAATATCAATGTAAGTTTTTATTCTGACATCAATACGATCCATAAGACATTTTTTATCGAAAAAAATTTTCGAAAATTTTAACACATATTTTAAAGCGATATCATACAGATAACTTTACGCCAGTTTTCAAGATAGCGGCAAACTTGTATTAGTATTAACATTGAAAACTCGTATTTGTATTATTACACTCATCCATAAAATATCAAAGCAACAATATTTGATAAAATTAACATTTCGTTGTTCACAAACGTTTCGGCAATACCTCATGCCATTATAAATAATAAATAATCGAACACGTTCGTAAACAAACAAAAAACAATAATGCCAGAAACAAACATACCCGCGAAATGAATGGAAGCCAATCTGCTTCGTTCGTTAGGTGGCGCCCAATCTCCCCATATTCCATGCATTATGGGGTACGACACTCCCTGGAACAAGGGTATATTGCTACAGCTTATTTATGCACAAGTTTAATGCTAACAATTTGCTGTTGTAATATATTACAAATAGGGATGGCCCACACTTAGTATTTTGTTCCGATGTGTTGGCCAAAAAATGCACATTGTTCGATTCTATACATGACTACCAGGTCAGTGTATCTAAGAAACGTTGACAAATTGGAACGTCCAAAGGTAATGCGCTTGACGTTATTAAACAAAGTTTTGCTTTGGAGATATTAATTGCCTTCAAATGCTCTTCAATATTTTCGGAGATATTTACCATTCAAGGTACTGTAGGATACTTTACGTGGATTGCAAACCATGACCGAAATTGGTAAGTAACCTGGCATTGAGACAGCACTAACAACAACCTTGTATCGCAAGAGTAATGCTACTACTTGGTGGGGAATATAGCTCCGATATTCTTGGGCTTCCTTAACCCCGTTCTACATGATTGATAGAATTACTTTGTATAGTTTTACAAAGAGGGTAAATCAACATTAGACAATTTCCGTTGTAATTCACTGCACGATAATGCGTTACAATATATTTCATGTATTTTCGTTGTTGAATGAAGAGTTAAATAGAAAAATGCGTTTCTAAAAGCTGCGACAGCGTTTATTACTTCTTAAACTAACATTGGGTTTAACGAGTGCCCAAGACTTAAAAATAAAAATCTCACTTCTCGTCAATGCTTAGGCAACGTGATCTAGTTTAAGATAAAAACAGGCAAAATACAGACTAATACCTACCGAGAAAAATCCGACAAGAAATCGCATCACAAAAATACCGACCAGTCCTCCGCTGGATGTTGCTAGGGGCGTCAAAATGGTTGCTAGGGAAGCGAGGAGAATGCAGATCCCCCAGACCCTTACCCTGCTATATCGACGACCCAACCACGCTCCTGGTGTCTAGTGATAAAAATATGATCAAGATGGACAATACAACGCCATTGAACATTCGTTATTTTGTTTGTGTTAAAAAAACACATAGGGGGGCGGTCATAGTTTCATAAATAACAAACATAGCACACATTTACATCACATTTATAGTGGATAGACTAACGAAAGTAAAGCACGCAGTTCGAAATTTATTTGCGTAATATCTCCGGATGTAAACCAGATAGCGATCAGAATTTTTTACACATCAATCAAAGCAATCTAAATTAGCCAGCATCAGGCTTTTATTGAAAGAGTAAGATTTTTATATTTATGAATATTATTTTTGCAGTTTAATCGTGCCAAAAGTGACTAACCTATGGTGCCTACGTGTCTTCTTTTGAAAAAGAGCATGGCCGCTAGTTATTCGGGGATAGGACATTAATATTCGTTTATTTTTTTTTTTTTTTAAATTAATAAACGTCCAAAATTCATTGCTTAAGTAATGTGTAAAAAATGATAATATTTGAAATGTGGCGTTCGCCAGAATATTATTAATATAAAGTATAGTGAAGTGCTATGAGCTTACATAAAAGCATACCAAATATAAAACATTGATATAAAAAATAAACTACAAATTTGTGGTGACACAAAGTGATGCGGTAAACACAGAAGTAAAAACAAAGTAAAAAAATAGGTTTTCTGAAGTTCGGAAGAATACATATATCACAACAAGTGAATATTAACTCGGTATATAGTTGCACATAGGAACAATAAGTTGACAGTCTGAGACTTTTAGCGGAGAACTATACATGAAAAGATTGGAATCTTACTTGCGTCACAGCGTATCCGTAAAAATAAGCGGCCAAAATTCGTCCCTGGTCACTTTCGTCCCAGATGAATTCACCACCACTTGTTATAACTGATGATGTGGTTGAATTGGCTGAAAACAAAGCACATAGTTAAAGCGACAAAACAAACAAACTAAGAATGTAAATTAGAAGTAACGATCTCAAACAACTGCTGTAGTAGCGTTTCAAACTGAACTTTGTATAGCCTCAAAATATACGTTAATATTACAAGACCACCTACAACATCCTAATTTGGAAAATTGACAATTTTAATTTCCAAATTTGCGTATGCATTAACATAGAGAAGCGTGTTGATTAGTTATTACAATAGTTTTTTTTCCAATTTTATAAAAAAATTGAAAAGCACAAATCAGAAATTTTTTTAATTTCGTTTCAACAATTTAAAGTCTTGATTTGAAACCTGACTAAATCTAATATTTGCAAATGTCGTATCTACAATGTCCAGTATTGTAATGCCAACATAAAGGTTGATTTGATTTACGCTTACTGTTTGATGTTAGTGCTGGTATTTAACTTGAAAAGTGACTTCGAACTTTACTTATTGTAAAACAAAAACTTGTCTAGCAAGTAATTTCAAAATGACAAGTCGTAGATAACGATTTAGTAAACTCACAAGTTGCCTTAAGGTGTGGGCAGGTATCTGCTACCGGTGTGCCGCTTTGATTTCCCGCCTGCTTTAAGTTGAGGTCTTGAACCGCCGTGTAGTTTACCATAGCCACGATAGCTGGACTAAGACACACTCTCAGCGAGTAGACTGTGAACATTCCCATGAAGCCCATCATGGCCAACGAGTAGCGGGCGGAAATGCAGTTTGGCCAACTCTGGAACAACATTCAACATCTGTAGTAAGAAATAGCTTTCTACTCTAAAAGCAACGTTTCTCAACCGGTAGGCCGCATTACTATGGTCAAATTAGCAAAATCGATCTTCAACTTTCTCAATTCTACCTAATTTACGACAATGATAAAGACAGAAGGAAATATTCGCATTTAGTAAGTCTATACAATATTCGATTTAAGTTTGGGTTAAATTAAACGCGCCGAATGTGAGTTTTAACAGTAGATTTCGACCAGGTTGGTTTAAAACAGTGTGCCTGAAACATTTTTAAATAAAACTTTAGTTCAAACCTCCGATAATGTAAGTCGATAACATAAGATCTATATCCTATCAAAATACAATGTATTTAAAACAAAGTATCTTAATACAGCCCCAGAGTAGATTTGATCTATTAGTCGAATAACTCACCCTAGGAAATATAGAACATCTACTTTTGTCTCCGGCGATCGCGTATTCATCTTTGATCTTCATATCAGTTTAGGTTGACAAAACTTTCAATTGCTTCTGCTAAAATCTAAACGCCGGCAAGAAGGTATAGTTAGATATCGTTCAACACTGATACAATTTGAGAAACGAGCAAACGTAAGTAAAGTCCCAAGTGTTGCGCAAGCGAGCAAATATAAGTGTGCCCAGAAATGTAAAACATGCAAAAGCAAATGAAGTCAGCTGTTGCGCAGACTAGCAGTTTGCCTGTAACGCTAACAATCTACCAGACTTTGAATTGGTGTTTTTAAATTTTTTTCGCGGCGGCCCAAATGTTATGCTTAAGTACATTAGCAATGCTTAGGCGACCCAATTAATTATCTTCACTGAAACTTTTTTGTCACTCAACATGTAACCTTATAGTGAAAACACGTAAATAAGACAACAGCAATATTGAATAAAGATTTAATTATTATGAACAAAAATACCTCCTTCTCTCGCAATTTCCTAAAATTTTGAAGCAATCTTACTGAGAACCTATCCTACTAAATATAACCATGTGAACTACTACAATCAACGATCAAGCCAACTCAAACAGCGACCTAATGTTGAGTTGCGACCCATAGGTTGAGAAACGCTACTTTAGTGAACTACGTTTCGAATGGCTGCAGTGAATACTTCAATGTAATTGAAAACGCTAAAATAACTTGTTGAATTTAAGTGTTACGATCGGTGACACCGTTTTCGCATCGCCACTTGACCGGGGTTGTCTGTAGAATATAGAGAGGCGAATAAATATCTGTGAATCATTTAGAAATAACGCTTTATATGCAACATCTTATTAATTTTTTATTTGTTTTAACACTACTACTTATTGCTGTAACACTAATAACGTCACAATTTGACGGTAGAATAAAGCTTATATAAAGTCATTAGCACCCGTTTCGTTCCTTACATTTATCTTTTTTTACTGCTTAACATTGACGTTTGCAATCCTTTTATGTGTTTGCGAAGCTAAAATGTGTCTCGTCAAACAGCTGTGTATGCCGTAAAATGGACCATTGAAAAACGGTTGAAGTATCTTCAATCAAGTTGGTCGAACTGCAGTTATTAACGTTAAGCACTCCTAAAACCTGTGAAGACTTGAATTCCGGTAACCCAACGTTATAAAAGAATATAAGAAAAAGACAAACGCTGTAGCCAGCAAACGCTCATGACGCAGGAAAGACGTTCTCCCCAAACGTTTACAAACCGCCACATTGTCTTCCATCGGAATGGTTGCCAGGAAAGCGAGGAGAATACAGAATACCCAGACCCTTACCTTGCTGTAACGTCGACCCAACCATGCTCCAGGGGTCTATGGAAAAAATTACACTTGTTTGGGCAAAATATGTTGTTCTGTTTTATGATTGCAAAAGAACAATCTAGAAACAAAATTTAGTAATACTGTTAAAGACCCTGCTTGCATCATTAATCGTCAGACTCGGTGAGTGTGTGATGGCTTTCCGATGTGTAAGCCGTAATCGTTGGTCAAAAAGCAACTTCAGAAGGGCTAGATTACAGTTGGTAACACGTGTGTGCATATTTTATTGAATAAGGTTATTGTACTCTAGACCCCTTTCAATATGAAGTTGCTTATATTAAAAAAAAGTAGCAAGCGTTGGTGTATGGTTGTTTCTCGACTCGCTTATTTCTGAGCCTGCATAGCTCATTTGGTAGAGTGACGGCCCCGGTATGACCATAGGACGTGAGTGCGAACGTCATTGCAGGCTTGTTGTTTTTCTAGTCTGCTCTGCTTGCATCATTGATCGACAGATTCGGCGAATCCGCAATGGCTTTTCATTTCAGTGTACTGTTAAAGACATTATGTACTCAGTCGTTTAACAGCATGAAGTTAAACCTGGATCCAGCTCGGTGACGTAATACCAACCTACCTGCGTTAAAACGTATCCGTAAACAAATGTGGCCAAAATACGGCTTTGGTCCCTTTCGTTCCAAATAAATTCACCGTCACTAGAGGGCATTATTGTGGATGTCGCGTTGAAGTCTAAAAGCGAGAACGAAAAAAAGGAAAACAAAACACTGGTAATAATAACAAACACGATAAGAGATGTACCAATAAGGCAAAATAACAAAACGTGGTAACGTGCTTCGAAATCAGAAAAAATTTTGGACGCTCACGTATGTTACAGGTTTTAGGAGAACTACATTATCTATACATTACTAACGACACGAAAGTGTTTTATGTTCGCTGTAATACTGTATATCAAGTTTGCGTGTGAGTTCGCAATCAAAAATTAAACATGTCTTGAAAAAAAAAATTGTTGCAGCATAAAAGGGATATTTTGCACTTTAACAATCTGCAATTTTAAGTGCGATGTAGACTACGATACTGCGGTGGTTTAGGTCAGTGGTTCCCGACCGGGGTAAATACCCCACTAGGGGGAATTTTTTTAATTTGCAGCGTAGAATTTGCTTCCCAATATTAATCTCTTACTGGTTGTCTGTGCTATATGTTATTGCTGCATTTGCCATGGAGCTGAGAAAAAATAAAGTTCACGTTTAGTGGCTATAGAGCTTGTAATCGGGAGTTTAATTTCTGTTCTAATAATTACATTAAAATATTAATGTAAACGATATTTTAGCAGTCTAAAATTGCAGGGGAAATTATATTTGAATATCGACTGAAATGGTGCACAGAAAAAATAGAAAGATTGGGAATCACTGGTTTCCGTGAAGTGCCCGTAAGTTACCGTTTCGTTATAGTCTGTTATTGTGACTGTTGCTACCTGGACAGGACACTAAGCTAACTTGAAAATGATTTGTTTCGTAGGTCATTTCAAGTTTAACACTAGAACGACCAGAAAAAAAGTTTACCTCCAACAACCGGTGACACCCTCCTCAAACATGTACTTTTTCATTAAGTTTGTTAAAAAACTCAACAAAAAATGCTTTCGGAATAAGTTCAGGATGTATTTGGCGTGTTCAGCTGTCAAAAAGGAGCAAGACTACAACTAGTCGACTTTATATTTTTAGATAATTAGCGACAAGAAGCAATAAACAACATTTTTAATGTGGATCTTATATAATATGCTAACTACGTCGAAAAAAGTTCATTTACTTCCTATATAAAATATAATATACTGTGAAAGTTTAAATCAAGCCCACGTGAATTAATTTATGGCAGGCATTCTGTAAGCTTCCAATCACCTTTACTTCAAACTTCACAAGTTGGCCTGCTGTAGTGGCTCCAACATGTAACGGTATTGTTTTTCCAACATTGTCCCACACACTTCCTTCGCTTACCATATGGCCTTCTCTGTACTGTGTAAACTTCTCTCTGGACTACCAGTTACCGCTTCACCAAGTACTCATCTATCATCCCCTTAATAAGCTGTGTATGAAGCTGCGTTGGCTGATATTGCTACCGGAAGACTTTCTGTACAGCATTCACCAGTTTAGTGTTGCTATGTCCAAAAAAATTAAGGAAACCTGCTCTTCATCGGAAACAGCTGTTTATTCGCTGTCAACTTCATTCCGGACTGTAGTTTCTCATGTAATTAGAGCAGGGCTGCCACTCTAAATTTTCATTTTTCCCTACCACACATGCAAGTTTTCCCCTACGTTTTCCCTACGCTATGGCGGGTTGATCTAGGGACTCTATAACGTCTCTATTGACGTAAGTAGGCTAAAAACAAAATGGGAAGAAGCAATTTGCCTGGCAACCTGTTGCCGTTCTTCAATTTTGAAGTTATTTTTTTTAATTTTCTATTTTTAGAAAAATGAGCCGGTCTCCAAAATTCGAAGTTGAAAGTTCGGTAAACGGCTAATGCCTTCTTCCGCACAATATTATCTCGTTGTGGTAAGATTCAGACCAGTGCCGAAGTTTTTCAATTCGTTTATCGAACTTCAAAATTCGCACTACTGTACTGTAACTGGATCTGCAAAATTACATACGATTCATTGCTAAAGCCCGTAAACGAACTTTAAAATTTGTACTACTGTAAACGACTTCAGCAATAAATCGTTAGGCAATTATGCGATCCGGTTACAGTAGTGCGAAGTTCGGTAAAGAGGCGAGCTGGGAAATTAGCCTGTTTCAACAAAAAGGAAATAGACAAAAACAGTAAAAATGATGCGGAATGACGGATATTTGCTATGACATTTAGATAGGAGTAAATTTATACAAAAAAACATGAAGCCCAAAAACAATCTCAGCACGCCAAGTTCGCCCAAGTTGAAACGGGGTTCCAGTTGGGCTGGATTATATTCTCTAATTGTTGTTATGGCGCTTAGTGTTTGGGTGAGGACGTGTTAAATTTTAATGTTTAAAAATATTGCTTAACCTAACCGAACCCAAACGCTAACCCGCACTCTAACCCAAATATATACCTTGTGGCAGGATTTCAGACGGGCGTCACCGTTGCTATTTAAAAAGGGTAAAAAGGCATAATATCATTAACCTGTATGATGCAATTTTAAATAAGTCGTCCTAAAAAATAAGAAAATCTTAAACTTAAAACAAATAACAAGCTGTATAATTCAATAGTAGGCCTACTTGGTAAATAACTCCATTGTAAGTGTCTGATCCCCATCATTTTCTTTTTTACCAAAATACCCTACTTTTCCCTTCAAAGTACAATTTATCCCGTAGGTATTCCCTACTCCCTACTTTAGGCGTAAATACCCTACCGTAGGGTAATATCCCTACGAGTGGCAGCCTTGAATTAGAGACCAATGCTTCCATAAGCTCACGAATGTGAATAAACTCATCAGCCACCAATCTCTGACTTCGAAAATCTTTGTTGCCAGTGTTGTCTGTACAAAACCTATATTGAAAAGAGAATACTGTTATTACAACTAAAATGATTCTTTACGCTTTGGCTTCGTATTTTTTTACTGGCTGGAATTGTTCTTGCTGCTTTAAACGCTGGCAATTGTAACTTATGTTATCTGCAGTTCCAATTAAGTACATCCGCTCGCAGGAACCTTTTTTCAATAAACATTTTCAAGCAAAGCACGGTATCAACTAATTTTATTTAGGAAAGAAAAGTACGTGCACTTAACTCGCAATCATTTTTTTTATAATAAACATCTGGAAAGTGCTCGGAGGGGCTATAGGCTTTAGATTGCGGCTACTCGAGTCTTATCTATCCAATAATGTAGCCCCGAATTGAACGTTGATACCTTATTAACACAGCTGTACCTGTTCAACACCTGAATGTGATAATTAATGCTCCGACTACAGAAACTCACAATGATAACAATTGCGTCACACCCTTATAGGTTATGCTTCAATTTACTTGGCAGTCACATATAATTATGTTGTCAAACATAACTTAAAGAAAGCATTTTGATCTGTAAGTTGTGTGACTAAAACCTATCAACACTGGACGATAGCAAATATTGAAATATATTGAAAGATGCTTTTCTATTGGAGGGCTGCTGTTACAATTACATATGGATAGAGAGATTGGAATTTATTTTGAAACAACGGCATGTACATGCAAAAAATAAATATAAAATAAGCGTTCGTAGTTCCCAGGGGGCGGCAAAACACTGTTTAAGTCATTTGGCCATCTGCCCTTGGCTGTGATTCAAAGCGTGTTGAGCACTTTTTGAAAAACAAGGGCGAAACAAAATACATTACATAAATAATAATTAGGCTATACAAATTACAAACAAAACTACAACATAAAAAATACATACATTATACTATATAATTTTACACTTTGAATTACACAGGGTTTGTTTTGTCCTCGTAGTAAGAGTTCAAAAACTTTAGTTTAATTTCCTTAACACTCTAAAATTTGACCATATTTTGCTTCTAAGCCACTAATGTTTTTTCGTTCTGCATTTTTGGAATCACCGACTTCAGCATTGTATAATAGGAATTTAAGTTTTCTAAAGGAATTTGCCAATGTTTCTGGTAATTTGTTGTTTTAGAATTATGCGTTATTGGCAGTATTTCCAATTAGGTTAGTTCGTACATTTTATTATTAAGTAGTTATGGTATATAACGTAACAAATTTAAGGAAACATTTTTTTTAAAATTTTCACGAAACGTAATCGGGTTTCGTGGGCTGAAAAAGGACAAACACCGGGCTACAAGTTACTGCTGGTTTAGGTGATTTTTTGGCGCATATGTATGCATGTAGTTGCGGTCGATAAAGTCGCCCACCGTCATTCCGCGCAACTCTTCAGCACTGAACTTCAGCGATGTGCTGTCGTCAACGTCAAGGGCAGTCGGGTCCATGACGTTGTCAGAAATCACTACGTCACTGTCCGCGTGGGCCAGGAAGGCCAGAGACCGTCGACAAGCGTTGCGCTGCTTAGGGTCGGACGGGGTCAGAATCCGATGGGGCTTGGAAACAAGTAAGATTAAGAAAAAAAGCTCACTTTAGTAAAGGTTTGCGTCAAAGTTAAATTTCATCAACTTTGCACCAGGACAACAGAGTCGGTTTGTTTTGCTGAAGTCAAACTCGTGACTCGAGACTCGAGTAAGACCTCGTAAAACTACCCGAGTCCCGAGTCTGACATGCCCATGCGCAGGGCCAAAAATTGTAAGGGCGGAATGACATATGGTGGATATTAAATAGCGTTGATATTTTGCTAGCAAACAAAAACCATTTTGTGCGGTGAGAAGATAATTCGTCTCATATAAAACGTAGAAATATTATGAGATTTTCTCTAATCGACTCGGACAATGCAAACTGCAACGCCTAAAATTGCAGTAAGGAAAGTTTGGCGTTATGATTTGCAACAAGGTAAATGCATTGCATATCCTTTAAACTTATTACGCGTTTTTTCGATGCATGTTTATTATGGCTCTTACAACATTTTCGTCAAAATTAGCTTGAAAAACTCTAATACATCGAGTCAAGCAATGTGCAATTTCTTTTTATCCCAATCTAAGTAATTTTTCCTTAATTGAAGTTTAGTCAATTTAAAACAAAATAAACACAAACCATTTTTTGCGCTTCGCTAGATTAAGAATTGACTTTAGTATATTTTCACTTTTTTACTGACTTGTAATCGAAAAATAGCGAAAAGAACTTGGACTATTCGTTGCTTATAAGTTTATCGCTTCATTAAAAAAAATTAAAGTTCAAGTTGGAGGACCAACCTTAAAATAGCAGGCCAAAACCAAATTTATTTATTTTTTGTTGTATCGTCATGATGGAAGTGTCTATATTTGCATTATTTTTATTCTTACTTAATCGAACTTTATTTCCAAATAAATTGACCGGTATACTACATTTTGTGTTTGGTTGTGTTCTTTTTAGTAAAGTCAATATTAGAGGTTTTAAGCAAGCATGTACGTCAGCGACTTTGTGATAAATTTTACCCAAACTAGTCATAGTCTCGCGGATTTAAACAGAGCGATTACTAAAACCTTCCATAGAACTGACTGATATATGCCATTTCACCAATCTAGGAAAAAAAGTGCATCCTGTCAAGTGTCGCGCTTAGAGCACCCAAATGAATGATCCGCGCCACAGAATCATTTTTGCCATGAAGCGATGCAGAATCGCGTATGCCCCTTTTTACGTTACACAGAAAGGTAATTTCCAACATTGGTTAGCACTTAATAACAATCAATATAATTTGCTACCATTTCGTACCTTTTTGTAACAATTGATAACAATTAATTTACGCAGTATACGTGCCACTTCTTACTACTTGTGTGTTAACCGAGTACCGTTCACAGTAACTAAATTCGAAATTCGAAATTTAAGTTTTTTTTGTTGGTTTCTTGCGAAAAATCAGGGTTGACATGAGTTTTCCATTATTTTAGTACTATAGTTTACCCGTCCCAATGATAACCTATTTGTTAAGCTAAAAAAGATTTATTTACCATTTTGTCACTGTTGTAAATTATAATGTCGTCCCATAATTTAATACTGGCCTTATCGTTAATATTCCGATTTTTGCTGGTCGATCTGTATTTCTATAGTACGTGTGTTTAAATAAGTGGAACGAATACTTCTGGCTTTATTTCGGCGTTTAAACACGGATTAATGTCAAAGCCTTGGCAAGTGGATTACAGTTGCTGTTAGGTATTGGAAAAGCACTCACAGTGGATCGTAGTCTTCCGTTGGTCCAAAACTGCAACAAGTCTCCAACATTGACAACAACTGTGCCAGGGATGGGCGTCGCCTCAATAAAACGTCCCTCTTTCGTTTTTACCTGCGTAAAAACATAAGATTGGACAAGGGTTATGAAAGGCTGTGTAGAAATCTCCACTGTTTTTGATTTTTCTGAAAAGGTCGTTTCATTACTTACGCTGTTGATGTACATTGTCAACGTTTTTGTAATTTATAATATTTTGGTAACATATAAGAGCATATAGTCAAAATAATTTTTGGTGAAAACATTGTACATCAAAGGTCACGAAAGCATTTTGAACGAGTAGTAATTTGGACAAAGTGCACCGCGCTTGATACATTACCAAACATGCTGAGCGTAAGTTTGTTTCAGGGGGTCAAACCGAACCCCAACCTGTCAAAAAGTTTGTTAACTCCAGCATGACGTCACAACTTGTTTTTAAGTTTAAGTTATGCTTTTGAGAGTTAAAGTTATACTAAAAAATAGTATTTAGTTAATTAAAAGTTACTTGTTTTTATAATACAAAAGATAAATACGATTTACAATTCAATATTTATTTTCTACATTTATTGACCCGCCTTTTTAGGTGTAACGGAACGTTATGAACCGGTAATGAATGGATAGTTCAAGGCTGTTGGATTGTGCTATATTTTGACGGGCTTTAGGACGCAACCGACCCGTCAGAAATTAGTGCAGTTCTAAGCAAAATAGTCTACGACAATAAGTGCTTCTAAAGGATCAATAAATTTGACATGTTGACTTTGAGGTCTTGGACAATGCACTACATTGACTTGTGAAATTTACAGCGAATAATTTCAATTTACTTACGCTGGGAGTTTACCTTAAGGTTAGTGCATTGCTACGACCTCAAGGTCTAAAAGTTAAACTTTTCTGCCATTGGATGCCATAATTGTCGTAGACCTTTTCGCTTAGCAATGAACAATTTCTAACTGATCGGGTGGCGGACGCCATATACACAGTTTAATCATTCTGGGAGCTTTGTCACACGCACGTAACGGTAGACATAAACTCAAACACTCGAACATTTACACACGCACACACACACATGAGCACACGTACCCTCAATGCCTCTTTCTCCTATATTTACCTGCAGGCCACCGACGTTGTCCTGAAATACAAAGGACAGCACTGCGTTGCAGTCGGTGTGCTCTCCAAGTCGCACTTGACCTTCAGGCAGGTCGCCTTGGATGGCAGGATAGCGCAAACATCGCAGAAATGAGGTGTTACCTTTTCTGAGCATTTTGGAGCACAAGCTTGGCAAAAATCTTGGGCCCTTTGCGCAAAGCATTCCGTAAAAAGGGTTACCTTTGCATTTCAAATCCAACTTTATTACATAACTATAGGTAAAGTTTTTGTTTTCATAACTTGGATTTTAATATGTTCACATACAGTCGAATATAATTGAAACATAGCTAATTTTGTACTAGTTTTTGGTAAATTATGTAGCAAAAAGGTCTGCATCAACAAGAAATTAAAATTTGGTTCATTATAGGATTTTTGTATTTGCAATCAATACTAGTAAGTCCATGGTAAATTAACTTTATTTTTCAGTTTCTGTTATGTGCTCCAAGCGGGACTAGACCCCTAAACTTAACAACAAGAAAAACAGAATCAGTTGTAAACTGTATTTAACCTGCGCAGCAACTGACCGCGACATTTAGGCTGCTACTCTTACCACGCATTTATCATGCGAGAATTACGCTACTGATCGTTATGTACGTAACATATGGTGAGTTCGCTATTGTGTACTCGACTGGCTAACTCCAGTACTTCAGTTAACGGTAATAGTGTTTTTTGAAATTTTTTCACCTCTATATTAAACGTGAAACGGTTGACATGCAGTGTAGAGTTTTCTATAATGAATAAACCCCGTTACAAAATTGGTGTTTGAAGTGTTTGACGACCCGCCAGACGTTGCTAGGTTCGCATCAAAAAATTGTTGTCGAACGATTCTACGAAAGTTGCCATTCGTGTTCGAAGAACCTAAGTCTTGTACGATTATGTTAAGCAGATGTCGCAACCACCGTCCCACGGCCGGGTACCGGTCCGCGATGAGTTTGTAACCGGTCCGTAGGTATATACTTTATTAGGTGTCAGCCTATCGTTCGCACATTATCATATTGCCATTATTTTACGGTTTTCGCTGACGTATAGCGTTGTCATATTACGTTCTTTTAAAACTTGCTACGCAAATACAAGCGCAAGGATTTTAATTCATCAAAACTCTATTAATTTCGGAACACTATATATACGGATTTGTTCATAAGTTTAATCATATCACTGGTGATGGCACGAGCATTTTCCGAAACGTTTGAACAATAAAGCATGTAGCTTTTCACGTCTATTTGGGCCGTTAATTTCATCATTAAATCTACTAATTTCATTAATGGACAATTATTATTTTTTGAAGTCCGGTCAGTTTTAACACTTTACTTTTAATAAATTTTAATTGTGTATAGTTTTACTGTAGTGGTATAGTGCGATTTTTTATTTGTTTAATGTACCTAAATACATGGGTACACTATGCACGGATGTAGCTTGATTATGAATTGACAATCCAAAAAGGTCGAGTAGATCGACATAATCTTAAGTTTCGTTACGAACTTGTATCATCTTCAGTTCGTCTTGTGTGATCTTCAGTTTTCAGTTAAGTTCGTATCAAAGCGTCTTAATCAAGATGTTTTCGATCTACTCGACCTTTTTCGCTTTGCAAATCATAATCAAGCTACATTACAGATGCGTGGGCATTTATTATGTCCCAAAGTCCAGTAACTTCAGTTTTATACCGATCCGCAGTGCAAACAGGTTTGCTGATCCCTGGTATAAAGTATCGTATAACCTCAAACAAAGTTTGTTTGATTGCTACTCAAGACACATGTCAAGGAAGGCGGTTTTGATTATTGTGTTAATAATTAATTAAACTGCACCTCTGCTGTACTTTATATTTATTTAACCCAATTTTAACCATTGTTTGTAGTTTTCTTAGACCAAAATCTGTTTTTTAGATTTCCCCCAAACACGTATAAATGATTTTGGAAAAAACAAAAGTTATGTGAAAAGAAAAGAAGGTTATGTGAAAAAAAGTTTGAAACATAAAAAAACAGTGCGTATATCATTTAAAAATTCCTAAGTGGAGATATGTTGCTTACGTTACAATGGTATATTGCAAAGCAGTTAAATTTGAATATAATTCTATTATTTAGCAGAAATTGCGTTTTTTAGGGTTTAGTGAACGAGGATCTGTAGTCTAGAGAAAAAGCTGTAATAAAAGTACATAAGGGATGCGCCATAAATTGTATTGTTTAACTGTGTTTAGGTTGTAATTTAAAAAGTGCGAGTATACTTTGGATGTTATGAAAATATTTTCGGATTCCTGCAAACATACCTGAAAGTCGAAAAGTATTTGAGCAAAGCGGTAAAAATGTTTTTTTTAATTTCGTCATGATATCTTGCCATTGTATAGTGCCCAGATTAGAAAAAGGCAGCGGATCATATGATGTAGGTTACCGACCCCTCATTTAAATGAACGGAATAGTTGTTTATAACTAGACATACAGAAAATGATTGTGTTAAAGATAGCAACAATGTATTTTGTTCTTGCTGAACTTCCATCATGCAATTCATGACATTTACCCCTTGAATGTAATTTTACCGTATAGATCAAGAAGTCCAGCTGCATATTTCTTACCTCAAGGCCAAGAAATAGCGACAAGGCTTCAAGCAGTCGCATTGCCAATAATCTGCATTGGGTCATGAATGAAATAACAGCTTTTGAAAATCCTGGCGTTACTTCGTCCGGTAACGGTTGAGCGTCTGGTCCTTCTATCGCTCTTATATCGTAGCTCTCTTTGTAATCGCCTGGTTTGTTGGTGTCAAACCTAATTAAAAACGGGTGGCTAGGTTAAGTTTAGTAAACAAGTAAAATACTGGACTAAGCGACGTAAGTTGGGGTTTATAATCAGAATTGCTAAAGAAACAATGCGAACTCTGGGCTGGGCGGCAACCCACGGCCCGCGGGCCAAATTCGACCGGCAAACGCAAATCATCCGGCACGCGACCAATTTTACAAACTGGGTACGAGGCTATTTCTCATATTGTTTGGGCTATTTCAACTTTTTCAAAGTTTCTTGCACTTAAATCACGTTCCTAAACGAGTATGGCCTGTAGTTACTAGTTGGAGACTTCATTTTGCGGTTGTTATATTGAGATGCGTAAAGTCTATACGCAGTTAACATTAAGTTCCTGCGATACGTTTTTGATTTTGTTATTGGCCCGCGACTGTAATAAGGTTGCCCACCCCTGGTATATCGGAACGTATTTTTTTTAATAAGTTTTGATTTATGTGCCATATTCGCATCACTATTTAATGCTAAGCCCTGTTAAACACATAACGTGTGTCCGAGTGTTTAATTGTTCAAACATTGATAAAAAAACGATTTGCTTTTGTAACATATCTACTGAGGGTACACAGTAGCACAACGTTACATTTTTATTTGAAATACTGTCAAGATATAGTACAAACACATGAATACTTAAAAACCTATTCAATGAAACATGCACACATATGTGTGTTAATAACTGAGATCTAGCCCTTCTGAAGCTGCTGTTTGACCAACGATTACGGCTTACGTATAATTAGTACACCGAAAGCCATTGCAGACTCGCCAAATATGTTGATCTATTAAGCAAGCAGAGCAGACTAGAAAAACAACTAGCCTGCAGTGAGGTTTGAACTCACGACCTCCTGTCAAGCCGGGGCCGTCGCTCTACCAACTGAGCTATGCAGGCTCAGAGAGGAGCGAGTCGAGAAACAACCATACGCCAATGCTTGCTTAATCTGTTAGTACAAGCAACCTCATTGAAGGGGATCCAAGTACCATATCATTTATTCAATGAAACATGCACACATATGTGTGCATATTTTGTTTTCTCGACTCGCTTTCTTCAGAGCCGGCATAGCTCAGTTGGTAGAGCGACGGCCCCGGCTTGACAGGAGGTCGTGAGTTCGAACCTCACTGCAGTTTTCTAGCCTGCCCTGCTTGCATCATAGATCAACAGATTTGGTGAGTCTGCAATGGCTTTCGGTGTACTACTTAAAAACCAGTCATTATTAAAAATGCATTTATTAGGAAATAATCTGTTCCATCTGGTAAATAAGCGTCGATCTAACAAGTTACCAAGCTGTCTTACGCTTCAAGTCCCAATGCACAATAACCGTAAAAATTTTCTGGCGTGAAGGCGTATTTCACTTTTTGTTCGTGCGGCTTGTCGTAGAAGTCGGCGGACAGACGGTTCACATCGTCCATTTTCGAACTGGAAAATATAAATTAATGAAAAAGAATGTCTGTCAGGGCAAAAATTAGGTCATGGGGGGCTGGACTCGATGGCCTAAAATAATTTTTGCTGTCCATGTGCCATTTTCTGTGCTATTGCTTTCAATGTTTTCAATAAATCTGCACAAATTTAAATTAAATTGAAAACTCTAGGTCCTAAAATCGCGGGATTCGTGTTATCAAGATGTTTTACTTTAAATGACAACAAAATGTAGTTAATCAAGGGCATATCTAGACGGGACATCAATTGTTATTATTTTGCTTATTGATATTGCTGTATAATATTTTGGTGATGTTCGAAAATACACAAACAAACTCAAACAAAATATTTTTAGAACTATGTGCAAATTTTTTACAATTATCTTGCGGCAAAAAACAAAAAAAAAGTAATTTGCCATGTGGTACATTTAAAACTTTATGAGTTATTCAGCAACAACTATCTATGTATAGAAAATTTAGAGCCTATAGTTCGCCGTGTATTTTAGTTCAGAACTAAAAAGACTCGACCAATCGCAACAAAGTTATAGTTTAGGGGTTGCTAAACCTTGAACATCAACATCTAAAAAACACTTCACACCAAGATTTAGTGCTAATTTTACAACACAGATATTTTGGTATTACGTTCCAGTCAAGCTTGATCCCAAAGGATCCATTTAAGTCCAAGTTGACTGACCTGGCAATTCCGAAGTTTGTTAAATACACGAAACCGATTTCTTCAAAAGCCTTGCAAACTTTTTCGCCGACCAATCTCAAATCAGCTTTGGTCGTCTCGGCACGGTGCACTCCCAAGGTTTCAAAATCAACCACTGGAATCTCCGACATAATATAGTGTGATGCTACAAATCACCTATACAGCAAGCTCTATACGTTTGTCTAAAATCAAAACTGTTCACTGCTTGCCAAAAAAAAAAACAGAAAAAAGAACCAACCAAATATCATAAAAAACTTATACCAATAGTCCTTATGAGTAGTTATAATTACCACAGCTAGTTATATTGTAAGCTGCAAGCAATTGTGTGTGACTATTAAGTGAAAGTAAACTCCTTATAAGTTTTGGAACAGGAAATACACCATTAAGCAAGTTTGAATTTTTTTCTTAAGTTTAAGGTAATTTTTCTTACGTTTTTCTCAATTATAAAGCTAATTTAAAAAACAAATATTATCATTTAATTATTTTAGTTTTGCTATAGCCCTCGAAACTAGATCATTGCAACCTGTACACGTTTATTTGCGGCTGTTTGCTCTGGTCTAATTGTAATCCACTTAAATGGTTTTAACATATTTACTACGGGGTGTCCGATAATATCAGGTAAGAGACGATACACTATACCAAATGGTAGTATCGGTACTCGTCCGATACTATAGGTTGTTATTGGTGTTCCAACTTATAAAGCAGTTTCAGCCATTACTTGCGATCCAACGCAATGATTTTACTTTAAAAAGTAAATTAGAAAACAATAAATTAGAAACTGTATGGGCAACAAAACTTCTTCAGCTAACGCAAATTTATCTTGACAAAACTATACCTTTGAACTTTTTAATCTCATCAATTTTGCTCGTTTTGTCATAATAATGACGTCATTTGGCATCGTCGCCAAGTTAGCGGGCGTGTAACGTTTAAAGTCCACTGTACGGTTAGGGCAAACACAGGCCAAAGTCACTCATGCCGCAACATATGTCGGGTTGTCGCACAATAACATTCTTGCCCTAATTCTGGGGTACCTGATCTGCTGTCGCACGGCCGCATGTGTCCGTTAACTGTAACTCTTGTGGACGTACACGTGTTAAGAAAAAATACAAGTGTTGGCGACCGAACGTTGATACACACTTGTCCTACCTAATGCGCAAAGTGAAATTTTAAAACAGGAATAACATTTTTATGTTATATGCGTGGCAGACATCAGTCTCCTATTGTTGGTCATCAGATGGCCAAAAGAATTGTGACTATGAGCATGGGTGGATCCAGGGGGCATCTGGTCATGCCCCCCTAAAAATGTCTACTATGTAAATAAAAAGTATCATTTTTGCATATATATTTTTTTTTTAAGTAAATCCGTTCATATCAAGGCGCTATAATATTATAGCTACTACAAGCACCTCGTTACTAACACAATTTATGAAGTCCAACATTTCTGTTATATTAGAACTTGAATGCCGGTATTTTCAACAATATCTGATTCTTTCTATGTGTCCATTTCGTTTGAATTGAAAGTTTTGCCCATTTAAA
The DNA here is from genome assembly GCF_963924565.1 of Ascidiella aspersa. Taxonomy (NCBI): domain Eukaryota; kingdom Metazoa; phylum Chordata; class Ascidiacea; order Phlebobranchia; family Ascidiidae; genus Ascidiella; species Ascidiella aspersa. The sequence continues at coordinate 5,908,103 of NC_139449.1, forward strand.
TCCAATAATCGGATTTTTTCGCAAAAAAATAAAGACGCACTGACGGCTTACGAATTACACATTACAAGGTAGCACTGCTGTCCTGTGGACATTTTATTATTTGTTGGTATAATTCTAAACTAAGTTTTAAAACCCAACGGCATTAAAACAAACAACACGGAGATGTTACCCGTTAACACGGCTTTACTAAATGATTCTATGGCCAAGAGATGTATACAAAAGGGAATCGAATAGTAACTGAACCTGAACTGGACAAATGGCTCAACTGAGTCAACTAACATAATGTAACGGACAGAAGCTATTTTGCTGCTCGTTAGTACTGGACCCAAGACCGTTAGTACTAGAAACTCGCCCTTTCGCTATCGCCGTAATTTAATTGCCGTTTTGATGTAATTCAATAAACACAGATAGGTTTAATACATTGCTGTGGCTAAGCTGTTGTTGTACCACCCAAACTTAGCAATTGAAATCGGATTCAATGTTCGCGTAAACCAGATCAGACTCTACAAACAGAGAACAGCCCTGCACTGGCATAGCAAATATAGCTTACTCGGGCTTACTAAATATAGCTTACTTACCTTTCTTCTTTGTTCGACTTTACGAAAAGTCGCACTAAACCGAGACACGATACAAAAGCCAATAGTAAATCAAATCGGCAGCACAGGAATGTAGTTAAATCCAAACAAACTTCTGATTCTGTGTAGCACTAGCACATGTTTATTTCAACAGGGAGACAAGACCACCGTTCTATCTGAACTCCACTAAATCGAACCTAAACAAACTTTCATTGCATTTTAAAGGGCATGCTGTCAGGTAGCTTATAAATTTATTATTGTACATTCGAAAAATTTAGCTTAACTCCGCTTTCAATAAAACAGCTTACAGCGCCGTAAAACGCGACTTGCAAGAAAGGACCAAAAGCTAGCCATCACACAGGGGTCAGCGCACAAATGTAACGGCAAAATTGTTGGGATGAAAATTCGCGATAATACGCATAATAAATGCTGAATATGAAATATTTTCAAATTTGATATTTTTAAATTTTTTTTCTTCGATACCATTATAAGGTTTGTAGAAGTGTCTTACTTTCGCTCGATTGCGAATTGAATTGGGCAAGTGACAGGCGTTTAAAAATGACCGCGATCGACTGTAAATATTAGTATCGGTTATCGACGATAAAAGCCGATATCCTCAAATTTTACTAAATTTTACCAAAATTTGTAAAAATTCTTACAGGTCATGTTTGGCACCGTTGGAAAGGTGTGATCAAGCGCTACACGAATTATGTGGTCTCTTGGTGTGTAAATTATTTTTTTAGAAAAATTTTGGCGAATATTAATATTGAATATTAATGTTTTTTTAATTTGTAATATATTTTTTTATTTTAGAAAATATAGAGCGTTCTTATAGTTGTGGTGAAATTATATATATTTTTTTTACATTTGTGCGCTGACCTCTGTTTGATGGCTAGCTTTTGGTCAAGAAAGGCGTGCATTTGTTGTATATAGTTCTTATCAGGCAGCCGTGTGGCGCTATACAGCACAAGGGCGAAACTACTATTTTTTTATGCAACCAAAGCGTATATCTAGCCACCGTAGCTGTTTGGGGAATGCCCTAATGTTTATTGGGACTATTGTTAAGTCCCTATGACTTATATCTGATTCCTATCAGAAGGTTACTTAGATTTACCAGTCCAATTTATTAACACTCGAAAGGGTTACAGCACAGCTTGTAGAACGCCCAGAAGTCGACTGGCCACAGACATAACGCGAAAGCATTTGCGAGAGAGTGAGAGTAAAAAGAAACAAAGGCAGGGAGAGCACGAACAAATAATGCGAAGCGAGGAATAGAAAAAGGACACGACTCTGTTTACGTCACAGCGATAATATTATAATTACCTAGACCCGTTATCAGGTTTGCCATACCGTCCTTATTTCTAAGATTTGTCCTTCTTTTAAAGGGCCAGGTCTTAGAAAACTGAAATGTCCTTAGTTTTAAGAAATGTCCTTATTTTCGACTTACGTCCTTATTTTGTCTTTTTTTTTAACAACTATAGAACTTCGATCGTTTTCCTCTGGTAAACGGTGTTGAATAATATTCAAAAATTATGCTTTTGCGCCGAAATTTTATGGCATCATCAATTAAAATGTAGTTCCGTGGCGTGTAAGTCTCAGGATTATGTGTCAGATTTTAAAAATAGCGTTCTTCAAGCAACTTTAATAGGAGTAGACCAAAAAACAAACCATAAACCTTGATAAATTACTGGAGCAGATTGTTTCTGGCAAAAAGTATGGAATGTGATATGGCACGGCTCGTATAAATACAATGTATGTCCAAAAACGTTTTTTTAAATGCTAATCTAATTTTTCGGTTGTCCTTATTTTTTGGCCATGTCGTGCCCGTCATTACACCTCTATGGATGTTAAACCAAAATAAACATTACGCTTTGCCGAAGTTTACATTTTACGCTTAAAGTAGTATGTGTTAACATTCGACGAAACATTAAAAAAACCGGAGACTTCGTTAACAATTACCACTTACTTTGAGACAAAACGCAAACATCCATTGAGAAGGGACGAAAAGTAACAAGGTTTTGTATAATAAGAATATAGGTTGAACAGTGAATGAAATGGCAAACAACAAATTAAAAAAATAGGTTGTTTAAGTTTTGATGAGGCATATAAGGGGCGCCTATTTAATGAGGGATAAATTACTGTAAAGCTTGGAAGCGTATATAAGCCGCATAACTACAAGGATTGATTGTAATAATACTGAAGTTTGGAATTGCATTGGATAACATTTTCTACTGCGTTTCATCCCATTTAGCCTAATATGCGCTTGTGGACAAAATGAAATCCGTGGTCCGTAGTTTAGTGAACCCCAATGCAATTCACCGTGAATTACCGATCGCCACCAGGGAACAATTTTTTCCTTAGTCACTTTTTTCAACTGACGTTTTCCAACGTAAAAAGTATAAACACTTTGAGAATCAGGAATACGGACAGTCGCCAGCGTTTTGCATCATATAGTCTTTCATTTCCTTCGGTATGACTTCGAGTATTTCTGGCCGTCGTGGGCTTGAAAGTTTCACCAACTTCTTGGTTCGGTTTGTGCGATATTTTATCAACAAATTGTCGAATTTTAGCATATCGTCTTCCATCTTTTTGCGTCCATATAAGTCAACTTTTTTCCAGAATGTTGCATTGAAATGTCGATACAAGGCTATATCCTAAAATAAGAAAAGTGAAAGGTCCGAAATATAGCACTATATATAGCAGGGGTCGGCAACCTTTTTCTAGTCGCGGGCCAAAACCAAACTCGGAAAGATCTCTGCGGGCCGCACAAAATAATAACTAAGAATTGTGTTATTTTCACGTTGGAACAACTGTGAATCAGCCGGACCTCAGATCGTTTTTGCACTTAAAAACGTGTTTAATTACGTTAAGGAGGCACTAAAATGTTGGCGCATAGCGCGAAAAAAAGCGTTTGTTTGGTTTAAAATTCAAGTTTACACGTCGTCATCCATACTACTAATGAAAAGTGTAATAAAACTACTTTGAGGGAACGCGATAACATCTCAAGTTAATCTAGCTGAGTGTTTTTTAACCTTTTAAGTTAGGGCAGACCTGGTGAGCGAAGCGCGATTTTTTTGGGTATACCGGTATTTATTTTAAATTTCTTGCAAGTTTTAATTACTATGCCGAAAATAAAAAAAATGTTAAAAAATATATGTCCAATATTTTGAATACGTTTTCCGTGACGCACTTGGCTGCCTTCCACGGCGCAACGGTAAAGAAGCGCTGATCTAGGTAAAAACACTGCGTCAAAACGTAAACAAACCGTAGGTAGAACGATAATTCGCGCGAAGCGCAAACATTTTTTGCACTTACGTATTTAGTTAAAATGGTCAAAAATTATGTGAAATGGACTCGTGTCTAATTTGTCAAAGAGGCGGCGGGCCGGATCCGGCACGCGGGCCGTAGGTTGCCGACCCCTGCTCTATAGTCTAGGCTCATTCATGGCGCATGTGTGATTGTTAAAAAGTAACGCATTAACAGTCAATTTGAGAACAAAAAATGTAAGTGAGCGGCAAACTATCATAAGTATAGGTGTTTTGGTGTTTTATATTGTGCACTTTGTTTTTCTAAAACGAGGATAATTTGTGTTTGTCAATGTCTATGAACTTTGTAGCCTATTCAAAGCTGATCCGATTCAAACGACTTGTAGTAAGATGTTACAATAATAAATAGTTTTGCGTCGTTCATCCTAACTAAATAAGTTGCCTTTCAACAGTGTCATTGTTTAACTTTAAGATTAAGTGGTGGAATGACTTGAACAGTTAGTACATTAACTAAAAACTAATAATAAACACATTAGCTATTGGCAAAATGATTTCAAAGGTAATGACGATTGGCGACCTGGTATGGCTCGTAAACACAGTGACCAATGAAGTAAAGATAATTGCCCGTCAATCCTATACAAATACCGAAGTTTGTCCCTGACAAAAGTCTATATAATATTTCGAAACCAGTAAACCCTTCGGGCAAACTATTTCCATTCTAGAATAAAAATCTTGTCAATTTCCAAGTAGTTTACAGTCATTTTAGAGATAAATTATGCTTGTTTGGAGAATTATTAACCCTTGGGAAATAACGTATAGGAAATGAAAAAACATGCCCGCACTAAACATGCAAGACATTTAATACTTGCGAAGTCTTGTTTAAGTCCAAATATTATGAAAAACACCACTTTCCCTATCAGTTGAAAATTGTATGTATCACAGTTATAATAATTGTTGCTTGATGCAAATATTAATATACTAAATGATAATAATGTAAATTCGATGAATTCCGTGCACATACTATTTGGTTGTGGTTGAGGAATGTCATTCTGTCGTTATTTGCTGTTAACTCCATCTTTCTATACTTCTTAACATTTTTACTGTAAAAGACGATGTCGGACCAATTCAAATTCAATAAATCCTGGAAAGTGAGAAAAAATATATCGTGTTGAGAAAATATTTTTCTTAAACCACTTAAAATGTCAGCCATAAAATCTTGATGTTAAGTTTTAGAGTTATCGAGGTGGGTTGGCTGCTACAAGGTTTATGAGACAGTCTGCTACATTTTAAATTACTCCAACAGTAAATGTATGTCCTTTAAAAAGGTTTTTTACGCTTGTTCTCTATATCAGAAAGTGTTTAACTACCACCCGTTATTAATTATTAAAAAACAACAATTTATAAAAGTATTTTTTACACAAAATGATTCTCGATTTGCAATTGTAAGAGGCCATTGTTAAGAAAACAAACATCAGCTTACTTTTAACAAGATGAGAGACTCCTTCATGTACTCGTTTATCATGATCAAGTCCATATTTGTTTCAAGGCTTTTGAGTTGCCGCTCAATCTCAACTTGGTCTTCTAACATTGGATCAAAGCCCAAATCATGAGCTTGGTTGTTTTTTAACCTTTAACAACGGTCAAGTTCAACTACAGAAGACTTGATTTGATTTAAATCCTTTAGGCAATACAACATGACTTGTCTTTTAGTCTTTAGAACAAATTAAATTTTTGGATTTAAGTCATTGAGGCAAACGACTTCATTTAGACATCTGTGTTTTTTATTATTTTTTGATAAATTTGTCATATTAAAAATCTTCTTATTAAAATGTCATATATATACCGAAAGCCATTGCAGACTCTTCACCGAATTTGTCGATCAATGATGCAAGCAGGGCAAACTAGAAAAACAACTAGCCTGCAGTGAGGTTCGAACTCACGATCTCCGGTCAAGCCGGGACCATATTAAAATGTCACTAAAAATCTGATAAGTTAACGATTTTTTATATTGATGTCAATGACCTGCACTTTATTTGCTATGACAATGACTAGCAATAAGATTTGACTCGTTATTTTTCATGTCTTCTTTATAACGCTGGTCCTATAATAGTATTGTTATTTTTTAATAATTCGAAACACCTAACCCAAGATGTGTTTGAAGTTAAAATGAAGCGGCTTACAAATCTCATTTGAAGGGTTAAATCCAAACTAACATTTAGGCCAAAATTATATTAATATGTGCGATGCAAAAAATGTGTGTTAACTCTTTTCAGGTTTAAAATCGGGTTCGGTCAAGTTACCTGAAGTACCAGGGGATCGACTTGTTCAAAGTTCGTGCGCATTCGTGCATAAAACTGACCGGGTCCATTTTTCTCCCCTTCAATACAAACGTAATGGGCATGTGAGCACAATTCCATGATCTCATCTTTGATTTTGGAAAGGAATGATCGTAAAAGTTGTAGGTTGATTGAAAATGACTCCAGGGCTCCCGTATAACCGTAATGTATCTAAAAACCGCAAACTGTTTGTTATATTCCAGAAGGAAAACAAAATGACGAAAAAACGGGGTTTTATTTATTGGGAAATTGTCTTAGTGTTCCTATATTTGACTTAGTTTTTTAAAGTTGAATGGTGTATTTTTTATTTCTTGCAAGTATTCTCGATAAGTTTAATTGAACCAAAATCTGAAATCAAACGTTTTTAATAAACTAAAACATTCGTGAATCGCAAAAGTTTTTTTTTGATGAATCAACAAATATGATGCCAGGGCCCATTCACATAGTGCCTACACGCTATGAAGAGAATAGGTAACCACGTCAGCGACATAAACAGTGACAACTTAGTGATTTAAACATCTATTAAAAAGTGGTTTTCGGGTTACGTGCCGCGGCGCTGCATTGAGTCTGAATTTCTTAGTGATAGTGACCTTTCCAGTTTTGACCATCTCCTATTAGTATAGCATTTAGGCATGTATGGCGAATGTTTTTCTCGTTTCTTAAAGGGTACCGAAGTGTAAAAGAATTTAAAATTACAGGTTTAAACTATTTATGTTTCTAATTTAGACAGTTACAGACCTTGAATTTTTCTTTGTCTATTTGACCATATTTATGATGTCATTTGATAGCGGATTGGATTGCTGGTTTTGTGCAAAATATCGGGTATAGCTATCACAATAAATTACAAGTCAGACATCCCTAGAAGATTATTGCGTTCGACTGTTTTGTACGTAGTTATATTATACGTTAAGTCAGTGTTTGTCAACCTATGGGTCGCGACCCAAATTGAGGCCGTTGTATTCATTAAATTCAAACTTATTAATAAAGTTTGAATTTGTTTCATGTTTAGATAACTTACAAGAATACAGGGAAGAGTCGCCAAAACTTAGCTGTTATATTTGGCTCTTAGTATTTGGGTCTTCGCGCAAAAAGATTGAGAAACCCTGCGTTAAGTGAATAAACGCATATTTCAAGCATACGCACAAACAACGACCCAGCTACATAAATCTTTTTATTTTTCAGGATATTTACAGACCTCGTACCTTCCGGCATGTGTCGATGCAATTCGTCGGCATCAAATCGCTGGTGCTGCCAAAGAGCGCTCACAACGTCACCTTCAGGTTTAAGGAACTTGAAACGAATGCGTCCCGGATAACCGCCAACGAACGGCCAAGGAAAAAGCGCCGCAGTCTGAAGCTAAAATTATTTTTTTTAAATATAGGAAAATTATTATTTAGTAGTAACACCTTTTGAGTAGTATTGTACCCGGAACATAAACCACACAATTATGACAAAATTAAACGAAAAACCAAGGCCTGACGACATGAGTGGTTCTTGGAACAAAATCGGTTTATTTACCGACAAATAGTTACAAAAATAGTATTTCGTTTGTTAATTAGTCAATCGGGTATATGTTTTTAACTAAATTTAATATATTTTAACTGAATTTAAGATATTGCTTATTATATTTAATTGGCTATTTAATGTCAAATACCAATATAACTAACAGCTTTGTTCTTTATCCAACCATTATGCCTTACGAGCGTCTGCGTCTTTTTATGTTATATAAAATACGTCTTTTACTTTTGGTTATAAGCTTATGATTAGCAAGAGTTTGAATATAAAATATTATCATTTCTTAAGTTGGCTTTAGTGTTAAATGGTTATATCTGGTAATAACCAATTTTTTTCTAATAAATTTACCTTTGAAGGTAAATAGCTACGTTTGATTGTCAATCATCGCCAACATTCGGTATATTAATGTGTTATCGGATCGACACCGATATCGATCTAGAATCGAACGATTATCGATACTACCACCACTTGGCATCGGGTATCGGCTCCGATCCTATATTATTGGCTACCTTTATTGCCTATCCTTCAACAACAATAAAACATTCAACAAAGAAAATGTATAAGGATAAAGCGTTTTAGGCAAACCAAGAAAAGTAGTCTGATAACATCCTACCGAGGTGTTGTTGGATATGACGTACTTCATAACGACGTCAGCAATAGTTGAACTTCCAGTTTTGTGAGTTCTCACGAAAACAAAGGGGCGGCCACGTTTCGCTGTCGGTCTGTCGGTTTTGTCAATGTCCTTATTTATCAAGTTGAATGCTTTGATTCGAGTGGCCATAAACTTTGTAAAGCTGTCGTATTTCACAAGTGTTCCCGTCGAAGATATCCAAGCATTCCAGGCGACTGCCATGAAGATGAAAATGCTGATCGTCAGACTTAAAAGGCGTTTTCCATTGGTCTTTGACATGGTGTTCTTAACATATTAGCCCCGCTGCATGTAATGACGATTTTCTTGGTCTTTGCTCAGTTTTAAACGAACACAGCAATAAATAAACGGATGGTTTTGATCTTCGGTTACATTCGATATCAAATGTTAAATTATTATGTGTTGTGACACAGGAGTTTTTTATCCGTTTGTATTCACTACCACTCATGTGAACTGTAAATTCACAAACAACGAAAGCTAATGGTTGGTAATTTTTAAACAACTAGAAACAGATTCATGAAAATCAAAAAGTACAATCTAAAACATAAAGCGACACAAACTGTTTTACACACATACCGAAGGGCAATACAACACCACTAAATTCTAATAGCGTTGACCACAATTGTAAATTCAAGCCAAATCGTTTAAAATATTACCCCTAAAATTGTAATATTTTTTTGCTTAAAAGTTGCCTAATATTCTTTTGCTTAAAAGTACACTCGCAATCAAATAAACGATTTTCAGCAACTATAACTGCTGCAACTTATATCGTTCTTTTTATGAATTCTAGATGTAATCCTATATACAGGCAACCCAAAACACCATTTAATACTTCTGATGTAGTTGGCTGGAGGCAGTATTTCCAACAATATTTTTCGCCCGATGCTAACGCTGCCTCAAATATAATGCGTTTGCAGAAAATTTCGACAGCTCAGACATATTTACCTCTAGGGCCTACAGCACCACAATAGATTATAAGATATTTGCCGCAAGCAAATAAATATACGAGAATGCCGAGCAAGCTTTAAATGAGAATTAAACGTTACGTATTATTTCACAACTGAACAACAACTGTGTCAAAACGTTGCTAGGGTTTTGTGAACATATATAAAAAAAAGTATTACAGTATCTTCATGTCTCGAGAATAGTTTGCGTTTATATAAATAGTAGTGCCTGAAGCTTACCTTTATGCGTGTAATAGTGCTGAAACTATAGGTACTGCACTATTGGTTAAATATGCGTACTGCCACTGTTTTGGCTGGCACTCCATGGCCATCGTTGTAACAACGGTTCTTACTGTGGTTAAACAAGTGGATCTAAAGGGTCTTTAAGTTTTGAAATTTTGTTAAAAGCAGCCCTAACATGTATATGAACATTAAAGGCCACACAGAAATAAGTATTATTTTGTAAAAATGACATTGACTGTTATGAAAACAAATATAGATTTATGTAGGCCTACAAGGTCAACTAATTACAATCTCCAGATTTACTCTGCTTAGACCTGAAGGTAAATTTACGAACTGATATTAACAACTCGTCTTTTTGGATTTGACTGATTTCTGTATAAATTGAAATCCTGTTTACTACTATATAAAACCTCTTTGGAGCAGAACAAAGCTAGATAATGATGATGAAAGTGTTACTAAGAGAGTAACAGCACAAATCGAGAAACTTGGACTGTTTATTTAAAAGAGAGTTGCTAGCTGACCACAGTATTTAGGAGACATCAAGGCACAGAAGCAATACTAGTTTATCTGTGTGAGTAAACACCTTTCACTAAAAACGCGTTGATTTATCTTCCAGCAAACTTAACAATACGCCGCAGGCTAGACAAGTCATGCCGGTCAAATGCTACCACGCGTATGTTTTAAAATGTAGTAGTCTTCTGGTTATCAGGCCACAAGAAAATAGTAAGGAATTTTAACTAATTTACAGCATGAGACAATTTGTCCTATACTGCCGTTTATTTTTTTATCTTTACTTGTAATCCAATATAATTATGTTTAATGTCACATTGGTGCAGTCAAGATAGTTTAGAAAATACAACCTGCGACTTTTTTTAAACGTAATCTAGATTGACGTTGGACAGGATGTATTTTATCCGATAGGAACAGTGGTAAGATTTATAACTTTAAGTTTTTAACCTAATTATCCATATCTGCGTTCGTATGGCGAATCTGTTGTTTACGTTGTGTGAAAAACTTTTCTTTTACTTATATTCTGTCGTTTTTCATTCCGTATAAGTTGTTGTTGATTTACCAGTTTGAAAAAAATTTGTTGCCCCCAAAAAACATTTTTATTGTTGTTTACGCTCCCAGGTAATACACGACATATGGAGATGGTCATTTAGCATTGATAACCTTTTAATGTCAATGTTGAAGTTTAATGGAAAATGTTCAGTTATCCTGGCGACCAGTATTTCGATGATCATAATGCTTGGCTGGTTTACCTCAACGAACGATCTTGCGGATAATAACGCTGTTCCGAAAATTGCGACGCATATTAAAGCGCTTGAATCTAGTCAAAAGGGAAAAAAGGGAAAAGAGAAATTAAAAGCCAAACGCGGCCATCCTTTCGTCTTTGTGAGAACTCACAAAACGGGAAGTTCAACGATAGCAGATGTTGTGATGAGATACGCCATAGCCAAGGAAGCCTCGGTGAGTTTTTGGGATTTGTATTAATATAACGGATGTCTGATAATATCGGATAGGAGCTGACACCCGATGTCAAGCTGTAATATCAATACTCGTGTGATACAAGGATGCTATCTTTGTTGATCCGATGCAAAAGTGTAATACGTATTTTAGCCATAATTTTTGATCCAACGCAGCGATTTCAACTTTGAAAAAAGAATTTGTCAAAACAACAGTAGGTTAACATCTGGAAGTAACTTAACTTATTAACTCCACTTTTGGGCCTAATAACTGAAAAAATACTATTGAAAGTTTCAGTTTTACTTTTTTTGCTTGCTTAAGCAAAGTAATGACGTCATTTGGTATCGGACCGTTTCGCGATACTTTTGTCTATACTTTCGGTTGTTGGTATCGAAATTATATGAAAAGTATCGGATATCCCAGGTCATTATTTCCCTAGACAATAACACTTTGAACGGCAACATTGCCAGGTTGTTGAGAAAAATGTTGAGAAAAAATTTCTATATATTATTTGATAAAAATTCTATTTATTAATTCTACAAACTATACCTGATCTAAACAGGATGCTTGAAACGTAATTGTGATCTGATACAAGCCGAACAAAAACATTGCTAGAAATTCGGACAATGCTCGAATTCCCTTAACATGGACATCGACCTACAGTGTTTTGTAAGCCACTGGCATTTACAGGTGCGCAGGAGCGCTAAGAATGGCCGGTCTCTGTTATTATTGTGTGGCAACTAAACGTAGTTTTTTGCTTTCCTTTAGCTTCAAAGTGCGGCGCTTTTTCCGTGGCCTTTCATTGGGGGTTATCCGGGACGCATTCGCTTTAAGTTTATCAAACCTGAAGGAGACGTCGTTGGCGCTCTTTGGCAGCACCAGCGATTTGATGCCGACGAATTGCATCGACACATGCCGAAAGGTACAAGGTCTGTAAATAATCTCTAAAAAAGATATTTTTATGTAGCTGTGTGTGTATCTGCTTGAAATAACTGATAATTAACTTAAGATAATATAATTACGTATAAATTAGTGGAGCAAAATAATTCTCGAGGGATGTTAATACTTATATTTTATTGTGATACCTATTATCGATATTTTGCACAAAAATAAAACATCATAACTATATTCACATAAACACAGCAAATATTAACAAAATCGATAGAGGAAATAGAAATGGCTTACCGCAATTTTCAAGTGTGCCTTTTTTAAGAAGACTATTTATGTTTGAATTTTCATGTAATGTTTTTTTACCACTTACTTTTCAACCATAATATAAACCTTGGTTGAACTCAGGATTGCAAACCAAGGCTGTAATTAACACGTTAAATTGGTGTCGGATCGGTATCGATTTCAACTTACTATATAATGAGTGTCGATAGTACCACTAGTTATCGCTATCAACTCCGAACCGAAATGTTTGAACAACCCTACACAATAATATATAACACATTAATCCATAACAAATGATTTTAGAACGGCAGTGTATTAATGTTTTGTGCTGTAGCCTACTGTGTACTTGTTACATGCATATTTCAGATAAATTGAAGTAAAGATTGGTTCATTAAAAAACGTAGACAAAAAATCAAAAAGAGTAAATGAACCTATACATTAACTTTGCACCTTTAATAAAACTAACGTTTGACGGTTTTCAGGTACTTCACCGTCATTCGGGAACCCTGGAGTCATTTCCAGTCAACTTATAACTACTACGACCACTCATATCCCAAATCGAAAAGAAAGGCATGGAACTGCATTCACATGCCGATCGCATACGTTTTGAAGAGGAGAACGATGAATCCGGTTGATTTCATGCACGAATGCACACGCTCCATTAATAAGTCGGTTCCGTGGTACTTTAGGTAATTTTGGTACAAATCCAATCTATCTAATAAAACATAGCACAAAGCTTGATAATAAATCTCAAAGCCGGAAGGCCGAAGAGATCGACATCGTCTTGATTAGAACGTTTGGATACGAACTTGTATCATCTTCATGTTCATTATTATCAAGCTGCATTACAGATCCGTTCATATATTGTACCATAGCACAAATCTGTATTTAAGCGACTAAATTTAAACAGTACCGAAACGTAAGTTTGTATTCGTGTTTGAAATGCCTGTTAGAAAATATTTTAGTGCACCCTGTAAGCTGTTTCGGATTCTGTAACTGTATTTGTGGTTTATATTGGACAATTCTTTCAAACAGTTAAAAAAGTACTATTGATCCTTTGGGTATGTGTTAAAATTATACATGGCTTACATATGTTGAACAGGTTAAAAAACTACCAAGCTCACGACTTGGGTTTTGATCCAACGTTGGAAGACCAAGTCAAAATTGAAAGGCAGCTTAAAGCGTTAGACAAAAACATGGACTTGGTAATGATTAGCGAATATATGAAGGAATCGCTTATTTTGTTAAAGGTGTGTATTTTTGGTTTTGTTATAATTTGTCTTTAAAACGTGCCATTTGTTTGCTTGTAAAATCTATCAAATATTGCTTTTAACCAATCGCATGATAAACCGATTTTCAATGGCGCACATATGTTAAGTGTATGGTAATTTACGCAACCTGTTTAATTTTGTGGCGTAGAGCATTAATCAAAAGTAGTTACACAATCTCAAGATATTCTACTATAGTCAATCATGACAATAAAAAGGAGGTAGGCCTATATGGCTTTAGCAAAAAAGAGAATAATATTCACAAACCAATAACCATAAACCTTTTTCAGTGAAGAATTTTTTACAATGTTAATGTTGATAATGAAGAACATAGCGATTTGTCTAGAACTAAGAACTACAAATACAAGTTGTTTGGTAGCAACCGCCCTACACTCTTCCTTGTGCTCTTCCGTTTCCATATTGAGCATTTAAAGACAAATATTGTGTAATCCTATATTGTCAGCCAGGAGCGTAACTAGGGAACAGATTGTCCACAAATCAGCTTACTTGACTATGAAAAATATTGGCAATCAAACCAAATCCCACAGGGTTTTTGTTTTGTTGTGTCAGTTTTATGACGTAACTTTATGACGTTATCTTCACATATCCCCAAACAAAAACCGAGGATTCCCTTTTGATTGTATTGCTGTATGATTGCGCTTGTGATACTAGTCGATTTCAAACTATTAGTTTTTTTACAGTTTTTAGAAATCGTTACACTACAACTTCATCAACCACTCTGATCTTTACTATTTTTGCTTCTTATATAGTATACACACTATATTTATCTTTTGCTTTTCCTTAGAATTTGCTGAATCTTGATTGGTCCGATATAGTCTTCTACAGAAAGAACGTTATGAAGTATAAAAAATTCGATTTGACTACGGAAGAAGATCGACTGGCATTTGCCAAACACAGCAAGATAGTAAGTATACTTCGGTTACAGTTATTTAAAATTTGGAAAATATAAGGTTTTTAGGACTTTTCCTATTATATGGACCAAATAAATGACTTCGGTGTAAAAAACTCAAAAAAACAAGTTTTATCCTATGCGCACAATTTGCTTTTTCCACACAGAAAATTATTGGCGAAAAAGTGTATAAAGCCAGTTTCCTCACTTAATTACCATCGCTGGGTTGTAATTTGTCCCACATTGTGTATTCAACCGGATTGTGCAACATTTAAAAAGCTGATAAGGCAGTGAAGATATTCGATTCCAGGAAACTGTTGTTTATGCCCATTTCAACCATTAGATTTCTATGACGAAAAATTTCAAAACCTGCTTTGAAGCTTCTTTAAAATCCCTGTCCTGACCAATTGCGACGTATCTGTATCTCACGGTACTGTTGGTATCCAAAACGATCTAGCCGACATAGTTTGGCCAGAGTCTGGTTAAAGCACAGTTTGTTCAACCAGAATCTATAGGTAGAGCGTTTACAACAAATCGAGCAAACGTTTTACCATTGAGTGCATGTTTCACTTCAATATTCGCTTATTATAATATGTAGTGAAACAAACGCACAGATAAAAAAATACAATAATCCAGTAACATTTCGAGATTAATCCTATCGAAACTCCTCCCAAACGAAACACAGCCAATCGAAATTACTGTTATTTTCTACTTTACTATAACTGCAAAAATGCGTTTTTGAACTTAAGATATCTTGCCGCTAAAGTCAGTCTCCAACCTATGGGACCAACAAACAGAATAACCTAAACTTTCACAAACCATCGGTTTTAGTTTTATTGCATTGCGCTCGTGGTTTAAACGGGCGTATAATAAAAACTTGAAACAAATTACAAAATATTCTGGAGCTGTGTATAACTTAGGCATAATTAATCAATCGCTTGTGTTATTTAGTTCAAGCATTACTGTAGAAAAACAAACTCGGGTCGCAAGTAAATACTGATTTCAGTTTACAAAATGTCATAGGCTATATTTCGGCAAATAATTAATAACAGGATTAAAACCCAAGTTTCAGTGAATGGTTAAAACCGGCTAAATCCCATCACTGCTAACTGCCACACTAAAAAGCAGCAGTCGTCTCCTGACTTGTACTTATGAAGCAACAACTAAATTTTCAGACAACCAATCAGAAATGACAACTACTACAATTACAAAAGTTAACACTATGTTAGTTGCGAACTTGATCAATGCACATTTTGAAAAAAACACGTCAACTACATGGATCTTAAAAAATTGGTGAATCAGATAAGATGCAAACTCGATTAACGGTAACCAGCAATGCTAACCGGTTCGCTGACCGCATAAAATTGCGTGAGACGGATCTTTAGAGCCGGTGCGAACCGGCTGAATTCCACCACCGATTATATTGGGGTCGTTGTTGCTGGTAGCTGGCTGAAGTTATAATCTAGATCGCTTTGAGTTTACAGATTTTTTTTTCTTAGGACACTGCCTTGTATCGACGTTTTAACGACACGTTCTGGCGAAAAGTGGATTCATACGGACGTCAAAGAATAGAAGAAGATCTTCGAAAGTTCAATGGTTTATTAAAGAAAGCCCAGAGTCAGTCGAAAAAAAGAAAGACCTTTGGCAGTCCTAAAATGCCAAAAAAAATCGACGACATATCGAGAGAATTAAACAACTATATGTTTAAAAATGCTGGCGATTGTCCTTTTCCTGATACGTAGATTTACCTACGTTCCGCTCGTAGCTGCTATTAGGTGGTGTGGCAATGCTGGTTGAACATTATTTCCCAACACTGTATTTGTAACGAGATTAATCCGTTTCTAACTTGTTATAGAATCAAGATCGCAGCTAAAATTGTGTTAGATCTAAAATTGTTTCCAAACCCTAATATTTTTTTAATATAGCGTTGTAATTTGCTTTGTATGAAAATGCGTGTTGTTTCCGTGAAATAATTCCTATTGGTTGTTATTTTGTAACTAAGTTTTGTTACCGCTTTTGGTACTAGAATCAGAATCAGCATTTGAGACTTGGAAATTATTGCAAGCCCAATGGATTAAAAGCAAAAATCTGGTAAATATTATTTAAATGACTAACTTCGTCGTGAAAAACGAAATGTAAGAAGTTTTACTTATCACAAGCTGTAACCCAAAAAACAGAAGCTTTATTGTATGTGTAAACAACAAACATGTCTGCCCGTGTAAGAATAGCTCTATCGTTTCAAGCAATAGTGTAAAATCGTTTGCTTCGATACACCCTGGGCCAGTGTGGCTAATCCAGCCGACCACAGAACAGCTAAACCTCTTACATCAGTCAACTTTGCTCTTTATCATGGAAGCCAGATTATTAAAAACATTCATCTAGTCGATAATTACACATATAAGTCATGTTAAACTGCGCTGTGAGCTGCATTCACTAAAAGCAAAACTGAATTTTTCAGTAAATTAAATTTCGCGATCTGACAATATGGATGTTGACATCATTTTTATTCAGTTTTTATTTAACTAAGACAGATAGTAAGGTACAAATCATGTCTTTGATAATTAGGTGTCCAAAAGAGATTTATCATAATTAGAAATGTTTGCATTGTATGACAGATTGATACTTGGAAATCAATCTTCTAGAACAAAATCATGGTTGCAATCGAAAAATAAATGATGTACCAAAACAAATTTATAGAAATGCCAAGAATGAAAAAAAGGCTATAAAATGTTTTAGGCACAGCAGAGTGGCGCAGCGAAAGCGTGCTTGGCTCATAACCCACAGGTCGATAGATCGAAACCATCCTCTGCTACTTAGGCTGTGATCGTATAGTGGTTAGTACTTCACGTTGTGGCCGTGACAACCCAGGTTCGAATTCTGGTCACAGCAATAATTTATCATTTTGCTTTAACCAGTCACATGTTTCTATGTTATTTGTCAAACAAATGTTCGATTCACATTTAAATACCTAATGGTAATTATTGAAAGAAGATATTCAGTTAGTAACCACGCGGTTCCATGGTGTAATGGTTAGCACTTTGAACTTTGAATCCAGCGATCCGAGTTCAAATCTCGGTGGAACCTGAAAATATTTTATTTCAATAAGCGTTGTATGACAGATTGATACTTGGAAATTAATCTTTTGAAAAAAATCATGTTTACAATCTAAAAATCGATGGTGTGCTGAAAGAAACTGTCAGATTTGGGATAACGTCTTGGCAGGAGGTTCCATGGTATAACGGTTAGCACTTTGGACTCTGAATCCAGCGATCCGAGTTCAAATCTCGGTGGAACCTTGAATCCTTTTCTTTTAAAACATTTCTGTGGTGAACAAGAAATTAACTTCAGAAATTTATTTAGTGAGAATTTACAATTGATTAGCAATCTCAAAATTTTTAGTTTGAAATCCCATTGGATGATCTTTGGTTAATTTACGTTAAATATCTATTAAAATTCTTTCGATATTCAACAATGGTAAACGGTAATGCCAAAACTCTGAAAAAAATTGTAAGAATAAAATGTTTTAATCGCAGCAGAGTGGCGCAGCGGAAGCGTGCTGTGCCCATAAGATGGATCGAAACCATCCTCTGCTACTTAGGCTGTGATCGTATAGTGGTTAGTACTTCACGTTGTGGCCGTGACAACCCAGGTTCGAATCCTGGTCACAGCAATAATTTATCATTTTGCTTTAACCAGTCATGTATTTTTATGTTATTTGTCAAACAAATGTTTGATTCAACTTTAAATACCTAATGGTAATTATTGAAAAAAGATATTATTCAGTGAGTAACCACGCGGTTCCATGGTGTAATGGTTAGCACTTTGGACTTTGAATCCAGCGATCCGAGTTCAAATCTCGGTGGAACCTGAAAATATTTTATTTCAATAAGCGTTGTATGACAGATTGATACTTGGAAATTAGTCTTTTGAAAAAAATCATGTTTGCAATCAAAAAATCGATGGTGTGCTGAAAGAAATTGTTAGATTTGGGATAATGTGTTGGCAGGAGGTTCCATGGTGTAACGGTTAGCACTTTGGACTCTGAATCCAGCGATCCGAGTTCAAATCTCGGTGGAACCTTAAATCCTTTACTTTTAAAACATTTCTGTTGTGAACAAGAAATTAATTTTAGAAATTTATTTAGTGAGAATTTACAATTGACTAGCAATCTCAAAAGTTTTAATTGTAAATCCCATTGGATGATTTTTGGTTAATTTACGTTAACTATCTATTATAATTCTTTCGATATTTAACAATGGTAAACGGTATTGCCAACACTCTGAACAAAATTTTAAGAATAAAATGTTTTAATCGCAGCAGAGTGGCGCAGCGGAAGCGTGCTGGGCCCATAACCCAGAGGTCGATGGATCGAAACCATCCTCTGCTACTTAGGCTGTGATCGTGTAGTGGTTAGTAATTCACGTTGGGGCCGTGACAACCCCTGGTCACAGCAATATGTTTTCATTTTGCTTTAACCAATCACGTGTTTTTATGTTATTTGTCAAACAAATGTTCGAATCAACTTTAAATACCTAATGGTAATTATTGAAAAAAGATATTATTCAGCGAGTAACCACGCGGTTCCATAATGTAATGGTTAGCTGTTGGGACTTTGAATCCAGCGATCCGAGTTCAAATCTCGGTGGAACCTTAAATCCTTTACTTTTAAAACATTTCTGTTGTGAACAAGAAATTATCTTCAGAAATTTATTTAGTGAGAATTTACACATGATTAGCAATCTCAAAATTGTTAGTTCGAAATCCCATTGGTTGGTCTTTGGTTAATTTACGTTAAATATCTATTAAAATTCTTTCCATATTTAACAGTGGTAAACGGTAATGCCAAAACTCTGAACAAAATTGTAAGAATAAAATGTTTTAATCGCAGCAGAGTGGCGCAGCGGAAGCGTGCTGGGCCCATAACCCAGAGGTCGATGGATCGAAACCATCCTCTGCTACTTAGGCTGTGATCGTATAGTGGTTAGTACTTAACGTTGTGGCCGTGACAACCCAGGTTCGAATCCTGGTCACAGCAATATGTTTTAATTTTGCTTTAACCAGTCATGTGTTTTTATGTTATTTGTCAAACAAATGTTCGAATCATCTTCAAATACCTAATGGTAATTATTGAAAGAAGATATTCAGTTATTAACCACGCGGTTCCATGGTGTAATGGTTAGCACTTTGGACTTCGAATCCAGCCATCCGTGTTCAAATCTCGGTGGAACCTGAAAATATTTTATTTCAATAAGCGTTGTATGACAGATTGATACTCGGAAATAAATCTTTTGAAAAAAATCATTTTTGCAATCTAAAAATCGATGGTGTGCTGAAAGAAATCTATAGATTTGGGATAACCTCTTGGCGGGGGTTCCATGGTGTAACGGTTAGCACTTTGGACTCTGAATCCAGCGATCCGAGTTCAAATCTCGGTGGAACCTGAAAATATTTTATTTCAATAAGCGTTGTATGACAGATTGATACTTGGAAATTAGTCTTTTGAAAAAAATCATGTTTGCAATCTAACAATGGATGATGTGCTGAAAGAAATTGTTAAATTTGGGATAACGTGTTGGCAGGCCGTTCCATGGTGTAACGGTTAGCAATTTGGACTCTGAATCCAGCGATCCGAGTTCAAATCTCGGTGGAACCTTAAATCCTTTACTTTAGAAACATTTCTGTTGTGAACAAGAAATTAACTTCAGAAATTTATTTAGTGAGAATGTATACTTGATAAGCAATCTCAAAATTTTTAGTTTGAAATCCCATTGGTTGGTCTTTGGTTAATTTACGTTAAATATCTATTAAAATTCTTTCGATATTTAACAATTGTAAACGGTATGGCAAAAACTCTGAACAAAATTGTAAGAATAAAATGTTTTAATCGCAGCAGAGTGGCGCAGCGGAAGGGTGCTGGGCCCATAACCCAGAGGTCGATGGATCGAAACCATCCTCTGCTACTTCGGCTGTGATCGTATACTGGTTAGTACTTCACGTTGTGGCCGTGACAACCCAGGTTCGAATCCTGGTCACAGCAATAATTTATCATTTTGCTTTAACCAGTCACGTGTTTTTATGTTATTTGTCAAACAAATGTTCGATTCAACTTTAAATACCTAATGGTAATTATTGAAAAAAGATATTATTCAGTGAGTAACCACGCGGTTCCATGGTGTAATGGTTAGCACTTTGGACTTTGAATCCAGCGATCCGAGTTCAAATCTCGGTGGAACCTGAAAATATTTTATTTCAATAAGCGTTGTATGACAGATTGATACTTGGAAATTAGTCTTTTGAAAAAAATCATGTTTGCAATCTAAAACTAGATGATGTGCTGAAAGAAATTGTTAGATTTGGGATAACGTGTTGGCAGGCGGTTCCATGGTGTAACGGTTAGCACTTTGGACTCTTAATCCAGCGATCCGAGTTCAAATCTCGGTGGAACCTTAAAACCTTTACTTTTGAAACATTTCAGTTGTGAACAAGAAATTAACTTCAGAAATTTATTTAGTGAGAATGTACACTTGATAAGCAATCTCAAAATTTTTAGTTTGAAATCCCATTGGTTGGTCTTTGGTTAATTTACGTTAAATATCTATTAAAATTCTTTCGATATTTAACAATTGTAAACGGTAATGCAAAAACTCTGAACAAAATTGTAAGAATAAAATGTTTTAATCGCAGCAAAGTGGCGCAGCGGAAGCGTGCTGGGCCCATAACCCAGAGGTCGATGGATCGAAACCATCCTCTGCTACTTCGGCTGTGATCGTATACTGGTTAGTACTTCACGTTGTGGTCGTGACAACCCAGGTTCGAATCCTGGTCACAGCAATAATTTATCATTTTGCTTTAACCAGTCACGTGTTTTTATGTTATTTGTCAAACAAATGTTCGATTCAACTTTAAATACCTAATGGTAATTATTGAAAAAAGATATTATTCAGCGAGTAACCACGCGGTTCCATGGTGTAATGGTTAGCACTTTGGACTTTGAATTCAGCGATCCGAGTTCAAATCTCGGTGGAACCTGAAAATATTTTATTTCAATAAGCGCTGTATGACAGATTGATACTTGGAAATTAGTCTTTTGAAAAAAATCATGTTTGCAATCTAAAACTAGATGATGTGCTGAAAGAAATTGTTAGATTTGGGATAACGTGTTGGCAGGCGGTTCCATGGTGTAACGGTTAGCACTTTGGACTCTGAATCCAGCGATCCGAGTTCAAATCTCGGTGGAACCTTAAAACCTTTACTTTTGAAACATTTCTGTTGTGAACAAGAAATTAACTTCAGAAATTTATTTAGTGAGAATGTACAAATGATAAGCAATCTCAAAATTTTTAGTTTGAAATCCTATTGGTTGGTCTTTGGTTAATTTACGTTAAATCTCTATTAAAATTCTTTTGATATTTAACAATGGTAAACGGTAATGCCAAAACTCTGAACAAAATTGTTAGAATAAAATGGTTTAATCGCAGCAGAGTGGCGCAGCGGAAGCGTGCTGGGCCCATAACCCAGAGGTCTATGGATCAAAACCATCCTCTGCTACTTAGGCTGTGATCGTGTAGTGGTTAGTACTTCACGTTGCGGCCGAGACAATCCAGGTTCGAATCCTGGTCACAGCAGTAAGTTTTCATTTTGCTTTAACCAGTCATGTGTTTTTATGTTATTTGTCAAACAAATGTTCGATTCAACTTTGAATACCTAATGGTAATTATTGAAAAAAGATATTATTCAGCGAGTAACCACGCGGTTCCATGGTGTAATGGTTAGCACTTTGGACTTTGAATCCAGCGATCCGAGTTCAAATCTCGGTGGAACCTGAAAATATTTTATTTCAATAAGCGTTGTATGACAGATTGATACTTGGAAATTAGTCTTTTGAAAAAAATCATGTTTGCAATCTAAAACTAGATGATGTGCTGAAAGAAATTGTTAGATTTGGGATAACGTGTTGGCAGGCGGTTCCATGGTGTAACGGTTAGCACTTTGGACACTGAATCCAGCGATCCGAGTTCAAATCTCGGTGGAACCTTAAAACCTTTACTTTTGAAACATTTCTGTTGTGAACAAGAAATTAACTTCAGAAATTTATTTAGTTAGAATGTACAATTGATAAGCAATCTCAAAATTTTTAGTTTGAAATCCTATTGGTTGGTCTTTGGTTAATTTACGTTAAATCTCTATTAAAATTCTTTTGATATTTAACAATGGTAAACGGTAATGCCAAAACTCTGAACAAAATTGTAAGAATAAAATGTTTTAATCGCAGCAGAGTGGCGCAGCGGAAGCGTGCTGGGCCCATAACCCAGAGGTCGATGGATCGAAACCATCCTCTGCTAATTAGGCTGTGATCGTATAGTGGTTAGTACTTCACGTTGTGGCCGTGACAACCCAGGTTCGAATCCTGGTCACAGCAATATGTTTTAATTTGGCTTTAACCAGTCATGTGTTTTTATGTTATTTGTCAAACAAATGTTGTTCTATTCACCTTCAAATACCTAATGGTAATTATTGAAAGAATATTATCAGTTAGTAACCACGCGGTTCCATGGTGTAATGGTTAGCACTTTTGACTTTGAATCCAGCGATCCGAGTTCAAATCTCGGTGGAACCTGAAAGTATTTTATTTCAATAAGCGTTGTATGACAGATTGATACTTGGAAATTAATCTTTTGAAAAAAAACATGTTTGCAATCTAAAACTAGATGATGTGCTGAAAGAAATTGTTAGACTTGGGATAACGTGTTGGCAGGCCGTTCCATGGTGTAACGGTTAGCACTTTGGACTGTAAATCCAGCGATCCGAGTTCAAATCTCGGTGGAACCTTAAATCCTTTACTTTTAAAACATTTCTGTTGTGAACAAGAAATTAACTTCAGAAATTTATTTAGTGAGAATGTACAATTGATAAGCAATCACAAAATTTTTAGTTTGAAATCCCATTGGTTGGTCTTTGGTTAATTTAGTTAAATATCTATTAAAATTCTTTCGATATTTAACAATGGTAAACGGTAATGCAAAAACTCTGAACAAAATTGCAGGAATAAAATGTTTTAATCGCAGCAGAGTGGCGCAGCCGAAGCGTGCTGGACCCATAACCCAGAGGTCGATGGGTCGAAACCATCCTCTGCTACTTAGGCTGTGATCGTATAGTGGTTAGTACTTCACGTTGTGGCCGTGACAACCCAGGTTCGAATCCTGGTCGCAGCAATAATTTATCATTTTGCTTTAACCAATCATGTGTTTTTATGTTATTTGTCAAACAAATGTTCTTCGATTCACCTTCAAATACCTAATGGTAATTATTGAAAGAAGATATTCAGTTAGTAACCACGCGGTTCCATGGTGTAATGTTTAGCACTTTGGACTTTGAATCAAGCGATCCGAGTTCAAATCTCGGTGGAACCTGAAAATATTTTATTTCAAGAAGCGTTGTATGAAAGATTGATACTTGGAAATTAATCTTTTTAAACAAATCATGTTTGCAATCTAAAAATCGATGGTGTGCTGAAAGAAATTGTTAGATTTGGGATAACGTGTTGGCAGGAGGTTCCATGGTGTAACGGTTAGCACTTTGGAGTTTGAATCCAGCGATTCGTGTTCAAATCTCGGTGGAACATTATATCCTTTACATTTAAAACATTTCTGTTGTGAACAAGAAATTAACTTCAGAAATTTATTTAGTGAGAATTTACAATTAATAAGCAATCTCAAAATTTTTAGTTTGAAATCCCATTGGTTGGTCTTTGGTTACTTTACGTTGAATATCTATTAAAATTCTTTCGATACTTAGTAATGGTAAACGGTAATGCCAAAACTCTGAACAAAATTGTAATAATAAAATGTTTTAATCGCAGCAGAGTGGCGCAGCGGAAGCGTTCTGGGCCCATAACCCAGAGGTCGATGAATCGAAACCATATTCTGCTACTTAGGCTGTGATCGTATAGTGGTTAGTACTTCACGTTGTGGCCGTGACAACCCAGGTTCGAATCCTGGTCACAGCAATATGTTTTAATTTTGCTTTAACCAGTCATGTGTTGTTATGTTATTTGTCAAACAAATGTTCGAATCATATTTAAATACCTAATGGTAATTATTGAAAGAAGATATTCAGTTATTAACCACGCGGTTCCATGGTGTAATGGTTAGCACTTTGGACTTTGAATCCAGCGATCCGAGTTCAAATCTCGGTGGAACCTGAAAATCTTTTATTTCAATAAGCGTTGTATGACAGATTGATACTTGGAATTTAGTCTTTTGTAAAAAATCATGTTTGCAATCTAAAAATAGATGATGTGCTGAAAGAAATTGTTAGATTTGGGATAACGTGTTGGCAGGCGGTTCCATGGTGTAACGGTTAGCACTTTGGACCCTGAATCCAGCGATCCGAGTTCAAATCTCGGTGGAACCTTAAATCCTTTACTTTTAAAACATTTCTGATGTGAACAAGAAATTAACTTCAGAAATTTATTTAGTGAGAATGCATAATTGATAAGCAATCTCAAAATTTTTAGTTTGAAATCCCATTGGTTGGTCTTTGGTTAATTTACGTTAAATATCTATTAAAATTCTTTCGATATTTAACAATGGTAAACAGTAATGCAAAACTCTGAACAAAATTGTAAGAATAAAATGTTTTAATCGCAGCAGAGTGGCGCAGCGGAAGCGTGCTGGGCCCATAACCCAGAGGTCGATGGATCAAAACCATCCTCTGCTACTTAGGCTGTGATCGTATGGTGGTTAGTACTTCACGTTGTGGCCGTGACAACTCAGGTTCGAATCCTGGTCACAGCAATAATTTTTCATTTTGCTTTAACCAGTCACGTGTTTTTATGTTATTTGTCAAACAAATGTTCGATTCAACTTTAAACACCTAATGGTAATTATTGAAAAAAATATTATTCAGCGAGTAACCACGCGGTTCCATGGTGTAATGGTTAGCACTTTGCACTTTGAATCCAGCGATCCGAGTTCAAATCTCGGTGGAACCTGAAAATATTTTACTTCAATAAGCGTTGTATGACAGATTGATACTTGGAAATTAGTCTTTCGAAAAAAATCATGTTTGCAATCTAAAAATAGATGATGTGCTGAAAGAAATTGTTAGATTTGGGATAACGTGTTGGCAGGCGGTTCCATGGTGTAACGGTTAGCTCTTTGGACTCTGAATCCAGCGATCCGAGTTCAAATCTCGGTGGAACCTTAAAACCTTTACTTTTGAAACATTTCTGTTGTAAACAATAAATTAACTTCAGAAATTTATTTAGTGAGAATGTACAATTGATAAGCAATCTAAAAATTTTTAGTTTGAAATCCTATTGGTTGGTCTTTGGTTAATTTACGTTAAATATCTATTAAAATTCTTTCGATATTTAACAATGGTAAACGGTAATGCCAAAACTCTGAACAAAAATTGTAAGAATAAAATGATTTAATCGCAGCAGAGTGGCGCAGCGGAAGCGTGCTGGACCCATAACCCAGAGGTCGATGGATCGAAACCATCCTCTGCTACTTAGGCTGTGATCGTATAGTGGTTAATACTTCACGTTGTGGCCGTGACAACCCAGGTTCGAATCCTGGTCACAGCAAAATGTTTTAATTTGGCTTTAACCAATCATGTGTTTTTATGTTAATTGTCAAACAAATGTTCGATTCATCTTTAAATACCTAATGGTAATTATTGAAAGAAGATATTCAGTTAGTAACCACGCGGTTCCATGGTGTAATGGTTAGCACTTTGGAGTTTGAATCCAGCGGTCCGAGTTCAAATCTCGGTGTACCTGAAAATATTTTATTTCAATAATTGTTGTGTGACAGATTGATACTTGGAATTTATTCTTTTGAAAAAAATTATATTTGCAATCTAAAAATAGATGATGTGCTGAAAGAAATTGTTAGATTTGGGATAACGTGTTGGCAGGCGGTTCCATGGTGTAACGGTTAGCACTTTGGACCCTGAATCCAGCGATCCGAGTTCAAATCTCGGTGGAACCTTAAATCCTTTACTTTTAAAACATTTCTGTTGTGAAAAAGAAATTAACTTCAGAAATTTATTTAGTGAGAATGTAAAATTGATAAGCAATCTCAAAATTTTTAGTTTGAAATCCCATTGGTTGGTCTTTGGTTAATTTACGTTAAATATCTATTAAAATTCTTTCGATATTTAACAGTGGTAAACGGTAATGCAAAAACTCTGAACAAAATTGTAAGAATAAAAGATTTTAATCGCAGCAGAGTGGCGCAGCCGAAGCGTGCTGGGCCCATAACCCAGAGGTCGATGGATCGAAACCATCCTCTGCTACTTAGGCTGTGATCGTATAGTGGTTAGTACTTCACGTTGTGGCCGTGACAACCCAGGTTCGAATCCTGGTCACAGCAATAATTTATCATTTTGCTTTAACCAGTCATGTGTTTTTATGTTATTTGTCAAACAAATGTTCGATTCAACTTTAAATACCTAATGGTAATTATTGAAAAAAGATATTATTCAGCGAGTAACCACGCGGTTTCATGGTGTAATGGTTAGCACTTTGAACTTTGAATCCAGCGATCCGAGTTCAAATCTCGGTGGAACCTGAAAATATTTTATTTCAATAAGCGTTGTATGACAGATTGATACTTGGAATTTAGTCTTTTGAAAAAAATCATGTTTGCAATCTAAAAATAGATGATGTGCTGAAAGAAATTGTAAGATTTGGGATAACGTGTTGGCAAGCGGTTCCATGGTGTAACGGTTAGCACTTTGGACCCTGAATCCAGCGATCCGAGTTCAAATCTCGGTGGAACCTTAAATCCTTTACTTTTAAAACATTTCTGTTGTGAACAAGAAATTAACTTCAGAAATTTATTTAGTGAGAATGTGCAATTGATAAGCAATCTCAAAATTTTTAGTTTGAAATCCCATTGATTGGTCTTTGGTTAATTTACGTTAAATATCTATTAAAATTCTTTCGATATTTAACAATGATAAACGGTAATGCAAAAACTCTGAACAAAATTGTAAGCATAAAATGTTTTAATCGCAGCAGAGTGGCGCAGCGGAAGCGTGCTGGGCCCATAAGCCAGAGGTCGATGGATCGAAACCATCCTCTGCTACTTAGGCTGTGATCGTATAGTGGTTAGTACTTCACGTTGTGGCCGTGACAACCTAGGTTCGAATCCTGGTCACAGCAATAATTTATCATTTTGCTTTAACCAGTCATGTGTTTTTATGTTATTTGTCAAACAAATGTTCGATTCAACTTTAAATACCTAATGGTAATTATTGAAAAAAGATGTTATTCAGCCACTAACCACGCGGTTCCATGGTGTAATGGTTAGCACTTTGGAGTTTGAATCCAGCGATCCGAGTTCAAATCTCGGTGGAACCTGAAAATATTTTATTTTAATAAGCGTTGTATGACAGATTGATACTTGGAAATTAGTCTTTTGAAAAATATCATGTTTGCAATCTAAAAATAGATGATGTGCTGAAAGAACTTGTTAGATTTGGGATAACGTGTTGGCAGGAGGTTCCATGGTGTAACGGTTAGCACTTTGGACTCTGAATACAGCGATCCGAGTTCAAATCTCGGTGGAACTTTAAATCCTTTACTTTTAAAACATTTCTGTTGTGAACAAGAAATTCACTTCAGAAATTTATTTAGTGAGAATGTACAAATGATTAGCAATCTAAAAATTTTTAGTTTGAAATCCCATTGGTTGGTCTTTGGTTAATTTACGTTAAATATCTATTAAAATTCTTTCGATACTTAGTAATGGTAAACGGTAATGCCAAAACTCTGAACAAAATTGTAAGAATAAAATGTTTTAATCGCAGCAGAGTGGCGCAGCGGAAGCGTTCTGGGCCCATAAACCAGAGGTCTATGGATCGAAACCCTCCTCTGCTACTTAGGCTGTGATCGTGTAGTGGTTAGTACTTCACGTTGTGGCCGTGACAATCCAGGTTCGAATCCTGGTCACAGCAGTAAGTTTTCATTTTGCTTTAACCAGTCATGTGTTGTTATGTTATTTGTCAAACAAATGTTCGAATCATATTTAAATACCTAATGGTAATTATTGAAAGAAGATATTCAGTTATTAACCACGCGGTTCCATGGTGTAATGGTTAGCACTTTGGACTTTGAATCCAGCGATCCGAGTTCAAATCTCGGTGGAACCTGAAAATCTTTTATTTCAATAAGCGTTGTATGACAGATTGATACTTGGAATTTAGTCTTTTGTAAAAAATCATGTTTGCAATCTAAAAATAGATGATGTGCTGAAAGAAATTGTTAGATTTGGGATAACGTGTTGGCAGGCGGTTCCATGGTGTAACGGTTAGCACTTTGGACCCTGAATCCAGCGATCCGAGTTCAAATCTCGGTGGAACCTTAAATCCTTTACTTTTAAAACATTTCTGATGTGAACAAGAAATTAACTTCAGAAATTTATTTAGTGAGAATGTATAATTGATAAGCAATCTCAAAATTTTTAGTTTGAAATCCCATTGGTTGGTCTTTGGTTAATTTACGTTAAATATCTATTAAAATTCTTTCGATATTTAACAATGGTAAACAGTAATGCAAAACTCTGAACAAAATTGTAAGAATAAAATGTTTTAATCGCAGCAGAGTGGCGCAGCGGAAGCGTGCTGGGCCCATAACCCAGAGGTCGATGGATCAAAACCATCCTCTGCTACTTAGGCTGTGATCGTATGGTGGTTAGTACTTCACGTTGTGGCCGTGACAATTCAGGTTCGAATCCTGGTCACAGCAATAATTTTTCATTTTGCTTTAACCAGTCACGTGTTTTTATGTTATTTGTCAAACAAATGTTCGATTCAACTTTAAACACCTAATGGTAATTATTGAAAAAAGATATTATTCAGCGAGTAACCACGCGGTTCCATGGTGTAATGGTTAGCGCTTTGGACTTTGAATCCAGCGATCCGAGTTCAAATCTCGGTGGAGCCTGACAATATTTTATTTCAATAAGCGTTGTATGACAGATTGATACTTGGAAATTAATCTTTTTAAAAATCATGTTTGCAATCTAAAAATAGATGGTGTGCTGAAAGAAATTGTTAGATTTTAGATAAGGTCTTGGCAGGAGGTTCCATGGTGTAACGGTTAGCACTTTGGACTCTGAATCCAGCGATCCGAGTTCAAATCTCGGTGGAACCTTAAATCCTTTACTTTTAAAACATTTCTGTTGTGAACAAGAAATTAACTTCAGAACTTTATTTAGTGAGAATGTACAAATGATAAGCAATCTCAAAATTTTTAGTTTGAAATCCCATTGGTTGGTCTTTGGTTAATTTACGTTAAATATCTATTAAAATTCTTTCGATATTTAGCAATGGTAAACGGTAATGCCAAAACTCTGAACAAAATTGTAAGAATAAAATGTTTTAATCGCAGCAGAGTGGCGCAGCGGAAGCGTTCTGGGCCCATAACCCAGAGGTCTATGGATCGAAACCCTCCTCTGCTACTTAGGCTGTGATCGTGTAGTGGTTAGTACTTCACGTTGTGGCCGTGACAATCCAGGTTGGAATCCTGGTCACAGCAGTAAGTTTTCATTTTGCTTTAACCAGTCATGTGTTGTTATGTTATTTGTCAAACAAATGTTCGAATCATATTTAAATACCTAATGGTAATTATTGAAAGAAGATATTCAGTTATTAACCACGCGGTTCCATGGTGTAATGGTTAGCACTTTGGACTTTGAATCCAGCGATCCGAGTTCAAATCTCGGTGCAACCTGAAAATCTTTTATTTCAATAAGCGTTGTATGACAGATTGATACTTGGAATTTAGTCTTTTGTAAAAAATCATGTTTGCAATCTAAAAATAGATGATGTGCTGAAAGAAATTGTTAGATTTGGGATAACGTGTTGGCAGGCGGTTCCATGGTGTAACGGTTAGCACTTTGGACCCTGAATCCAGCGATCCGAGTTCAAATCTCGGTGGAACCTTAAATCCTTTACTTTTAAAACATTTCTGATGTGAACAAGAAATTAACTTCAGAAATTTATTTAGTGAGAATGTATAATTGATAAGCAATCTCAAAAATTTTAGTTTGAAATCCCATTGGTTGGTCTTTGGTTAATTTACGTTAAATATCTATTAAAATTCTTTCGATATTTAACAATGGTAAACAGTAATGCAAAACTCTGAACAAAATTGTAAGAATAAAATGTTTTAATCGCAGCAGAGTGGCGCAGCGGAAGCGTGCTGGGCCCATAACCCAGAGGTCGATGGATCAAAACCATCCTCTGCTACTTAGGCTGTGATCGTATGGTGGTTAGTACTTCACGTTGTGGCCGTGACAACTCAGGTTCGAATCCTGGTCACAGCAATAATTTTTCATTTTGCTTTAACCAGTCACGTGTTTTTATGTTATTTGTCAAACAAATGTTCGATTCAACTTTAAACACCTAATGGTAATTATTGAAAAAAGATATTATTCAGCGAGTAACCACGCGGTTCCATGGTGTAATGGTTAGCACTTTGGACTTTGAATCCAGCGATCCGAGTTCAAATCTCGGTGGAGCCTGACAATATTTTATTTCAATAAGAGTTGTATGACAGATTGATACTTGGAAATTAGTCTTTTGAAACAAATCATGTTTGCAATCTAAAAATAGATGATGTGCTGAAAGAACTTGTTAGATTTGGGATAACGTGTTGGCAGGAGGTTCCATGGTGTAACGGTTAGCACTTTGGACTCTGAATCCAGCGATCCGAGTTCAAATCTCGGTGGAACCTTAAATCCTTTACTTTTAAAACATTTCTGTTGTGAACAAGAAATTAACTTCAGAACTTTATTTAGTGAGAATGTACAAATGATAAGCAATCTTAAAATTTTTAGTTTGAAATCCCATTGGTTGGTCTTTGGTTAATTTACGTTAAATATCTATTAAAATTCTTTCGATATTTAGCAATGGTAAACGGTAATGCCAAAACTCTGAACAAAATTGTAAGAATAAAATGTTTTAATCGCAGCAGAGTGGCGCAGCGGAAGCGTGCTGGGCCCATAAGCCAGAGGTCAATGGATCGAAACCATCCTCTGCTACTTACGCTGTGATCGTGTAGTGGTTAGTACTTCACGTTGTGGCCGTGACAATCCAGGTTCGAATCCTGGTCACAGCAGTAAGTTTTCTTTTTTCTTTAACCAGTCATGTGTTTTTATGTTATTTGTCAAACAAATGTTCGAATCATATTTAAATACCTAATGGTAATTATTGAAAGAAGATATTCAGTTATTAACCACGCGGTTCCATGGTGTAATGGTTAGCACTTTGGACTTTGAATCCAGCGATCCGAGTTCAAATCTCGGTGGAACCTGAAAATATTTTATTTCAATAAGCGTTGTATGACAGATTGATACTTGGAAATTAGTCTTTTGAAAAAAATCATGTTTGCAATCTAAAAATAGATGATGTGCTGAAAGAAATTGTTAGATTTGGGATAACGTGTTGGCAGGCGGTTCCATGGTGTAACGGTTAGCTCTTTGGACTCTGAATCCAGCGATCCGAGTTCAAATCTCGGTGGAACCTTAAAACCTTTACTTTTGAAACATTTCTGTTGTAAACAATAAATTAACTTCAGAAATTTATTTAGTGAGAATGTACAATTGATAAGCAATCTAAAAATTTTTAGTTTGAAATCCTATTGGTTGGTCTTTGGTTAATTTACGTTAAATATCTATTAAAATTCTTTCGATATTTAACAATGGTAAACGGTAATGCCAAAACTCTGAACAAAATTGTAAGAATAAAATATTTTAATGGCAGCAGAGTGGCGCAGCGGAAGCGTGCTGGACCCATAACCCAGAGGTCGATGGATCGAAACCATCCTCTGCTACTTAGGCTGTGATCGTATAGTGGTTAGTACTTCACGTTGTGGCCGTGACAACCCAGGTTCGAATCCTGGTCACAGCAAAATGTTTTAATTTAGCTTTAACCAATCATCTGTTTTTATGTTAATTGTCAAACAAATGTTCGATTCATCTTTAAATACCTAATGGTAATTATTGAAAGAAGATATTCAGTTAGTAACCACGCGGTTCCATGGTGTAATGGTTAGTACTTTGGAGTTTGAATCCAGCGGTCCGAGTTCAAATCTCGGTGTACCTGAAAATATTTTATTTCAATAATTGTTGTGTGACAGATTGATACTTGGAATTTATTCTTTTGAAAAAAATTATATTTGCAATCTAAAAATAGATGATGTGCTGAAAGAAATTGTTAGATTTGGGATAACGTGTTGGCAGGCGGTTCCATGGTGTAACGGTTAGCACTTTGGACCCTGAATCCAGCGATCCGAGTTCAAATCTCGGTGGAACCTTAAATCCTTTACTTTTAAAACATTTCTGTTGTAAAAAAGAAATTAACTTCAGAAATTTATTTAGTGAGAATGTAAAATTGATAAGCAATCTCAAAATTTTTAGTTTGAAATCCCATTGGTTGGTCTTTGGTTAATTTACGTTAAATATCTATTAAAATTCTTTCGATATTTAGCAATGGTAAACGGTCATGCCAAAACTCTGAACAAAATTGTAAGAATAAATTGTTTTAATCGCAGCAGAGTGTCGCAGCGGATGCGTGCTGGGTCCATAACCCAGAGGTCGATGGATCGAAACTATCCTCTGCTACTTAGGCTGTGATCGTATAGTGGTTAGTACTTCACGTTGTGGCCGTGACAACCCAGGTTCGAATCCTGGTCACACCAATAATTTATCATTTTGCTTTAACCAGTCACGTGTTTTTATGTTATTTGTCAAACAAATGTTCGATTCAACTTTAAATACCTAATGGTAATTATTGAAAAAAGGTATTATTCAGCGAGTAACCACGCGGTTCCACGGTGTAATGTTTAGCACTTTGGACTTTGAATCCAGCGTTCCAAGTTCAAATCTCGGTGGAACCTGAAAATATTTTATTTCGATAAGCGTTGTATGACAGATTGATACTTGGAAATTAATCTTTTTAAAAATCATGTTTGCAATCTAAAAATAGATGATGTGCTGAAAGAAGTTGTTCGATTTTAGATAACGTCTTGGCAGGAGGTTCCATGGTGTAATGGTTAGCACTTTGGACTTTGAATCCAGCGATCCGAGTTCAAATCTCGGTGGAACCTGAAAATATTTTATTTCAATATGCGTTGTATGACAGATTGATACTTGGAAATTAATCTTTTGAAAAAAATCATGTTTGCAATTAAAAAATCGATGGTGTGCTGAAAGAAATTGTTAGATTTGGGATAACGTCATGGCAGGAGGTTCCATGGTGTAACGGTTGGCACTTTGGACTCTGAATCCAGCGATCCGAGTTCAAATCTCGGTGGAACCTTAAATCCTTTACTTTTAAAACATTTCTGTTGTGAACAAGAAATTAACTTCAGAAATTTATTTAGTGAGAATGTACAAATGATAAGCAATCTCAAAATTTTTAGTTTGAAATCCCATTGGTTGGTCTTTGGTTAATTTACGTTAAATATCTGTTGAAATTCTTTCGATAATTAGCAATGGTAAACGGTAATGTCAAAACTCTGAACAAAATTGTAAGAATAAAATGTTTTAATCACAGCAGAGTGGCGCAGCGGAAGCGTGCTGGGCCCATAACCCAGAGGTCGAAGGATCGAAACCATCCTCTGCTACTAAGGCTGTGATCGTATAGTGGTTAGTACTTCACGTTGTGGCCGTGATAACCCAGGTTCGAATCCTGGTCACAGCAATATGTTTTCGTTTTGCTTTAACCAGTCATGTGTTTTATGTTATTTGTCAAACAAATGTTCGATTCATTTTGAAATGCCTAATGGTAATTATTGAAAAAATATATTTTTCAGTGAGTAACCACGCGGTTCCATGGTATAATGGTTAGCACTTTGGACTTTGAATCCAGCGATCCGAGTTCAAATCTCGGTGGAACCTGAAAATATTTTATTTCAATAAGCGATGTAAGACAGATTGATACTTGGAAATTAATCTTTTGAAAAAATCATGTTTGCAATCTAAAAATAGATGATATGCTGAAAGAAATTGTTAGATTTTAGATAACCTCTTGGCAGGAGGTTCCATGGTGTAACTGTTAGCACTTTGGACTCTGAATCCAGCGATCCGAGTTCAAATCTCGGTGGAACCTTAATCCTTTACTTTAGAAACATTTCTGTTGTGAACAAGAAATTAACTTCAGAAATTTATTTAGTGAGAATTTACAATTGATAAGCAATCTCAAAATTTTTAGTTTGAAATCCCATTGGTTGGTCTTTGGTTAATTTACCTTAAATATCTATTAAAACTCTTTCGATATTTAACAATGGTAAACGGTAATGTCAAAACTCTGAACAAAATTGTAAGAATAAAATGTTTTAATCGCAGCAGAGTGGCGCAGCGGAAGCGTGCTGGGCCCATCACCCAGAGGTCGATGGATCGAAACCATCTTCTGCTAATTAGGCTGTGATCGTATAGTGGTTAGTACTTCACGTTGTGGCCGTGACAACCCAGGTTCGAATCCTGGTCACTGCAATATGTTTTAATTTGGCTTTAACCAGTCATGTGTTTTTATGTTATTTGTCAAACAAATGTTCTTCGATTCACCTTCCAATACCTAATGGTATTTATTGAAAGAAGATATTCAGTTAGTAACCACGCGGTTTCACGGTGTAATGGTTAGCACTTTGGACTTTGAATCCAGCGATCCGAGTTCAAATCTCGGTGGAACATTAAATCCTTTACTTTTAAAACATTTCTGTTGTGAACAAGAAATTAAGTTCAGAAATTTATTTAGTGAAAATTTACACATGATTAGCAATCTCAAAATTGTTAGTTTGCAATCCCATTGGTTGGTCTTTGGTTAATTTACGTTAAATATCTATTAAAATTCTTTCGATAATTAGCAATTGTAAACGGTAATGCCAAAACTCTGAACAAAATTGTAAGAATAAAGTGTTTTAATCGCAGCAGAGTGGCGCAGCGGAAGCGTGCTGGGCCCATAACCCAGAGGTCGATGGATCGAATGCCATCCTCTGCAACTTAGGCTGTGATCGTATAGTGGTTAGTACTTCACGTTGTGGCCGTGACAACCCAGGTTCGAATCCTGGTCACAGCAATAATTTATCATTTTGCTTTAACCAGTCACGTGTTTTTATGTTATTTTTCAAACAAATGTTCGATTCAACTTTAAATACCTAATGGTAATTATTGAAAAAAGATATTATTCAGCGAGTAACCACGCGGTTCCATGGTGTAAATGGTTAGCACTTTGCACTTTGAATCCAGCGATCCGAGTTCAAATCTCGGTGGAACCTGAAAATATTTTATTTCAACAAGCGTTGTATGACAGATTGATACTTGGAAATCAATCTTTTAAAAAAACATGTTTGCAATCTAAAAATAGATGATGTGCTGAAAGAAGTTGTTCGATTTTAGATAACGTCTTGGCAGAAGCTTCCACGGTGTAACGGTTAGCACTTTGGACTCTGAATCCAGCGATCCGAGTTCAAATCTCGGTGGAACCTTAAATCCTTTACTTTTAAAACATTTCTGTTGTGAACAAGAAATTAACTTCAGAAATTTAATTAGTGAAAATGCACAATTGATAAGCAATCTCAAAATTTTTAGTTTGAAATCCCATTGGTTGGTCTTTGGTTAATTTACGTTAAATATCTATTAAAATTCTTTCGATATTTTACAATGGTAAACGGTAATGCCAAAACTCTGAACAATATTGTAACAATAAAATGTTTTAATCCCAGCAGAGTGGCGCAGCGGAAGCGTGCTTGGCCCATAACCCAGAGGTCGATGGATCGAAACCATCCTCTGCTACTTAGGCTGTGATCGTATAGTGGTTAGTACTTCACGTTGTGGCCGTGACAACCCAGTTTCGAATCCTGGTCACAGCAATATGTTTTAATTTGGCTTTAACCAGTCATGTGTTTTTATGTTATTTGTCAAACAAATGTTCTTCGATTCACCTTCCAATACCTAATGGTAATTATTGAAAGAAGATATTCAGTTAGTAACCACGCGGTTCCATGGTGTAATGGTTAGCACTTTGGCTTTGAATCCAGCGATCCGAGTTCAAATCTCGGTGTAAACTTAAATCCATTACTTTTAAAACATTTCTTTTGTGAACAAGAAATTAACTTCAGAAATTTATTTAGTGAGAATATACAAATGATAAGCAATCTCAAAATTTTTAGTTTGAAATCCCATTGGTTGCTCTTTGGTTAATTTACGTTAAATATCTATTAAAATTCTTTCGATAATTAGCAATGGTAAACGGTAATACCAAAACTCTGAACAAAATTGTAAGAATAAAAAGTTTTAATCACAGCAGAGTGGCGCAGCGGAAGCGTGCTGGGCCCATCACCCAGAGGTCGATGGATCGAAACCATCCTCTGCTACTTAGGCTGTGATCGTATAGTGGTTAGTACTTCACGTTGTGGCCGTGACAACCCAGGTTCGAATCCTAGTCACAGCAATAATTTATCATTTTGCTTTAACCAGTCACGTGTTTTTATGTTATTTGTCAAACAAATGTTCGATTCATCTTGAAATACCTAATGGTAATTATTGAAAGAAGATATTCAGTTAGTAACCACGCGGTTCCATGGTGTAATGGTTAGCACTTTGGACTTTGAATCCAGCGATCCTAGTTCAAATCTCGGTGGTACCTGAAAATGTTTTATTTCAATAAGCGTTGTATGACAGATTGATACTTGGAAATTAATCTTTTAAAAAAATCATGTTTGCAATCTAAAAATAGATGATGTGCTGAAAGAAGTTGTTCGATTTTAGATAAGGTCTTGGCAGGAGGTTCCATGGTGTAACGGTTAGCACTTTGGACTCTGAATCCAGCGATCCGAGTTTAAATCTCGGTGGAACCTTAAATCCTTTAGTTTTAAAACATTTCTGTTGTGAACAAGAAATTAACTTCAGAAATTTAATTAGTGAGAAAGCACAATTGATAAGCAATCTCAAAATTTTTAGTTTGAAATCCCATTGGTTGGTCTTTGGTTAATTTACGTTAAATATCTATTAAAATTATTTCGATATTTAACAGTGGTAAACGGTAATGCCAAAACTCTGAAGAAAATTATAAGAATAAAATGTTTTAATCGCAGCAGAGTGGCGCAGCGGACGCGTGCTGGGCCCATCACCCAGAGGTCGATGGATCGAAACAATCTTCTGCTACTTAGGCTGTGATCGTATAGTGGTTAGTACTTCACGTTATGGCAGTGACAACCCAGGTTCGAATCCTAGTCACAGCAATAATTTTTCATTTTGCTTTAACCAGTCACGTGTTTTTATGTTATTTGTCAAACAAATGTTCGATTCAACTTTAAATACCTAATGGTAATTATTGAAAAAAGATATTATTCAGCGAGTAACCACGCGGTTCCATGGTGTAATGGTTAGCACTTTGGACTTTGAATTCAGCGATCCGAGTTCAAATCTCGGTGGAACCTGAAAATATTCTATTTCAATAAGCGTTGTATGACAGATTGATACTTGGAAATTATGCTTTTAAAAAAATCATGTTTGCAATCTAAAAATAGATGATGTGCTGAAAGAAGTTGTTCGATTTTAGATTAGGTCTTGGCAGGAGGTTCCATGGTGTAACGGTTAGCACTTTGGACTCTGAATCCAGCGATCCGAGTTCAAATCTCGGTGGAACCTTAAATCCTTTACTTTTAAAACATTTCTGTTGTGAACAAGAAATTAACTTCAGAAATTTAATTAGTGAGAAAGCACAATTGATAAGCAATCTCAAAATTTTTAGTTTGAAATCCCATTGGTTGGTCTTTGGTTAATTTACGTTAAATATCTATTAAAATTATTTCGATATTTAACAGTGGTAAACGGTAATGCCAAAACTTTGAAAAAAATTGCAAGAATAAAATGTTTTAATCACAGCAGAGTGGCGCAGCGGAAGCGTGCTGGGCCCATAACCCAGAGGTCAATGGATCGAAACCATCCTCTGCTACTAAGGATGTGATCGTATAGTGGTTAGTACTTCACGTTGTGGCCGTGACAACCCAGGTTCGAATCCTGTTCACAGCAATATATTTTCATTTTGCTTTAACCAGTCATGTGTTTTTATGTTATTTGTCAAACAAATGTTCGATTCATCTTGAAATGCCTAATGGTAATTATTGAAAGAAGATATTCAGTTAGTAACCACGCGGTTCAATGGTGTAATGGTTAGCACTTTGGACTTTGAATCCAGCGATCCGAGTTCAAATTTCGGTGGAACCTGAAAATATTTTATTTCAATAAGCGTTGTATGACAGATTGATACTTGGAAATCAATATTTTAAAAAACTCATGTTTGCAATCTAAAAATAGATGATGTGCTGAAAGAAGTTGTTCGATTTTAGATAAGGTCTTGGCAGGAGGTTCCATGGTGTAACGGTTAGCACTTTGGACTTTGAATCCAGCGATCCGAGTTCAAATCTCGGTGGAACCTTAAATCCTTTACTTTTAAAACATTTCTGTTGTGAACAAGAAATTAACTTCAGAAATTTATTCAGTGATAATTTACAATTGATAAGCAATCTCAAAATTTTTAGTTTGAAATCCCATTGGTTGGTCTTTGGTTAATTTACGTTCAATATTTATTAAAATTATTTCGATATTTAGCAATGGTAAACGGTAATGCCAAAACTCTGAACAAAATTGTAAGAATAAAATGTTTTAATCACAGCGGAGTGGCGCAGCGGAAACGTGCTGGGTCCATCACCCAGAGGTCGATGGATCGAAACTATCCTCTTCTACTTAGGCTGTGATCGTATAGTGGTTAGTACTTCACGTTGTGGCCGTGACAACCCAGGTTCTAATCCTGGTCACAGCAATAATTTATCATTTTGCTTTAACCAGTCACGTGTTTTTAAGTTATTTGTCAAACAAATGTTCGATTCAACTTTAAATACCTAATGGTAATTATTGAAAAAAGATATTATTCAGCGAGTAACCACGCGGTTCCATGGTGTAATGGTTAGCACTTTGGACTTTGAATCCAGCGATCCGAGTTCAAATCTCTGTGGAACCTGAAAATATTTTATTTCAACAAGCGTTGTATGACAGATTAATACTTGGAAAATAATCTTTTGAAAAAAATCATGTTTGCAATCTAAAAATAGATGGTGTGCTGAAAGAAATTGTTAGATTTGGGATAACGTGTTGGCAGGAGGTTCCATGGTGTAACGGTTAGTACTTTGGACTCTGAATCCAGCGATCCGAGTTCAACTCTCGGTGGAACTTTAAATCCTTTACTTTTAAAACATTTCTGTTGTGAACAAGAAATTAAATGCAGAAATTTATTGAGTGAAAATTTACATATGATAAGCAATCTCAAAATTTTTAGTTTGAAATCCCATTGGTTGGTCTTTGGTTAATTTACGTTAAATATCTATTAAAATTATTTCGATATTTAACAGTGGTAAACGGTAATGCCAAAACTTTGAAGAAAATTGTAAGAATAAAATGTTTTAATCGCAGCAGAGTGGCGCAGCGGACGCGTGCTGGGCCCATCACCCAGGGGTCGATGGATCGAAATCATCTTCTGCTACTTAGGCTGTGATCGTATAGTGGTTAGTACTCCACGTTGTGGCTGTGACAACCCAGGTTCGAATCCTAGTCACAGCAATAATTTATCATTTTGCTTTAACCAGTCACGTGTTTTTATGTTATTTGTCAAACAAATGTTCGATTCAACTTTAAATACCTAATGGTAATTATTGAAAAAAGATATTATTCAACGAGTAATCACGCGGTTCCATGGTGTAATGGTTAGCACTTTTGACTTTGAATCCAGCGATCCGAGTTCAAATCTCGGTGGAACCTGAAAATATTTTATTTCAACAAGCGTTGTATGACAGATTGATACTTGGAAATCAATCTTTTAAAAAAATCATGTTTGCAATCTAAAAATAGATGATGTGCTGAAAGAAGTTGTTAGATTTGGGATAACGTGTTGGCAGTAGGTTCCATGGTGTAACGGTTAGTACTTTGGACTCTGAATCCAGCGATCCGAGTTCAAATCTCGGTGGAACCTGAAAATATTTTATTTCAACAAGCGTTGTATGACAGATTAATACTTGGAAAATAATCTTTTGAAAAAAATCATGTTTGCAATCTAAAAATAGATAGTGTGCTGAAAGAAATTGTTATATTTGGGATAACGTGTTGGCAGGAGGTTCCATGGTGTAACGGTTAGTACTTTGGACTCTGAATCCAGCGATCCGAGTTCAATTCTCGGTGGAACTTTAAATCCTTTACTTTTAAAACATTTCTGTTGTTAACAAGAAATTAAATGCAGAAATTTATTTAGTGAAAATTTACACAT